>NC_069505.1:91275926-91624676 GCF_027579735.1 Bombina bombina | reverse complement strand
ATTTGTTTAAAATGTTCCATAACATTCATACTTGAATACTTTATTATAGCAACTAGGAACAAACATTCACACAGAAGTAGCCTGAAAGGGTTAAAAACACTTAAACCCAGTTAAATTGGATTGATATAATAAGCAGTGCTATATGTATTCAACCTGATGCCCACAGCATAATAATAAAGGATAAGCTAAGCCCTTACAATCCGAGGGCTATTTTACTTTTAAGTAGTTATATTTTTTAAGGTAAATAGTAGGCACCAGGAATCAACAAATATATAGGTAGATGAAGATTCTGTTATTAACTAGGCAAGCAGTTAAAAAGCGACAGACAGGAGAGAACTAGCTTCTCCTGCTGGACCCCTGACGCGCGTTTCACAGAACGCTTCCTCAGAGGGGGTGCGGGCCGCTGCTACTCAGCGTTATTTATGTGGGTAGTTGTCCCACCTCATGCCCCTGATTCGTTGTCCCTCTCGATTTTGAATAGATCTGATTGGCCGCTCATTCTGTCTGTAGTAAGAATAGACAGTGGCATCCGGTATTACGTAGCGTAAGGAGGGAGTGTGAATAGGGGGGCGTGTATGATGTTACTGATGGACCAATCATTACTAAGTGAACAGGGGGTGTGTATGTTATGTGGTAACGATTGGATGATCACTGCAGATGGTAAACAAAGCATTGAGAGTTAAGAGTTACTTAGTATCATAACATAACAATGCTTAGTAAGGAATTATTGTATCGTACCGCAATGGCATAATTGGGATCTTAGTCTTTAAAGCAGATATATGAAGTATATGATTTGTAAGCGAACGCATTAGGGAATATAACGTGTTTTTGAATGATTGTGCGGCTGGTTACTTCATAAAATAACAGCATGTGAAAGGATGCTGGAATTTCATAGTATCTTGAAGTGTCACTATTACTGTTTGCTGATGTATAATACGTCTATCCAATGTTAGACTTAATCCAATGGATTACATTATTTAGCATACTGTTAGAAAGATAAGGAGCGAACTATAGTCTAGCCGCTAACCAATCACTATTGTTTTGTTGTGTATATAATGCGTTCTGACAGATAGGTGAACCACTAGACAACTAATCGCCATATAGGATCTTGTTGTATAATTTTTGATAATTTAATTTTTGAATAAAGTTCAGAGTAGTAATTATTTTTTGTGAGATAATATAATTTAATATTCCCAGCGTATGTTGCACTGTTTGGGAATCATTGGGAGTGATTCTGAACCCGATCAGTGAATGCACTGACATCATATAGTTGTGTGTTAAGTTTCACACTGTATTGCATTGTCTATATTTCTATCTGCCGATGTGTATGTAATTTTAAACTGATGTACTCTCAATGAGATAGAGCGTATCCTGCTATTTGACCTACAGATAGACACTTTTATTTCAATCTCCATATACATGAGAAACGATCAGGCCAGTAAATAAAATTGATAAATTGTTATCAAGGCTATAGATTTTTATTTAGAATCCCAGGTGTGGGTTATCATTGAAGAATAGAAATTGTGCTGTGTAACAAAAGGTGATTGGATTAAACATGGGAAATAAGATGTGTAAGGGATAGGAATAGATATAAACATAAAAGTGAAGGGGGAAAGAATATAGTATATACTCAATTACAGTATATTCCTGATGTGAGTTATCTAGATATAATGGTCAGTCTGTACTGTGAGAAAAGGAAGTGCATGGTGACCTCAGCGTGCTGAGAATACCAGTCTCAAGTGTAAAATGGAAGTAAAAGAAGGGAAATAACGATAATATATTAGGCTAATAATAGCCATTGGTAGAAGTGGGAAGTGATGCATATATATAGTGTGAAAAGGGGAGTGTGATAGGGAGCATCTCTCATATATTGAGTGTGGGTCAAGACAAGGGTAGTGAATCTTATTCATGTAAAACTATGAATGGGGCCAATAGTGTGCCCCCTGTTGAACAAATAATGTGAGGAAAATAATGTACTGTTTAGAAAGTGACAAATTATAAATTCCATGTGTAAGAAAAAGACTGGAACTTTAACTAATGATTTTTCTATGTACTGTTTGGATTAGTATATTATTAGGCTGAATATTTGGATACGGTGAGTCTACATAGTTATTTCTCTGAGACTAAGTCCCTTATCTCACATTATTTAAATAATATCCTCTGCGTTATACATGTATGGTGGTTATTATACCAATCAGGATGTTTAGCAATTAACATCCTATATGGGTTGGTCTAAGGATAACCTAAATGTGTATTTTATCCCAAAATTAGGTGAATGTATTTCTTAACTTAAGGGTTAGATATATACAAAAAAGTTGTTAAAGTCATTCATGCCAAAGGGTTTAACCGCATTTAGAAGATATATCCATTTACACTCCATTTTTAATAGAACCTTTTCAATGTTGCCACCTCTTATGCCAAGAGATGCTTTTTGGATCACAGTGTATTTTAGATCTCTGGGTGAACCATTATGGTGTGATAAGAAATGCTTGGCCACAGAGGTGATTTTTTTGCCTTTATCTTTATCTCTTTGAGCATATTTGATGTTGTAAACATGTTCCAAGATACGTGTTTTTATCTCCCTTGTCGTCATGCCAACGTATGCCATTTGGCAGGAGCAATAGAGTACATATATTACTCCTATGGTGGTACATGAGAAATGTGCTTGGAGGTTATATACTTGTCCTGTTTTTTTAGTTATTGTTTTGGTTTTCAGAACATATTTGCAGGCTGAACAGGTACCACATGGGTACATACCTAAGTTTGTGTCTTTTTTCTTGGCAGTTCTTACAAAATGGCTGGATACCAGTTTGTCTCTCAGATTGTTTGGTCTCTTGTATCCTAATGAGACTCTGTCGCCTATTAATGGCTTGAGAGTTTCATCGTTTTGGAGTATGTTCCAATGATCATTAATGATTTTGATAACATGCGGCATCTGGGGATTGTATGTTGTAATGAGTCTGGGACATGACTCTTGAGGTGTTTTGCTTTTTGGGATTAATAAGTCATCTCTGCTTTTCCTAAGTGCTTTATACTTGGCTCTTTTTATGGATTTCTTACTGTATCCACGTGCAATTAGTCTTTGTGCTAAAGCTACACTTTCCTGTATGTAGATCTCATTGGTGGTGCAGTTCCGACGAAGTCTCAGAAATTCCCCGTATGGTATTGCTTTCAGGGTACTTGGAGAGTGAGCACTGGAATGATGTAGAAGAGTATTGGTTGATGTTTCTTTTCTAAACATTGTGGTATTAATGAATCCTTCATTATTTTTGAATATTTTTAAATCCAAAAAGCATATCTCTTGTTGGTTAGCCTCAAAAGTTAATTTGATGTTAAGATCATTCTCATTAATTCTCTTCATAAAGATTTCAAGTTGTTCATATGACCCTTCCCAGATGAAAAGCACATCGTCTATATATCTTAACCACATTGGAATGTGTTCAGTATATTTTTCAAGGTCATCAGAAAATACATTGAATAGTTCCCAGTAGCCAAGAAATAAATTCGCGTATGTCGGCGCGCAAGCTGTACCCATAGCGGTACCTTGGGTTTGCAAGTAGTACCTGTCATTAAATGTAAAGAAGTTGTGAGTCAGGACAAATTTCAAGAGTTGAATTATAAAGTCATTATGTAGATTGTTGTCATTATTATTTGAAGCCAAATAATATTTAATGGCTTTAATTCCATCTTCGTGTTTTATATTTGTGTACAGGGACTCGACGTCCGCTGTAACTAGCCACATATCCTCAGATAATTTAATGTTTTGTAACAGCTGCAATACCTCCATTGTGTCACGTACATATGAGGGTATGCTCGTAAGATATTCTCTTAATCGCAAGTCTACAAATTTACTTGCATTTTCTGTTAAGTTGTCATTTCCTGACACAATAGGTCTTCCGGGGGGTATTGAGGAGTTTTTGTGCACTTTCGGTAGAAAGTATAAAGTGGCAATTTTAGGGTTGTCCTTTATCAGATACTTTTTCTCTGAATTAGATATTATATTGGATTTCCAAGCACTTAATATCATTCTGTTATATTGGGTAAGATATGAACTCTGAGGGTCTAATATCAACTGTTTGTAACAAGCAGAATTAGATAATTGTTTTTTAGCCTCATCCATATACATTTGTTGTGGCCAAAGGACCACATTCCCACCTTTATCAGATGGCTTGATTAGAACATCATGCCATGATTCTATCTCTCTTAGTGCATTAATTTCATTGATGATAAGGTTTTGTTTGGCCCTGTATATGGGCAATTGTTCGATTTTTTTACAAACCATCTTGCAAAAAATCTGTATCTCTGGAGATATAGAAAAGGATGGAACATAAGTAGATTTAGGTTTTACATTTGATTTCCAAACAGAAGATGCAGGTTCATCTGCTTGAGTATCTGTGTCAATTGCTGTTTGCATATCTGTACTGGCTGCAGATAACTCTTGCAATATATCTACAGTTAGTAAATCTTCTGCATTCAAACTGTTTGGATTAAAGGCATATAGTTTTTTAAGTAGTATTTTTCTGGAGAACAGATGGATGTCTTTTATTACCTCAAATTTGTTTAGTGAGTTTACCGGGCAGAAAGACAGTCCTCTAGATAGTACAGATTTGTGTGTGGTACTGAGTGTATAGTCAGAAAGGTTAACAATCCTCATTTGTTCATCCTTATCTTGCTGAAGGGACTCAATTCCCTTCTTCTTGTTGACTGTCTCACTGGGCCTGAAAATTTCCGTTTGTTGCCCCTGTTCTGAGTGTTGGACTGATTGGTTAAAGTAACCGGTGGAGTTATGTTGTGGGGGGTTTTGGACAAAAAATATGATGAGGAAGAGGAAGATGTGTAAGATTGTACTGAGCTGTAGCTCTTAGGTCTGGCACTATTAATATCTGTGTTGCTAGTACTATCAATGTCAGTGTTTGTGTCTGAGTCATTATCTGAAATATCATTTTCACTCTCTGCACTGCTCTCAGATTGTTGAACAAGATATCTGTTACCCCTGTATCTAGAGGTGACATTACTACGCCAACGATAAACCCTTTGATTTTGAAAGTCTTCAATATCTCTCTGCAACTTTTGTTTTTTAGTTGCTATTATTTCTTGCTCCAATTTGTCCAATTCTTTTTGGTATTTATCATACTGATTTTTGTAATCTATTTTGTCATTAAATTGAGACAATTGGGCATTATATTCTTCAATTTCAGAATCTAACTTTGTTAGTTCAGGTTTATCGTGTTTAATTAATATATTTATTAATTTGAGAGAGCACTCTGACAAGGCTGTTTCCCATTCTTTGGTTAAATCATTGTTGTAAAGGTTGAAGGCTGGAAATACCTTCATCCTCAACCCTCTGGGAATTATGTGTTTTTCTGCATACTTTTCAAAGAAGTGCCAGTTCCACCATCTTTTAGATTGTTTATGTAAGGTTTGATGTAATTTACATAACACATTGTTTAATTCATCCTCATTGATTTGTATATTGTCCCTAGTGGAACTGTTGAAAATAGAGTTAAGTTCTGTGAGTCGTTTCTGATGGCGATTAGCCATGTCTGATTGAATATTCATTTTGTGAGTTTTATTACTTATCGGATCCCCAAAGAAAAGGGCTAAACCCAGAAAAGGAAATCTAGGTATATTCTCCCAAAGAACTAAGCTTTGAAAATGTGGTGGGGGATGGTTGGAGTTATTCAGTGGTAGATATTGTACCTATTATATAAATCAGAGAGGGTATAAAATATACCAGTACTTAGTAGTCACTTATAATAGTTGTGGTACACATCTAATGTGGATTCTTAGAGAGCAGAACTAAACAACTAGAAATACTAATTGTACAAAGAGATACACTTAGGATTATTTAGAAAAGAATGCCACAAAAAAATATATATTTCTTTAACTCCAAATGTTCATATAGCTGTGAGATTACTCTATTTGTTTAAAATGTTCCATAACATTCATACTTTAATACTTTATTATAGCAACTAGGAACAAACATTCACACAGAAGTAGCCTGAAAGGGTTAAAAACACTTAAACCCAGTTAAATTGGATTGATATAATAAGCAGTGCTATATGTATTCAACCTGATGCCCACAGCATAATAATAAAGGATAAGCTAAGCCCTTACAATCCGAGGGCTATTTTACTTTTAAGTAGTTATATTTTTTAAGGTAAATAGTAGGCACCAGGAATCAACAAATATATAGGTAGATGAAGATTCTGTTATTAACTAGGTAAGCAGTTAAAAAGCGACAGTACATTATTTTCCTCACATTATTTGTTCAACAGGGGGCACACTATTGGCCCCATTCATAGTTTTACATGAATAAGATTCACTACCCTTGTCTTGACCCACTCTCAATATATGAGAGATGCTCCCTATCACACTCCCCTTTTCACACTATATATATGCATCACTTCCCACTTCTACCAATGGCTATTATTAGCCTAATATATTATCGTTATTTCCCTTCTTTTACTTCCATTTTACACTTGAGACTGGTATTCTCAGCACGCTGAGGTCACCATGCACTTCCTTTCTCACAGTACAGACTGACCATTATATCTAGATAACTCACATCAGGAATATACTGTAATTGAGTATATACTATATTCTTTCCCCCTTCACTTTTATGTTTATATCTATTCCTATCCCTTACACATCTTATTTCCCATGTTTAATCCAATCACCTTTTGTTACACAGCACAATTTCTATTCTTCAATGATAACCCACACCTGGGATTCTAAATAAAAATCTATAGCCTAGATAACAATTTATCAATTTTATTTACTGGCCTGATCGTTTCTCATGTATATGGAGATTGAAATAAAAGTGTCTATCTGTAGGTCAAATAGCAGGATACGCTCTATCTCATTGAGAGTACATCAGTTTAAAATTACATACACATCGGCAGATAGAAATATAGACAATGCAATACAGTGTGAAACTTAACACACAACTATATGATGTCAGTGCATTCACTGATCGGGTTCAGAATCACTCCCAATGATTCCCAAACAGTGCAACATACGCTGGGAATATTAAATTATATTATCTCACAAAAAATAATTACTACTCTGAACTTTATTCAAAAATTAAATTATCAAAAATTATACAACAAGATCCTATATGGCGATTAGTTGTCTAGTGGTTCACCTATCTGTCAGAACGCATTATATACACAACAAAACAATAGTGATTGGTTAGCGGCTAGACTATAGTTCGCTCCTTATCTTTCTAACAGTATGCTAAATAATGTAATCCATTGGATTAAGTCTAACATTGGATAGACGTATTATACATCAGCAAACAGTAATAGTGACACTTCAAGATACTATGAAATTCCAGCATCCTTTCACATGCTGTTATTTTATGAAGTAACCAGCCGCACAATCATTCAAAAACACGTTATATTCCCTAATGCGTTCGCTTACAAATCATATACTTCATATATCTGCTTTAAAGACTAAGATCCCAATTATGCCATTGCGGTACGATACAATAATTCCTTACTAAGCATTGTTATGTTATGATACTAAGTAACTCTTAACTCTCAATGCTTTGTTTACCATCTGCAGTGATCATCCAATCGTTACCACATAACATACACACCCCCTGTTCACTTAGTAATGATTGGTCCATCAGTAACATCATACACGCCCCCCTATTCACACTCCCTCCTTACGCTACGTAATACCGGATGCCACTGTCTATTCTTACTACAGACAGAATGAGCGGCCAATCAGATCTATTCAAAATCGAGAGGGACAACGAATCAGGGGCATGAGGTGGGACAACTACCCACATAAATAACGCTGAGTAGCAGCGGCCCGCACCCCCTCTGAGGAAGCGTTCTGTGAAACGCGCGTCAGGGGTCCAGCAGGAGAAGCTAGTTCTCTCCTGTCTGTCGCTTTTTAACTGCTTGCCTAGTTAATAACAGAATCTTCATCTACCTATATATTTGTTGATTCCTGGTGCCTACTATTTACCTTAAAAAATATAACTACTTAAAAGTAAAATAGCCCTCGGATTGTAAGGGCTTAGCTTATCCTTTATTATTATGCTGTGGGCATCAGGTTGAATACATATAGCACTGCTTATTATATCAATCCAATTTAACTGGGTTTAAGTGTTTTTAACCCTTTCAGGCTACTTCTGTGTGAATGTTTGTTCCTAGTTGCTATAATAAAGTATTCAAGTATGAATGTTATGGAACATTTTAAACAAATAGAGTAATCTCACAGCTATATGAACATTTGGAGTTAAAGAAATATATATTTTTTGTGGCATTCTTTTCTAAATAATCCTAAGTGTATCTCTTTGTACAATTAGTATTTCTAGTTGTTTAGTTCTGCTCTCTAAGAATCCACATTATATGTGTACCACAACTATTATAAGTGACTACTAAGTACTGGTATATTTTATACCCTCTCTGATTTATATAATAGGTACAATATCTACCACTGAATAACTCCAACCATCCCCCACCACATTTTCAAAGCTTAGTTCTTTGGGAGAATATACCTAGATTTCCTTTTCTGGGTTTAGCCCTTTTCTTTGGGGATCCGATAAGTAATAAAACTCACAAAATGAATATTCAATCAGACATGGCTAATCGCCATCAGAAACGACTCACAGAACTTAACTCTATTTTCAACAGTTCCACTAGGGACAATATACAAATCAATGAGGATGAATTAAACAATGTGTTATGTAAATTACATCAAACCTTACATAAACAATCTAAAAGATGGTGGAACTGGCACTTCTTTGAAAAGTATGCAGAAAAACACATAATTCCCAGAGGGTTGAGGATGAAGGTATTTCCAGCCTTCAACCTTTACAACAATGATTTAACCAAAGAATGGGAAACAGCCTTGTCAGAGTGCTCTCTCAAATTAATAAATATATTAATTAAACACGATAAACTTGAACTAACAAAGTTAGATTCTGAAATTGAAGAATATAATGCCCAATTGTCTCAATTTAATGACAAAATAGATTACAAAAATCAGTATGATAAATACCAAAAAGAATTGGACAAATTGGAGCAAGAAATAATAGCAACTAAAAAACAAAAGTTGCAGAGAGATATTGAAGACTTTCAAAATCAAAGGGTTTATCGTTGGCGTAGTAATGTCACCTCTAGATACAGGGGTAACAGATATCTTGTTCAACAATCTGAGAGCAGTGCAGAGAGTGAAACTGATATTTCAGATAATGACTCAGACACAAACACTGACATTGATAGTACTAGCAACACAGATATTAATAGTGCCAGACCTAAGAGCTACAGCTCAGTACAATCTTCCACATCTTCCTCTTCCTCATCATCTTTTTTGTCCAAAACCCCCCACAACATAACTCCACCGGTTACTTTAACCAATCAGTCCAACACTCAGAACAGGGGCAACAAACGGAAATTTTCAGGCCCAGTGAGACAGTCAACAAGAAGAAGGGAATTGAGTCCCTTCAGCAAGATAAGGATGAACAAATGAGGATTGTTAACCTTTCTGACTATACACTCAGTACCACACACAAATCTGTACTATCTAGAGGACTGTCTTTCTGCCCGGTAAACTCACTAAACAAATTTGAGGTAATAAAAGACATCCATCTGTTCTCCAGAAAAATACTACTTAAAAACTATATGCCTTTAATCCAAACAGTTTGAATGCAGAAGATTTACTAACTGTAGATATATTGCAAGAGTTATCTGCAGCCAGTACAGATATGCAAACAGCAATTGACACAGATACTCAAGCAGATGAACCTGCATCTTCTGTTTGGAAATCAAATGTAAAACCTAAATCTACTTATGTTCCATCCTTTTCTATATCTCCAGAGATACAGATTTTTTGCAAGATGGTTTGTAAAGAAATCGAACAATTGCCCATATACAGGGCCAAACAAAACCTTATCATCAATGAAATTAATGCACTAAGAGAGATAGAATCATGGCATGATGTTCTAATCAAGCCATCTGATAAAGGTGGGAATGTGGTCCTTTGGCCACAACAAATGTATATGGATGAGGCTAAAAAACAATTATCTAATTCTGCTTGTTACAAACAGTTGATATTCAACCCTCAGAGTTCATATCTTACCCAATATAACAGAATGATATTAAGTGCTTGGAAATCCAATATAATATCTAATTCAGAGAAAAAGTATCTGATAAAGGACAACCCTAAAATTGCCACTTTATACTTTCTACCGAAAGTGCACAAAAACTCCTCAATACCCCCCGGAAGACCTATTGTGTCAGGAAATGACAACTTAACAGAAAATGCAAGTAAATTTGTAGACTTGCGATTAAGAGAATATCTCACGAGCATACCCTAATATGTACGTGACACAATGGAGGTATTGCAGCTGTTACAAAACATTAAATTATCTGAGGATATGTGGCTAGTTACAGCGGACGTCGAGTCCCTGTACACAAATATAAAACACGAAGATGGAATTAAAGCCATTAAATATTATTTGGCTTCAAATAATAATGACAACAATCTACATAATGACTTTATAATTCAACTCTTGAAATTTGTCCTGACTCACAACTTCTTTACATTTAATGACAGGTACTACTTGCAAACCCAAGGTACCGCTATGGGTACAGCTTGCGCGCCGACATACGCAAATTTATTTCTTGGCTACTGGGAACTATTCAATGTATTTTCTGATGACCTTGAAAAATATACTGAACACATTCCAATGTGGTTAAGATATATAGACGATGTGCTTTTCATCTGGGAAGGGTCATATGAACAACTTGAAATCTTTATGAAGAGAATTAATGAGAATGATCTTAACATCAAATTAACTTTTGAGGCTAACCAACAAGAGATATGCTTTTTGGATTTAAAAATATTCAAAAATAATGAAGGATTCATTAATACCACAATGTTTAGAAAAGAAACATCAACCAATACTCTTCTACATCATTCCAGTGCTCACTCTCCAAGTACCCTGAAAGCAATACCATACGGGGAATTTCTGAGACTTCGTCGGAACTGCACCACCAATGAGATCTACATACAGGAAAGTGTAGCTTTAGCACAAAGACTAATTGCACGTGGATACAGTAAGAAATCCATAAAAAGAGCCAAGTATAAAGCACTTAGGAAAAGCAGAGATGACTTATTAATCCCAAAAAGCAAAACACCTCAAGAGTCATGTCCCAGACTCATTACAACATACAATCCCCAGATGCCGCATGTTATCAAAATCATTAATGATCATTGGAACATACTCCAAAACGATGAAACTCTCAAGCCATTAATAGGCGACAGAGTCTCATTAGGATACAAGAGACCAAACAATCTGAGAGACAAACTGGTATCCAGCCATTTTGTAAGAACTGCCAAGAAAAAAGACACAAACTTAGGTATGTACCCATGTGGTACCTGTTCAGCCTGCAAATATGTTCTGAAAACCAAAACAATAACTAAAAAAACAGGACAAGTATATAACCTCCAAGCACATTTCTCATGTACCACCATAGGAGTAATATATGTACTCTATTGCTCCTGCCAAATGGCATACGTTGGCATGACGACAAGGGAGATAAAAACACGTATCTTGGAACATGTTTACAACATCAAATATGCTCAAAGAGATAAAGATAAAGGCAAAAAAATCACCTCTGTGGCCAAGCATTTCTTATCACACCATAATGGTTCACCCAGAGATCTAAAATACACTGTGATCCAAAAAGCATCTCTTGGCATAAGAGGTGGCAACATTGAAAAGGTTCTATTAAAAATGGAGTGTAAATGGATATATCTTCTAAATGCGGTTAAACCCTTTGGCATGAATGACTTTAACAACTTTTTTGTATATATCTAACCCTTAAGTTAAGAAATACATTCACCTAATTTTGGGATAAAATACACATTTAGGTTATCCTTAGACCAACCCATATAGGATGTTAATTGCTAAACATCCTGATTGGTATAATAACCACCATACATGTATAACGCAGAGGATATTATTTAAATAATGTGAGATAAGGGACTTAGTCTCAGAGAAATAACTATGTAGACTCACCGTATCCAAATATTCAGCCTAATAATATACTAATCCAAACAGTACATAGAAAAATCATTAGTTAAAGTTCCAGTCTTTTTCTTACACATGGAATTTATAATTTGTCACTTTCTAAACAGTACATTATTTTCCTCACATTATTTGTTCAACAGGGGGCACACTATTGGCCCCATTCATAGTTTTACATGAATAAGATTCACTACCCTTGTCTTGACCCACACTCAATATATGAGAGATGCTCCCTATCACACTCCCCTTTTCACACTATATATATGCATCACTTCCCACTTCTACCAATGGCTATTATTAGCCTAATATATTATCGTTATTTCCCTTCTTTTACTTCCATTTTACACTTGAGACTGGTATTCTCAGCACGCTGAGGTCACCATGCACTTCCTTTTCTCACAGTACAGACTGACCATTATATCTAGATAACTCACATCAGGAATATACTGTAATTGAGTATATACTATATTCTTTCCCCCTTCACTTTTATGTTTATATCTATTCCTATCCCTTACACATCTTATTTCCCATGTTTAATCCAATCACCTTTTGTTACACAGCACAATTTCTATTCTTCAATGATAACCCACACCTGGGATTCTAAATAAAAATCTATAGCCTAGATAACAATTTATCAATTTTATTTACTGGCCTGATCGTTTCTCATGTATATGGAGATTGAAATAAAAGTGTCTATCTGTAGGTCAAATAGCAGGATACGCTCTATCTCATTGAGAGTACATCAGTTTAAAATTACATACACATCGGCAGATAGAAATATAGACAATGCAATACAGTGTGAAACTTAACACACAACTATATGATGTCAGTGCATTCACTGATCGGGTTCAGAATCACTCCCAATGATTCCCAAACAGTGCAACATACGCTGGGAATATTAAATTATATTATCTCACAAAAAATAATTACTACTCTGAACTTTATTCAAAAATTAAATTATCAAAAATTATACAACAAGATCCTATATGGCGATTAGTTGTCTAGTGGTTCACCTATCTGTCAGAACGCATTATATACACAACAAAACAATAGTGATTGGTTAGCGGCTAGACTATAGTTCGCTCCTTATCTTTCTAACAGTATGCTAAATAATGTAATCCATTGGATTAAGTCTAACATTGGATAGACGTATTATACATCAGCAAACAGTAATAGTGACACTTCAAGATACTATGAAATTCCAGCATCCTTTCACATGCTGTTATTTTATGAAGTAACCAGCCGCACAATCATTCAAAAACACGTTATATTCCCTAATGCGTTCGCTTACAAATCATATACTTCATATATCTGCTTTAAAGACTAAGATCCCAATTATGCCATTGCGGTACGATACAATAATTCCTTACTAAGCATTGTTATGTTATGATACTAAGTAACTCTTAACTCTCAATGCTTTGTTTACCATCTGCAGTGATCATCCAATCGTTACCACATAACATACACACCCCCTGTTCACTTAGTAATGATTGGTCCATCAGTAACATCATACACGCCCCCCTATTCACACTCCCTCCTTACGCTACGTAATACCGGATGCCACTGTCTATTCTTACTACAGACAGAATGAGCGGCCAATCAGATCTATTCAAAATCGAGAGGGACAACGAATCAGGGGCATGAGGTGGGACAACTACCCACATAAATAACGCTGAGTAGCAGCGGCCCGCACCCCCTCTGAGGAAGCGTTCTGTGAAACGCGCGTCAGGGGTCCAGCAGGAGAAGCTAGTTCTCTCCTGTCTGTCGCTTTTTAACTGCTTGCCTAGTTAATAACAGAATCTTCATCTACCTATATATTTGTTGATTCCTGGTGCCTACTATTTACCTTAAAAAATATAACTACTTAAAAGTAAAATAGCCCTCGGATTGTAAGGGCTTAGCTTATCCTTTATTATTATGCTGTGGGCATCAGGTTGAATACATATAGCACTGCTTATTATATCAATCCAATTTAACTGGGTTTAAGTGTTTTTAACCCTTTCAGGCTACTTCTGTGTGAATGTTTGTTCCTAGTTGCTATAATAAAGTATTCAAGTATGAATGTTATGGAACATTTTAAACAAATAGAGTAATCTCACAGCTATATGAACATTTGGAGTTAAAGAAATATATATTTTTTTGTGGCATTCTTTTCTAAATAATCCTAAGTGTATCTCTTTGTACAATTAGTATTTCTAGTTGTTTAGTACTTCTATTATTTAATTTGCTTCCTTCTCTTGTTATCCTTTCCTGAAAGGTTTATCTAGGAAAGCTCAGGAGCAGCAAAGAACCTAGGTTCTAGCTTCTGATTGGTGGCTGCATATATATACCGATTATCATTGGCTCAACCATGTGTTCAGTTAGAAACCAGTAGTGCATTGCTGCTCCTTCAACAAAGCATACCAAGATAACGAAGAAAGATGGATAATAGGAGTAAGATAGAAAGTTGCTTAAAATTGCATGCTCTATCAGAATAACAAAAAAAAAAAAATTGGGTTTCATATCCCTTTAATATACTTTTTACCTCTGTTATTACCTTGTATCTAAGCCTCTGCATAATTCCCCCTTATTGCAGTTCTTTTAACAGACTTGAATTTTAGCCAATCAGTGCTCACTCCTAGGTAGTTTCGCAATTTCATGTTATCTATATGGTACACATGAACTAGCGTTGTCTGGTTATACAAAACTGTCAAAATGCAATGAGATAAGAGGCAGAGCTCAAGGGGTTAGAAATTAACATATAAGCCTACCTAGGTTTAGCTTTCAACAAGGAATACCAAGAGAACAAAGCAAATTTGATGATAAAAAAAAAATTGGAAAGTTGTTTAAAATTGCATGCCCTATCTAAATCATGAAAGTTTAATTTTGACCAGGCTAGTAGGCTGTCCCTTCAACCAACAACTTATAAAGGCGCAGTGGGAGAGCTACTACTTTTTCCTATTGAAAGTGTAGGGCACACTATAAAAGAATCAATTGCATTAAAATGCTTTGGTGAAAAGGATATAAAATCCAAAATTTGTATTTTATCATTTACTTCTAGTATCAATTTGTATTCATTCTCTTGTGATCGTTTGTTGAAAAGCAGGGACATATGCTTAGGTGCCTACCCATTTCTGTAGCACAAATGAATGTTATTCATTTGCAAAAACAATAGATGGCAGCACTATCTCCTGCCATGTAGTGCTCAGATGCCTACCTAGGTATCTCTTTAACACAGAATATGATGGGAATGTAGCACATTTGATATTAGAAATAAATTGGAAACTTTTTTTAAATGGTATGCTCTGTCTGAATTACAAAAGAAACTGTTTGAGCTTCATATCCCTTTAAACATTCTAACTAACAAGCTGTAAAACCTGATTGTGTGAAACTAAGCTCTAAATACCACATTGCGCATTATGAGCTGCTCTCCACTCCTAATCTAGGCCAATATTTGTGTCATGATGGTAACTTCATTTGTATCTGCTTGCTAGGTCAGAAGAGACCAATTACATTCTAAAACATCCTAAAAACACAACTGCACATCTTGACCGTCCTGCTGCAGGAGTTTGTCTACTGGATGGTGAGGGAGCCTGTGAATTCATTTGTAAGAGTATATTTCCTTACTTTATTTGCTTCTCCTCTTTGTTGCTTTGTAATTGATTGTAGATTATAACTTTGTCCACACACAACATGCCTGTGATTCATAATAGCAGATTCAGGCAGAGTTAGAAATTATACCAGATCCAGAACTCAATCTCAGATGACTATCTGTTGCCTCTTGAAAGTCTATCACCCTAAGCCCAGATTTGGTTGGCTTTTCCATAAATACATTCCCAATGCTCATGGGAAAATAGTAATTTCCCTAGAGAATAATTCTTAAAGAATTATTAACCTTTGGCAGCTGCTTTCCTTGCCTTATGACAAATCCCTCCATGGTTATGGACTTTTCATTTGTTATTAAAGAAGCTTTTTTAACCTTTAAACAAGTGTGATATCTTAAGTAATTCTGTAGAGCACAGCTGGCAACCTAACTACCCGCAAGTGACCAGGGGAAGCAGTAGGTTAGGGGCATAAATAAAATTAAATGGCCCTGCTGCTCCTGTCAGACCCCACGTCCTTCAACTTGTCAAGTTATATGACCATATCAGATACAAATCATGGTCCTGACTCCCCTGACAAATATACTCCAACATTAGATCCAATGAGTTGAGTTTCTACATTTTTAGATTTAATTCCCTGGACAGACATTTGAAATACCAGACATTCCAGTTAAAGGGATATGAAACACAACATGTACGTTTCTTGATTCAGATAGAAAAAATAATTTTTTAAAAAAGTTTCCAATTTACTTCTTTTATCAAATGTGCTTCATTCTCATGTTATTCTTTGTTAAATAGATATCCAGATAGTGCACATGTCTGAAGCGCTACATGACAGGAAATAGTGCTGCCCTCTAGTGTTCTTGCCAATGTATAACATTGTTACAAAACTGCTGCTATATAGTGCTACAGACACGTGCATGCTCCGGAACTTACCTTCCTGCTTATTAACAAAGGATAACAAGAAAATGAAGAAAATGTGTTAATAGAAATACATTTGAAATATGTTTAAAAATGTTTGTTCTATCTGAATCATGAGTTTTATGTCCCTTTAAAAAATGGACAATGAGAACAACAGTAACTACAGGAATCAATTGCAGAGGCAGTAAATTATAATTATATATCTATACATGCCTACTTGAAGGTGTTTACAATATATTTTCATACTTTTATATACTGTTTTATAGTTTTAAGACAAGTGTGTTATTAATATTTTAAATTTATATAGTTTGGGAGCGCTTGAAGAGCTTAAAGGAAGATATGGAGATTGATATTTTATATATATGTAATTTATTTAAAACATAGATTAGAAAACATAATCCCAAACTATATAAATTTAAAGGTATATGTTTAGTGATTTGGTAATCATAGGGAAGATTGCCTGTGAGGGAGCATAAGGATAACAACTTGGCGCTTATCTTAAATTAACCCATATACTCAATTTATTAATATTTTAAACATGTATTTTACTTCTCTTATCCAACAGCCACAACAGGAAGACATCTAAGCTTTCAGATTATATGGTAAAGATGCAGTGAAAACATTTCTGAAACCCTTAGTAAGATTACGGTGCTGTAACTAAGTGTGATGTTTCTTTATTTTAAAGAGTTCCATAAACTGTGAAAGCCATGAATATGATTTTTTTCAAAAATATCTTATTCTTTACAATCCTGCAACTGATATTTTCATTTATTTTGTTCTCTCTATTTTATTATAATAACAAATACAAAAAACACAATATAAAGTAGACAATAAAACAACAATAACTTCTTCACAACTGGAGTCATCTTTGATACAAGATAAGCCTCTTATTATTCTCCTTTGGACATTGCCCTATCGGTTGCAGATCCCACTCAATCAGAGCCCTCATCCCTTTGATGCAGCTGGTTGTTTCTACACAGTTGACCACAATTTATACACAGAAGCTGATGCTGTTATTCTGCATCACAGAGATGTATGTAGCTCTAGTGAACAACTGCCCAAAATGCATAGACCCTCAAAACAATATTGGATTTGGTTCAATTTAGAGTTTTCATATCACAGTCCAAATCTGGCATTAATGGATAACCTCATCAACCTCACCATGACCTAACAGTCAGACTCTGATATCTTCACTCCTTATGGATGGCTGGAGAAGCATGACTCACATGAAAATTTTACAATTCCTTTAAAGACTAAACTTGTGCTCTGGGCAGTAAGTAATTGCAATCCAAACTACCAGAGGACAAAATACTATTTGGAGCTTAAGAAATACATTACAATAGATATGTATGGTGATGGCAGAATGTTGCTCCCTAGAAGAAATTCTACAAAGATTCTTTCTACGTACAAGTTCTATCTGGCTTTTAAAAACAGTAATTATTATTATCGGTTATTTGTAGAGCGCCAACAGATTCTGCAGCGCTATAAACAAAGGGGGAGTACAAAACAAAACAATTATAGGGTAGAGGGCCCTGCCAAGAGTTGCACTTTTGTAGTCAGCTCTTAAGAAGGTGATCTATCATGAAGACTATATCACTGAAAAACTATTGTATAATTCACTTAGCTCAGGAATTGTGCCAGTGGTAATGGGATCCCTCATGCCAGCTATGAAGTTTTCTACCCCCAGATTAATTTATACATGTAGATGATTTTCACAGTCCTAAGGAACTGGCTTCTTTTCTTCTGAAGTTGAACAAGGACGATAAAAGATACCAACAATATTTCAACTGGAGGTTTCAATTCAAGCCAGTAGGAAATACTAGTTTTGTAATCCATTACTGTAAAGTATCTAAAGCATTGAAAGAGACCTCTGTGAATAGAACTATTCCAGTATTGACAAAAGGTTCAAGTAATGTAATCACCAATGTGATGCTTTTTATTGTTACATTGGTCCCCATATTAATAATCATCAATTTCAGCAAACTAGCAATTTCAATAACATTTTTTAAAATTTGATTATATTTTGGTCAGTGATTAAAATTAATTTCACAAAACAAAATTATAAAACCTTAGGATATGTAATTTCAAGAAAATCTAGTACTCTTCTTGAGTGCACTTAATAAAGTATGTATTAAAGGAGATAATCAGAATGCGTAAAATCACTGCTAGTTTAAAATATAAATGTATTAAAATACAAATGAGATAGTGAGGATTTCTATCATCTTTCCATACCTTACGACAACAATTAGATAGAAGACTTGGATATACTGTATATTACAGCTAAACAGCAATGATCTTAATATTACAAAGTTTGATATATACACAGTCTCAGAGAGCCGAGTAAGATTGCAAAAACCATGAACAGAGGCCTTATCTACATTGATACTACACCCTCCCCCCTTAACTGGGGTTAACATTTAAAATACCATATTTACAACTCTCCGTTGCCTAGAACATGGAGGTCAATACCGCACTCATACAAAACCTTCTGACTGAGCTTGAGGAGAATATGTGCTGAAGATAAAAAAACCTTATACAGTTGGTGCATTGTACGCACGTGGAAGAACCCAAGCTGGATCCTGCAATGGTAACAGAAGTAACCACAGCAGAGCGATGTAGGAGACATGTAGACACACAGAGAGGAGGGGAAGACCTTAATACCAAACCGGACTATATCTTTGAGTACTCCATGCCCATTGTCACGACACCTGTTTGCGAGGATGTGGCTGCCCCCCAGGGGGTAAGAGAAATGCAAAACATGGAGGCAGAGTCAGAATACATAAAGCTTTAAACAGATATACACTCCATTCAGGCGAGAAAGACTCTCCCACAATTAAAAATGGAGCAGTACAGTTGGATCTCCTCTGAATGTAACGTCCCAATCATTTCACAGATATTTCAAGGGATCATCATTGAACTCTTGCCGGAGCTTAGTAATAATAGAGGGGATGAGTATCTACGTGATTTACAAGCTTCCAGGCTGCTTCATGATGAAGATCCAGATCCTCCTTATTATCACACTGAATGTACACATCAGCAGACATTATCAGTGGCAGTGGACACATTACCTACAAGATGGTTACTAGCTAGACATGGCATAGGTTGAACATCTAATGAGCAGCAGAAAATAACAGCATCCCCTGAAACTGTTTTTTTTTTATCATTAATGCCAATAGCTTCACTACCACCACAATAGTAAATTCATAAATTACATTTGGAAAACTTATCCACAAGAACTTCCTACTTAATACCTGGTGGGACATTGATGTTCATTATAGCATTAGCACAGTCTAGTACTTTTACAATAAAGTTGTTCATATATGTATGTATGTTTAATAGCTCAGGCTGTTTGAGTTGAGTCCCTTTGAACGTGTACCCACTATATTTGTCAGTTATAAGTGATTGGTGCTGCCAAGATCACACAATAACATAAATTGGTAAGAATCCAGCATACTAAAAGCAATAGTAATAATCTAACCTCTTGCATAAGCGCAGGTCAATATAGACGTATCAGAAGCATTCTTGATCTTGCTATTATGTGTATCATATTATAACATATCTGCTCAATCTACATTAGGTTAATCCTAATCTGGTGATGATGTAATCAAAGCACCAACATACTCCAATTTGGCTAATTTTGTACACCAACATTTACACCTGAAAGATAGTTATACAAACCGGAGAATGTTCCTGGCATTGTGCCTTACGTTTACTAGTAACATGCCTGACGTAATTGGAAAATGTACATTAACCAAAACCGACTGGACAAGTACCTGGGGCTTTTTTATTTTCATTGCATTTTCCTGAGTAATGATCTAAACCTCTTGCCACATTACAAACTGCCACATAAACTCTATTTACCCTACATGTGTATATTCAGAGGTGTCTACCTCGATGTCACATTACAGTGGTTTACAACTATGAGGCTTTAGCAATTCCTCTAGTCTAATTCTGATTCCAGATATACCACACCCAATTTTAACATATATCTATTGTTATCCTGGCTTACACACTAGTTCCTGGTGATTTAAGACAGGTCCTGAAACCCCTTCAATTAAAATTGTCCAGAACCCAGCAAAGGATAGGTATTGGGTAAGAAGCTCAGAAATCACCTGTAGTTAGTCGGCTCATGCGATCTATGATGCACTAGATTATGCTCACTTGACATAAGTCTTTGTTGAAACTGCCTGATTGTGAGACATTCTCAGAAAAATCGACACAAGAGGTGATCGACAAGCTTGATATCTCCTATCTCTATACTCATACAATAGTAACTAAGCCATGAAGACAGCAATGACAGATTATCAGGGGGTGCCTTTGATTATATGCTGGGTTGCTACTAGATTTATTTTGCTCTACTTGGTGCAATTTAACTAGGGGTTTTGCTCACTGTGTAAATGAGCTAATTATGGATGTTGTAAGATAAACTGTATCTTTTAGAATTGTAGTGTGTTGCTAGTTGCAAACGCCAAGAGATACAAATTATAACCTGGCAATATGCTTCAAGCGTTTTGCTAAGAGTGAACTCACAGGAAATGCTGCTAGACAAATATGATTCTATTCAGACAAACAAGTGTGCAAGTCTGATAAATTCACAGGGGGAAATATGGATAGCTAGATCAAAAATAGAGTTCTTTAGCATAAGATTAATTGTTAATATACAGACTGAGTAAGTACGGTTGATAATATGAACTAGAAACAACTTGAGAGAATCTGATTAGCAGAGTTATACTTGCGGTAGCCTGTGCTTGGCTTTCCCTTGCAGCATGGAACGCTGTAATGGCGGAGTGAGACTGGAGTTCTTCCTGAGAGCTGAGTGGCTAGTTGCAGTACTGGTCAGGCTGAGAGATTGTTCTGTAGCTTCCGGAAGGAAGGTGAGTTGAAGTCCTAGCGAAGCAGGTGAATGAATCAGCTGCAGCTGGAGATGTGAGAAAATCCTCTGTAATACTATGGTGGAGCTGCACTTTAGGAGAGAGACTGACAGGCAATCTATGAAATGGATTCAGATGGCTGTGCAGATTAAGTGTCTTTAGTAGAAAGCAGCAATTAGTTAGAAAGTTCCTTTTTGAGGGTTAAATTCAAATAAGCAAAAGTTCAATATCACTCAGTTTGAGATGATAGCAGGAGTGACTTGATTTCTGTGAAGTATTCCAATCAGAACAAACAAAATAATCAAGCAAAGTAGATCTCAGGAAGTGAGGTTTTATAGGCAGGTGAAAAGGTGGAAGTGGAATGTCTTAAAGGGACATTACAGATCCCCCCCCTCAAAGCATCCGCTCCGAGGATGCAGGCTTAGCAGGATAACGCCTATGGAAAGCATCCAAGAGACGGGTAGCATGAACATGAGACCTTGGTACCCAGGAATCCTCCTCAGGACCGTAGCCCTTCCAACGGATGAGGTACTCCAAATGACCACGGTACATACGGGAGTCGAGTATAGAATCCAACTCAAATTCGTCATGGTCATCCAAGTGAATGGGCGGAGGTGGTTCTTTCGGCCTGCCCCTAAAGGTGCTGGATGTATATGGTTTCAGCAAAGACACATGAAACGTGGGATGCACCTTGTATCTAGGTGGCAGTTGTAGGGTCACAGAGGTTGGATTGAGTATCTTCTTTATAGGAAAGGGGCCAATGTATTGGTTAGCCAACTTCCTTGAAGGAACAGATAATTTCAGATATTTCGTGGATAGCCATACCAAATCACCTAATTTGTAATTCGGACTATCTCTGTGTCTTAAATCGTAGTAATGTTTCTGCGAGGCTTTGGCAACCTGTAGATGTTCCTTTAGTAAGATAAGAGAGTCCTGGAGATTGATGAGATATGAAGTGGCTGCTGGTGAAGTAGAACCTATACGCGAAAGTGGAATGCTTTGTGGGTGGTAACCATAGGTAGCATAGAATGGACTGACTTTAGTCGAGGCTGATATTGAGTTGTATGAATATTCAGCTAGAGGGAGAAGAGAGTACCAATTGTCTTGCAAATGTGTTATATAGCAACGAAGATACTGTTCTAAAATCCCGTTAATTCGTTCGGTTAAACCATTAGCCTGAGGATGGTAAGAAGTTGTTAATCTAGGTCGTATACGTAGAACTGAACATAAAGCTTTCCAAAAATGTGAAGTGAACTGAGTCCCTCGGTCTGTTATGATGGATTGAGGGATTCCATGGAGACGTACTATATGTTTTATGAATGCGTCTGCGGTGTCAGTTGCAGATGGCAAAGACGGTAGGGGAACAAAATGTGCTAATTTTGTGAGATGGTCGACCACCACCATAATGGTGTTATGGTTTTGAGATACTGGCAATTCCACTATAAAATCCATTGAAATTATTGTCCAAGGAATATCCGGAATTGGTAAAGGTGTGAGTAGTCCAATGGGCTTTAGTTTCTGAGTTTTATTTCTAGCACAGACTGTACATGATACTATGTACTGTTGAATGGCATCTGCCATCTTAGGCCACCAAAAATATCTCTGAATTGCTTCCTTAGTCTTATATATACCTTGGTGTCCAGAAAGGGGGTTATCATGGAATTGTTGCAAGATATAAGTCCTAAGTAGTGTAGGTATATAGAGCTTGTCATGGTAAGTATAAAGTCCTGTTTTGTCTTTTTGTAGTTGTGGGATGTCTGGTATGTCATCAGTTTGAAGAGCTTTGAGGATATCGTTTTCAAATGGTGTGAGGTTACCTATAATTTTGTCTGGAGGTATGAGACACATGTTATGTTCTGTCTTTTGATTTTGTTCATATACACGTGAAAGAGCATCAGCTCTAGAATTTAAAGGTCCTGGTCTGTATGTTATTACAAAGTTAAACCTGTCAAGGAATAATGCCCAACGGACCTGTCGTGACGAGAGGGTTCTACTCTGACGTAAATATTGAAGATTTTTATGATCAGTGTATATTGTGAATGGTCTGTTAGTACCTTCTAAGATATGTCTCCAGACTTCTAAAGCAGTCTTAATGGCCAACAGTTCCTTGTCGCCAATCGTATAATTTAGTTCTGCAGGTTGCAAAACTCTTGAATAGTAGGCAACTGGATGAAGCGTAGTATCTGTACTAGTTCTTTGGGAAAGGATTGCTCCTATGCCAATGTCTGATGCATCTGTTTCTACTATAAATTCACAAGTATGATCAGGGATTGACAAGATGGGTGCTGATGAAAATTTCTCTTTCAAGAGTTTAAAAGATGCATCGGCTTCTGTTGACCAAAAGAACTTTGTATTAGTTTTTGTTAGATTGGTCAGAGGTTTCACAATAGCTGAGAAGTTGAATATAAATTTGCGATAAAAGTTGGCAAAACCCAAAAAGCGTTGCACAGCTCTCACTGTTTTAGGTTGTGGCCAATCTTTTATTGCAGATAATTTTTCTGGATCCATTTGAATCCTATCTGGTGTGATGATATACCCAAGAAACTTTATCTCATGCACGTGGAATAAACACTTCTCTAATTTAGCGAACAATCTATGTTCGCGTAAACGTGTCAACACCCACCTAACATGTTTTATGTGTTCAGATGTTGTTCTGGAGTAAATCAGTATATCGTCTAAGTATATTATTACGCATATATCAATGAGATCTTTAAATATTTCATTTATGAAATATTGGAAAGTACCTGGGGCATTGCACAGGCCAAAGAGCATGACTCTGTATTCAAATAGCCCGTAGCGGGTTCTGAATGCAGTCTTCCACTCATCCCCATCTTTAATCCTGATCAAATTATACGCCCCCTTGAGGTCTAATTTAGTAAATATAGACGCACCGTTAAGGCGCTCAAGGAGTTCAGGGATGAGTGGAAGTGGATACCGGTTTTTAATGGTTACTGCATTCAGAGCTCTATAATCTATAATTGGCCTTAATGTTTGATCTTTGTTCTTTACAAAAAATATACCCGCTGCTGCGGGAGATACAGAAGGTACTATAAAGCCTTTTCTAAGGTTTTCATCTAGGTAGTTTCTGAGATATTGTAGCTCTTGTTGTGATAGTGGGTATATTTTACCAAAGGGGGCAGCTGAACCTGGAACTAAATCAATCGGACAGTCGAAAGTCCTATGGGGTGGTAAGGTCTCAGCCTCTTTGATATCGAACACATCAGATAAATCCTGGTACTCAGGAGGTATGGTAGTCTGTAGTGTAGCTATAGTCTGTTGTGGGAAGCATGTGTTTTTACAGAACTCAGAAGTGAAATGTATGTTACATTTTTCCCAGTTGATACTAGGATTGTGTTTTACCAACCAGGGTAAACCTAAGATGACTGTGTGAATGGCTGTGGGTATGATGTCAAAGCTTTGAAATTCAACATGACCCTCTTCTGTCTGTAACAATAGTGGGATGGTGTGGTGTGTTACCGGTCCTTTCTGGATTAAAGATCCATCTATTACCTTAATAAAAAGAGGGTTTTGCTTTGAAATTATAGGTATTTTATTTTTTCTGACAAAGGAAGCATCCATAAAACAACCATATGCGCCAGAGTCAATAACAGCTTCAGTCTTGAACTGATGTTGATCCCACTGCAAAGATAAAAAAACGGTAAGTGCATGAGTCTGTTTCTGCAGGGATACAGTATAGATATGGGATGGCTTACCCTTCTTAGTACGTTGTAGAATGGGACAAGTACCCACTGTATGATCTTTACTAGCGCAATAAAGACATAGGTTAGAGGTGCGTCTCCTTGCTTTTTCCTCTGGTGTGAGGGGAGCCTTGATAATGCCAATCTCCATGGGGACACTTACTGGTGTGTTTCTGTCGATATAGGTAGCAGTTGGTCTTTTAAATGAGGAGTCAGAAGTCAGTCTCTCAGTGCGGCGTTCCCTTAGCCTGCGGTCTAAGGTGATTGCCAGCTTAATAAGTCCTGTTAGGGTCTCAGGCATCTCTACTCTGGAGATTTCATCTTTTAAGATGTCATTGAGCCCAAGCCTGAATTGATTTCTTAATGTGATGTCGTTCCACAATGTATCTGTGGCCCACATCTGGTATTCTGTGACATAATCCTCAACAGGACGTTTTCCCTGTCTGAGAGATCTAAGTTTGGTTTCTGCATTTATTTGTGTGTTGGCATCTTCATAAAGTGATGCCATTAAGGAAAAAAATGCATCAAGTGAATTCAAAATCTCATCACTGGATTCAAAAAAACGGTTAGCCCAGGTCCTGGGTTCCCCTGTTAAGTATGAAATAACAGTACACACCTTTATTTTTTCTGTATGATAAGTGCGGGGTTTCATAGAAAAAAGCAGCAAACAAGAATTTTTGAAGTCTCTGAAATCTGACCTCTTTCCTGAAAAGACTGCAGGAGGGTTAATGTGTGGTTCAGGAGGGTCTAGATTTCTAGGAGTTATTATTTCCTTATAAACATTTTTTAAAGCAGTGTTCTCAGCTTGTAAGTCTGTGAGCGCTCTTGCCAAATAATCAACTTTTTGGTTTAAGGTTTCAAACTCTGTTTTTATGGCTTGGGAGTCCATATTTATATTTAAGGCTTGATTATTATGTAAGATAAACTGTATCTTTTAGAATTGTAGTGTGTTGCTAGTTGCAAACGCCAAGAGATACAAATTATAACCTGGCAATATGCTTCAAGCGTTTTGCTAAGAGTGAACTCACAGGAAATGCTGCTAGACAAATATGATTCTATTCAGACAAACAAGTGTGCAAGTCTGATAAATTCACAGGGGGAAATATGGATAGCTAGATCAAAAATAGAGTTCTTTAGCATAAGATTAATTGTTAATATACAGACTGAGTAAGTACGGTTGATAATATGAACTAGAAACAACTTGAGAGAATCTGATTAGCAGAGTTATACTTGCGGTAGCCTGTGCTTGGCTTTCCCTTGCAGCATGGAACGCTGTAATGGCGGAGTGAGACTGGAGTTCTTCCTGAGAGCTGAGTGGCTAGTTGCAGTACTGGTCAGGCTGAGAGATTGTTCTGTAGCTTCCGGAAGGAAGGTGAGTTGAAGTCCTAGCGAAGCAGGTGAATGAATCAGCTGCAGCTGGAGATGTGAGAAAATCCTCTGTAATACTGTGGTGGAGCTGCACTTTAGGAGAGAGACTGACAGGCAATCTATGAAATGGATTCAGATGGCTGTGCAGATTAAGTGTCTTTAGTAGAAAGCAGCAATTAGTTAGAAAGTTCCTTTTTGAGGGTTAAATTCAAATAAGCAAAAGTTCAATATCACTCAGTTTGAGATGATAGCAGGAGTGACTTGATTTCTGTGAAGTATTCCAATCAGAACAAACAAAATAATCAAGCAAAGTAGATCTCAGGAAGTGAGGTTTTATAGGCAGGTGAAAAGGTGGAAGTGGAATGTCTTAAAGGGACATTACAGATGTGAATCTCTGCGACCTATAGGACTATTTCAGCTTGGTTTTTTTAACGTATTGATATACTATATACTTTGCCGAACCCTTATATTTGGCTGTTCTGTCTTATCTTTAAGTATTCACTCTTAAAGGTTTGATATTTGTACATTGCTCTTATACTTCAGCATTTACAGCTGCCTTGTGAATTACAGTATATGTAACCATAAAATGTATTGTCTGTACATCAAAGTAAGCTCCTCGTATCACATAGATCTGTATGTGTTATTGGGATCTATATAACAAGCAATAGATATTATACCATAAGAGCTAATCAATGCACGCACTAACCTAATGCTACATAACATAACCCTCACAATGCTCTCTCTACCCTCCAAAACTAGTTTATGCAAGTAGATCGAGAACTATTCAATATTTTATACTTTTTTCATTAGCTATTTACTGGTTATATGCACCACAATATTTTATCTTCATATTTTCATATGGTCCAAGAACAAATATTTATACCATTAATTTTGAGTAGTTCTTATTCACTGGATCTGAATAATCCTTTAGGTACCTGAGAGGAATGGAAATTAAGGAAAATGAGCTTTATGTTGCAGAATATTCATCTATTATTTTACATAAGCGCAGGTCAATATAAACGTATCAGAAGCATTCTTGATCTTGCTATTATGTGTGTCATATTATAACATATCTGCTCAATCTACATTAGGTTAATCCTAATCTGGTGATGACGTAATCAAAGCGCCGAAATACTCCAGTTTGGCTAATTTTCTACACCAACATTCACACCTGAAAGACAGTTATTCCTACCGGAAAATGTTCCTGGTATTGTGCCTTACGTTTGCTAGTAACTTGCCTGAAGTAATTGGAAGATGTACATTAACCAAAACCGACTGGACAAGTATATGGGGCTTTTTTATTTTCATTGCATTTTCCTGAGTAATGATCTAAACCTATTGCCACATTACTAACTGTCACATAAACTCTATTTACCCTACATGTGTATATTCAATATATTATACTTTTTTCATTAGCTATTTACTGGGTATATGCACCACAATATTGTATCTTCATATTTTCATATGGTCTAAGAACAGCTGTTATACCATTAATTTTCCTCTATGAGTAGTTCTTATTCACTGGATCTGAATGATCCTCTAGGTACCTGAGAGGAATGGAAATTAAGGAAACGGAGGTTTCATTTTACTGTGTTCAGTTTATATGTTATTGTATTGGCTGAAGAGAGACCGTTATTATCATTGTTGTGAATATGGGCTTAACTAATTTAATCTCTCACATAATAGACTTCTAATGGGACATGCATTAAAATTCATGTTGGATATTGCTCAAGCTCTAAGCCAGGTTGCACTATGGCAAGGGTGCCTTAAGCTAATAGTGTGAAAGTAATGGAGTTCACCATGTAGTTTTGTCCTTTAATTACAACCCCATTTTCGAAAAAGTTGGGACAGTATGGAAAATCCAAAACAACAAACAGAAAGAGTCATTTCAAATTTCAATTCACCCTGTACTATATTGAAAACACATTATTAACACATTATTTGATGTTTTACTTTGTGAATTTAATGTATTTTTGAAAATATACACTCATTTAAAATCTGATTACTGAAACACAGTCCAAAAAAGTTAGGACAGTTAAAATAAGAAGGTAATGTGAAACAGGTTAGGCAATGGTGTAATCACGATATATAAGTAGCCTGCAAAAAAGGCCTAGTCCTTCAAGAGCAAGAATGGGTCAGGCCTCATAATCTGCCAACAGATGCTTAAGGGATTAATACAACACTTTGAAAAAAACATTCCCTAAAGACAAATTGTTAGGATTTTGGACATTTCACCTTCTACAGTGCACAATATAATTAAAAGATTCAAGGAATCCGGTCAAATCTCTGTGCATAAAGGGCAAGGCCAAAAACCACTTCTAAATATGTGTGGTCTCCGATCCCTCAGACGTCACTGTCTCAAAAACCATCACTAGTCTGCAATGGATATCCTGACATGGGCTTGGGAATACTTTGGTAAACCTTTGTCAGTCAACACCATTCACCTCTGCATCCACAGATGTAAATTAAGGCTTTACTATGCAAAGCAGAAGCCGTACATCAACACTGTCCAGAAGTGCCACCAACTTCTCTGTGCTCGAACTCATCTAAGATGGACAGTGGCACAGTGGAAGCGTGTTTTATGGTCCAACAAGTCAACATTTCAAATAGTTTGGAAAAAAAAAACCAGCTGTCATGTTCTCCGGGCAAAAGAGGGAAAGGATTACCCAAGCTGTTATAAGTGTCAAGTCCAAAAGCCAGTGCCTGTCATGGTATGGGGAGGGGGTATCAGTGCCCATGGTATGGGTAACTTGCATATCTGTGAGTGCACCATTAATGGAGAAAGATATTTATACATCTTTGAGCAACATATGCTGCCATCCAGATGTCATCTTTTACAAGATACCAAACCACATACTGCCTGGATTACAAGCACATGGTTGCTTAAGCAGAGAGTGCAGGTGCTAGCATTACCTGCCTAAAGTCCTGACCTGTCTCTGATTTAGAAAGTGTGGCACATTATGAAGTGCAAATAAGGCAACAAAGACCCTGTACGGTTGCACAGTTGAAGACAGAATGGAAAATTCTGCTTGCTAAACTTAACCAACTGGTGTCTTCATTGCCCGAATGCTTAACAAGTGTTATTAAAAGAAAATGGGATTTTACACAGTGGTAAATAGTCAACTGTCCCAAATATTTTGGGAATGTGTTGCAGTCATCAGAATTGAAATGATTGTACATTTTCAAAAATACATTACATTCACATTTAAAACATCTAATAATGTGTTTTCAATATAATACAGGGTGAATTTAATTTTCTAATGACTCTTTCTGTTTGTTTCTGTTTTGCATTTTCCATACTGTCCAAACTTTTTCTGAATTGGGGTGGTAATTATAGGACAAAACTACATGGTGAACTCCATAACTTTCGCACCATTAGCTTAAGGGACCCTTGCCATAGTGCAACCTGGCTTAGAGCTTGATCAATATTCAACATTAATTTTAATGCATGTCCCATTAGAAGAATAACATCCTAACTAAAAAAAACCTAAGCTCCCCATTGCCCTGAAAAGGGCATTTGGATGGGCATTGCCCTTAAAGGGGCATTTAGCACTTTTTCAAGTGCCCAAACCCTAATCTAAAAATAAAACCCACCCAATAAACCCTTAAAAAAACCTAACACTAACCCTCAAAGATACACTTACAGTTTTGAAGACAGGACATCCATCCTCAATGAAACCGGGAGAAGTCTTCATCCAAGCGGCAAGAAGTCCTCAAAGAAGCCGGGAGAAGTCTTCATCCAAGCTAGCAGAAGTGGTCCTCCAGATGGACAGAAGTCTTCATCCAGATGGCTTCTTCTATCTTCATCCATCTGGCGGCAGAGCGGGTCCATCTTCAAGACATCTGGCGCGAAGCATCCTCTTCTTACGAAGACTCTTCTGGAATGAAGGTTCCTTTAAGTGATATCCTCCAAGATGGCGTCCATTGAATTCCAATTGGCTGATAGAATTATATCAGCCAATTGGAATTAAAGGTGAAAAAAACCTATTGGCTGATGCAATCAGCCAATAGTATTGAGCTCACATTCTATTGGCTGATTTGAACAGCCAATAGCATGCAAGATCAATCCTATTGACTGATTGGATAAGCAAATAGGATTGAAGCTCAATCCTATTGGCTGATTGCATCAGCCAATAGGATTTTTTCACTTTTAATTCCAATTGGCTGATAGAATTCTATAAGCCAGTCGGAATTCAAAGGATGCTATCTTGGATGACATCACTTAAAGGAACCTTCATTCCAGAAGAGTCGTCATAAGAAGAGGATGCTCTGTGCCGGATGTCTTGAAGATGGACTCGCTCCGTGCTGGATGGATGAAGATAGAAGATGCCGTCTGGATGAAGACTTCTGCCCTTCTGGAGGACCACTTCTGCCGGCTTGGATGAAGACTTCTCCCGGCTTTGTTGAGGACTTCTTGCCGCTTGGATGAAGACTTATCCTGGCTTGGTTGAGGATGGATGTCCGGTCTTCAAAACTGTAAGTGGATCTTCGGGGGTTAGTGTTAGGTTTTTTAAAGGGTTTATTGGGTGGGTTTTATTTTTAGATTAGGGTTTGGTCACTTGAAAAAGAGCTAAATGCCATTTTAAGGGCAATGCCCATCCAAATGCCCTTTTTAGGGCAATGGGGAGCTTAGTTTTTTTTAGTTAGGATTTTATTTGGGAGGTTGGTTGTGTGGGTGGTGGGTTTTACTGTTGGGGGATTGTTTTTTTTTTACAGGTAAAAGAGCTGATTTCTTTGGGGCAATGTTCTGCAAAGGAATTGCAGCATTCCAACAATTTTAAGGGCCATTGGCAGTTTAGTTTAGGCGAGGGTTTTTTTTATTTGGGGGGGGGCTTTCTTTTATTTTGATAGGGCTATTAGATTAGGTGTAATTAGTTTAAAATGTCTGATAATTTCTTTTTTATTTTGTGTAATTTAGTGTTTGTTTTTTTTGCAATTTAGGTAATTGTATTTAATAAATCTAATTTATTTAATTGTAGTGTAAGGTTAGGTGTTATTGTAAGACAGGTTAGGTTTTATTTTACAGATATATTTGTATTTATTTTAGCTAGGTAGTTAGTAAATAGTTAATAACTATTTACTAACTATTCTACCTAGTTAAAATAAATACAAACTTGCCTGTAAAATAAAACCTAAGACAGCTACAATGTTACTATTAGTTATATTGTAGCTAGCTTAGGTTTTATTTTATAGGTAAGTATTTAGTTTTCAATAGGAATTATTTAGGTAATGATAGTAGGTTTTGTTTAGATTTATTTTAATTATATTTAAATTAGTGGGTGTTAGGATTAGGGTTAGACTTAGGTTTTAGGGGTTAATAAATTTAGTCTAGTGGCGGCGACATTGGGGGCAGCAGATTAGGGGTTAATAAATGTGGGTAGGTGGTGGCGATGTTAGGTGCGGCAGATTAGGTGTTAATAATATTTAACTAGTGTTTGTGATGCGGGAGCGCGGCCGTTTAGGGGTTAATATGTTTATTATAGTGGCGGCGGTGTCCGGAGCAGCAGATTAGAGGTTAATAAGTATAATGTAGGTGTCGGCGATGTCGGGGGCGGCAGATTAGGGGTTAATAAGTGTAAGATTAGGGGTGTTTAGACTCAGGGTTCATTTTAGGGTGTTAGGTGTAAACATAAATCAATGGGGCTGCGTTACAGAGCTTTACGCTGCTTTTTGCAGGTGTTAGGCTTTTTTTCAGCGGCTCTCCCCATTGATGTCTATCGTGCACGAGCATGTAAAACCAGCTCACCTCAGCTTTCAGCAGCGCTGGTATTGGAGTGCGGTATGGAGCTCAATTTTGCTTTACACTCACTTCTTGTCTGATAACGCCGCCTTTTTTTTAAACCTGTAATACCAGCGCTGTAGGGAAGTGAGCGGTGACAATAACTTGCAAGTTAGTACCGCACCCCTCATAACGCAAATCTCGTAATCTAGCTGAAAAGTTTTTTAATTTCAACTGAGTTGTTTAGTTATTATTGTAATTCAGCTCCGGATTATTACTGAATAATGTAGCCTCAAACTGGGCTGTAGCGAATAATGTCAGCTCGACCTCGCTAAATGCCGAGAGCATACACTGTTGGCATTTAACAATACACAAGCATTTGTAATGAAATGCTTGTGCAATGCTGCCCCCTACTCACTGGCGGCCAATCAGCCACTAGCAGGGGCTGTCAATCATCCCGATCTGATCAGAATGATTTCAGTCCGTCACCTAAAATGCTGATTCATAACTTCCATTTAAGGCAGACCTGAAATGATGGGGCTCTGAAGCAGCAAACCCTGCTTCATAACTGGAGCCCATGGTATGCAAAGTGCAGATAGAAAACACTTTATCCAAACTGCTTGGGACCAGAAGAGGTTTGGATTTTGGAACAGTTTGGATTTTGGAATATTTACATCTTTAAAATGGGACAGTTGGGGGAGGGGATGGGTCAAGGTGTAAGCAACAATATCTTATGTCATTTAAATTTCATAATACAGCTTATACAAGTAACTTTTGTGACTTACAGGAAGGGAAATTGTAATTTTAGAAAGGTTGATTTAAAAAAAAAAAAAAGTATTAATGAAAAAGTTTGGATTTTTTTTTTCATTTTTTTTATTGAGGTATTAAAAACAATTACAGAGCAGATGAAAATTTGTCATGGTAAAATAGAAATAAAAAAAAAAGTGCAAATACATATGTAAGTACAATGCTCACCACAGAAAAATTATCACCTAGATTTAGAGTTTGGGGTTAGCCGTAAAAAGCAGTGTTAAGGGGTCCTAATGCTGCTTTTTACCACCCGCTGGTATTTAGAGTCAGGCAGGAAAGGGTCTAACTCTCACTTCCCTACCGCGACTCCAGGCTACCGCAGATCCCCTTACGCCAATTGCGTATCCTATCTTTTCAATGGGATCTGCCTAATGCCGGTATTTGGAGTCTTGGGAGAAGTGAGCGGTAGACCCTCTACCAACAAGACTCCTAACGACAAAAAAAGTCAGTAGTTAAGAGCTTTATAGGCTAACGCATGAATCTAAAGCTCTTAACTACTGTGCTACAATGTACACTAACACCCATAAACTACCTATGTACCCCTAAACCGAGGCCCCCCCCCACATCGCCGCCACTATAAAAAAAATTAACCCCTAATCTGCCGACCGGACACTGCCGCCACCTACATTATCCCTATGAACCCCTAATCTGTTGCCCTTAACATCGCTGACCCCTATATTATATTTATTAACCCCTAATCTGCCCTCCCAACGTCCCCGCTACCTAACTACACTTATTAACCCCTAATCTGCTGACCAGACCTCGCTGTCACTATAATAAATGTATTAACCCCTAAACCGCCGCACTCCCGCCTCGCAAACACTATAATAAATTGCATTAACCCCTAATCTGCCCTCCCTAACATTGCTGCCACCTGCCTACAATTATTAACCCCTAATCTCCCGCCCACAACGTCGCCGCTACTATAATAAAGTTATTAAGCCCTAAACCTAACTCTAACCCTAACCCTAACACCCCCTAACATAAATATAATTTAAAATAAACAAAATAATATTCCTAAAATTAAATAAATTAATCCTATTTAAAACTAAATACTTACCTATAAAATAAACCCTAATATAGTTACAATATAACTAATAGTTACATTGTAGCTATTTTAGGATTTATATTTATTTTACAGGCAACTTTGTATTTATTTTAACTAGGTACAATAGCTATTAAATAGTTAATAACTATTTAATAGCTACCTAGTTAAAATAATTACAAAATTACCTGTAAAATAAATCCTAACCTAAGTTACCTAACACTACACTATCATTAAATTAATTAAATAAATTAACTACAATTAGCTAAACTAAAATACAATTAAATAAACTAATCTATAATACAAAAAAACAAACACTATATTACAAAGAAATAAAAAAATATTACAAGAAGTTTAATCTAATTACACCTAATCTAAGCCCCCTAATAAAATAAAAAAGCCCCACAAAATAAAAAAAAATCCCTACCCTATTCTAAATTACAAAAGTAAACAGCTCTATTACCAGCCCTTAAAAGGTTTTTTTGCGGGGCATTGCCCCAAAGTAATCAGCTCTTTTACCTAAAAATAAAAATGCAATACCCCCCCAACATTACAACCCACCACCCACATACCCCTATTCTAACCCACCCAAACCCCCCTTAAAAAACCTTTCACTAACCCCCTGAAGATCTCCCTACCTTGAGTCATCTTCACTTAGCCGAGCCGAAGTCTTCATCCAATCCGGACGATGTGGTCCTCCATCCGGTAGAAGTCTTGATCCAAGCGGCAAAGAAGAGGTCCTCCATCCGGGCGAAAGTTTGATCCAAGCGGCAAAGAAGAGGTCTTCCATCCGGGCGATGTCTTCTTCCAAGTGGCATCTTCTATCTTCTTTCTATCTTCTTTTAGGGGGCTTAGATTAAGTGTAATTAGATTAAACTTCTTGTAATATTTTTTTATTTTTTGTAATTTAGTGGGGGGTTTTTGTATTATAGATTAGTTTATTTAATTGTATTTTAGTTTAGCTAATTGTAGGTAATTTATTTAATTAATTTAGGGGTTAATAAGTGTAAGGTTAGGGGTGTTTAGACTCGGGGTTCATGTTAGGGTGTTAGGTGCAGACTTAGAGAGTGTTTCCCCATAGGAAACAATGGGGCTGCGTTAGGAGCTGAACGCTGCATTTTTGCAGGTGTTAGGTTTTTTTTCAGCCCAAACTGCCCCATTGTTTCCTATGGGGATATCGTGCACGAGCACGTTTTTCCAGCTTACCGCTACCGTAAGCAACGCTGGTATTGAGGGTTGAAGTGGAGCTAATTTAGGCTCAACGCACCCTTTTCTGAGCCTAACGCAGCCACTCAGACAACTCTAGATACCAGCGTTGTCTTAAGGGTGCTTTGGGAAAAAAGCAGCGTTAGCTACGTGGGTTTTTACCGACAAAACTCAAAATCTAGGTGAATATGTTTTCATAACTTCATAAGAGTGAAAAATAGGCAAATCAAATATAAACCTCCCTTTTTATAATAATATATACCCCATAATGTATGAGTAGGCCACTTTTGAACCCTCTTGTAGATTAATGTTTTTTAATGGAGGCAAGGTAGTTTGGTCTATAGCCACTTTTGGGCTTGGGAATATGAAAACAAGATTTTATACAGTGATGAAAACAGTCAGTTTGGTGTTACTTGTAATATGCAGAGACAACATTAGAACTATATATCAAACATGAACTAGAACCACCTAATACTAATCAGATAAGAAATAACAAAAGAATGGCTGTCCACTTCCTTCAGCTCTGGGCAATAAGGTAAAGAAGACAATGAAACCACAGTGTATAGTAACGGCTAGCTCTGGACTAAAGAGACTAGGGAACTAGTGTGTCCCTCTAATTGATGGGGATAGGGAATACATATAGAGGTCAGACCATTTTGGCCCTTAACAATACCTTGCTGGTGGCCCATGCATCTTACTGATGCACATTCAACATCCAACCTATACAGTGTGTAAAGTTTAATAGATCCTACTTGATAGTTTCCATCCAACCATCCTGTGGAGTTAATGAATTAATAGGAAATGTCTACTTTAATAAGTCAAGATTGCCTTGTCCCTCCGGCCGCAAGAGACTCAGCAGAACTTTTCCCTGTCTGCTTAGTGATTATAATGACCGTACAGTAGTAGGAACCTGTACTTACTTTGGGGTATTAATAGGGTTCACATATATAGGTAACATTGTCTAGTTGATACAATATATTAGGGCATAGAGTGAGAACTAGGAGAGGCTACTGGTATTTTCCTACCTCTATGTAAGGTCCTGCATAGGGGTCTAAGGTTTGTTAGATAGTATATATGAGGGCATTAGTGTAGTGAGATAGTGAGATGTTCATTTTCTAACCGTGCTGTAGTATGGACAGGAAATAGGGTACAATAATCCCATTCAGAGGGTCTCACCTGGCAGTACATTGACTATATCTTATGGCACTATAGTGTATCACACTTGTTGAATATATGTCAAAGGGTAACAAATGCAGATATATAGATAAATTATTTGCTCCCCTAGAGCTGATGTGAAGTCTAGTACCCTCAAGTGGATATTATACTCCGCCCTAGGAATAGAACATGTAAAACTTACAGACCTATAATACATATATAGTATTTTATAATAGTAACACAGAGTAATACTAGAGAATGAGATTTATAAATGCAAAATATTAGAATCCATATGTCTACACTGATAAATTATCAATACAGATTACATAGAGTCCTCCCCCCCGCTGACAAACTTTACTGCATATCTGCAGGAAGCCTACAGTAACAGCATATTACTATACGAGCATCAACAGATATCTCGGTACATATGAGGTGTATAGGTGTCTATATGGTAGTTACCCTAAAGATGGACACACAGTTCAGGAGTTTAAACATAACATAATTTGTGGGAACCTGACAAAGACTGTCCGACTGAGGTGCCTTCATGTACAGGAATATTAAAGTACTCCCATGCGATAAAGTGACAGTGCCAGCTCCCAGTATCTCCTGAACACCTCATTTGGTAGGGAGTCTCCCAGTATGCTTAACCTATGCCAGACCGCCAAGCTTAAGAGTCTACAAATGGAGAGGTTGGCGTATTTTGTATGTGGTAAAATAATGTCCACCATTCCTAAGTCTTGCAGCGTAGTGATAATAAACTGACTGTTGGTTGCAGCTTACTGCTGATATCTTGACTCATAGCATTCGAGATTAGCGACAACAAGTAAGCTAAGAACTCAGGTCCTGAAAATCTGGGGTTGTAGCCAATCCCTGTTAGTCAGACATGGGCTGGCCGGGAAAAGTAAAGAAGTCAACTAATTCTCCAATTCCAGACAATGCTTGTTGACCAGTTGTAGTATAGTTTCTTCCCATTTGTTTATTGCTTCCATTGTAGGGATAGAGTGTCCATCCGATGTGGTCTGTCACCTCTCTTAACACTGTGGCGTGCCTAAGGAAATTGCTTAAGGTCCAGATCAGCACCAATTAGGTGGAACTTTATATGGCTCTTGCAAAAGTGGAGATTGTTATCCTATTACAGGATATCGTAACCCCGGTGTACGGGGTGGGGGGGCGTTATTGTGCGGCACTTTATAATCCACACAGGACTCGCTTCCCTTGTTCAATGCTGCATAGTTGCAAAATGGCTTCTCAGCCTGTGAGAAAATCTGCAGTTTAGTTGACTCAAAGAGCATAGGCAGAACACAGTCGAATCATCCGCTCTTAGAGTCTATCAAGAACGTAGGCCTGCTTATGAATTTTAAATATTGTCAGTTTGCTATCTATACAAACTCATGGAGCTTCACCAAGACGTGTCTTGCCGTTTTAAGTGTAGGCTCCGCCCCCCCCCAAAAAAAGTTTGGATTTTAGAATGTTTGGCTATTGGAATTCCATATTTAAGAATAGGGGGTAGATTTACCAAGCAGCGGATGCTGCAATCTACCCCCAATATTTGTGGCTCACTGGAAACAAGAGTTAAGAAGCAGAGGTCATAAGACCACTGCTCCTCAACTCGTTTGCCACCTCTGAGGTGTTGGACTGCATTCATCCTGATCAGATACGTTCAGGATGATTGACAGCCTCTGCTAGGGCCGATTGGCTGCTAATGTGCAGTGGGCAGCATTGCACAAGCATTTCACTAGAAATGCTTGTGCAATGTTAAATGGCAACAGCATATGCTATAGCGAATCATGTCTGCCCAACATTTGATAAATCGGGCCCTATGTACTTGTACTCAGTTTGACTATAGACTTCTGTCTTAATGGCCTTTTGAAAGTCCACTGCACGTTGTCTACTTCATATATACTTTTATAGTTCACTTATGGCTTGATTATGAGTGGAGTGCAAATTTGCGCTCCCTCAAGTGCTTTATCTGCACTCAACTTTTTTACCATCATGCACCCAGTTGCACACATATTAGTGACAAGAAACAAATTTGTGCTCTCACAATCGCATTCTCACGCAGAAAGACTTAAAGGGACAGTTAACACCAGAATTGTTGTTTAAAAAGATAGATAATCCCTTTATTACCTATTCCCCAGTTTTGCATAACCAACACTGTTATATTAATATACTTTTTACTTCTGTGATTCCCCTTTTGTGAAAAGCAAATAAAAAAGCATGTGATAAGAGGGGGCCTTCTAGGGCTTATACATTATCATATGAGCCTTCCTATGTTTAGCTTTCAACTAAGAATACCAAGAGAACAAAGCAAAATTGGTGATAAAAGTAAATTGGAAAGTAGTTTAAAATTACATGCCCTTATTTGAAACATGAAACAAAATTTGGACTTGACTGTCCCTTTAACAAAGTTGTGAACGCAGGATCGTATTCCCCCACAGATTTTAATAGAGGGCACAAGTAATCTGTTTGTTGATCTAAAAACCTTTTTCTCTTTTACACTCCCTATTCGCCGGCTCCCCATTGCTCCAGTCACATGGTAAGTGACCGGTGCACTGAGTAAGGGCAAGATGGCAGTCAAGACTTGCAGATCTCCCATCTAGAGTATGGCACGGTCGAATAAGTGATGGAGTATCTTCTTTTCCCGCACAACTGGAAATGGTTGGTGAGGGCACTGCCCTTCCGACACAGTGGCAGAGAAGTGCAAGTAGATTTACAGCCCAGAGGTCCAGCGCTTCTTGCCTCACACTGCTTATCAGTCTTAAGGAGGTAAAATGCTCTACTGGAGCCCCGAAGATTAGTTTATTAATTAGTTTATTAACAGCATGGGTGGAATATTATTAACATTTTTGGGATATAAGTATTTTGATCTGATAAGTAGTATTACTATAAATTAAGGTGAGATTATTATATCTATTTATCTCTCATAAACAAGGCCACACTTACTGGATTTCAAAAGGGAAAAAACTCACTTTTAATATGTAATGTTTTGGGGAATTGCTCCCCTTCTTCAGACCCAGCAAGTCCCCAAAACGTCACATATTAAAAAAAAATGTTCACTTTTGAAATACATGAATGCGTCCTTGTTTATGATAAGAATATTAGATGGACCCTGGTTGCAGTTTGTGTTATTTTCTTGCTTCACCTTGTGAGGAGTTCACAGCTATTGACTCACTGCCTAAAGACAGTCACTGAAACCGCTAAAATGTTTTATAATATAGTCCTAAATCCAGGGCTTCCACCTTCCAGAAACTATGGTATAGATTTAACCTATTTTTTACTTTGCATTTTCCTGGCCATAGTGCTATAAATTACATTTGATTTATGCTAAAATAATTGGCCCAGAAAAATCCTCTATGGGTGGGCTGCTTTAGCCACAGTGGGGCAGTCATGCTGCGTTCCGCATGGGATGGCTTGTTTTGTCACTCTACAATTCCAAACCAGGGCAACTTTCTAATTGGGGAAAAAAATGTCTGCTCTACTACTTACAGACAGTCCTAAACTTGCCAAGGCTAAAAGAACAGAATGTATGTATGCATGTGTGTGTGTGTTTGTGTAATATATGTCTTCATAAATGTATATGTGCTTGTGTGTGTGTGTAAAATATGTCTATGAGTATGTGTAAATATGTATTTGTGTGGGTGTAACTGTGTATGTGTGTGTGTAAATATTATAATGTGGATGAGTGTGTATGTATGTAAAAAGTATTTTGAGAATCAGGACAAGCTGATTGTCACGATGGACAAGTAGATTGGGCCTCCGCTTTAGTCCCTTGGACAAGTAGTTTTTTTAAAAAAATTCCACACCCCTGATATATATAATATAAATAGATATAAATAATTTAGAGCAGATGAAATAAAAAAGGTAGTTCTTCTGACTGCTTGAATTTGTTGCTGAAAATCATGGGCAGTAATTGTAATGCATCGTGATGCCATCGTGTAATCAAATCGCTGACAGGATAATCGTAATTGAATTGATATGTGAGACTAGTGAAAATGCACACCCCTAGTGTATATATGCCTGTAAATGCTTATATGCACATTTAAATTTCATAAATATTTATATACATACATATATTTATACATGTTTCTATGGATCCCTATGTAAAAGCATTTTTGGCAGATTTTTTTTTTTCTTCCTAACACCTGACATCTCATATCTTTGAGCCCTTTATAACTTTTGATTGCAATTTTTCAGCTTGATTACGAGTTGTGCGGTATGAGTAAAAAAGCAGCGTTATGGCTCTTTTTTCACTACCGCTGCTATTACGAGTCTTGTAGTTATAGCTGTACCGCACACCTTTTTGGCCGTAACGCAAAGTAACTACCTTTCAAAAAGTCCTTTTTCAATGGGACTTACACAGTGCCGGTATTACATGTTTGCCTGTCTGGCCAAAAAGTGAGCGGTACAGCCCATAACTACAAGATCTGTACCGCCACCTGAAAGTCAGTAGTTATGAGTTTTGCGCTACAAAGCTGTAGCATCACAAACACTATAATAAAATGATTAACCCCTAATCGTCCACTCCGGACATCCCCGGCACTATAATAAACATATTAACCCCTAAACCGCCGCACTCATGCATTGCAAACAATAGTTAAATAATATCAACACCTAATCTGCTGCTCCAATGTTGCCGCCACTATACTAAAGTTATTAACCCCTAAACCTAACCCTAAGTCTAAGCCTAACCCTAACGTAACCCTAACACCCCAAACATTAATATAATTAAAATAATTCTAAATAAAATTTACAATTAATAACGAAATAATTCCTATTTAAAACTAAATACTTACCTGTAAAATAAAACCTAAGCTAGCTGCAATATAACTAATAGTTATATTGTATCTAGCTTACGTTTTATTTTTATTTCACAGCTAAGTTTGTATTTATTTTAACTAGGTAGACTAGTTAGTAAATAGTTATTAACTATTTACTAGCTACCTAGTTAAAATAAACCCTAACCTGAGTAACACTAACACCTAACATTACACTAAAATTAAATAAATTAAAAAAATACAATTATCTAAGTTACAAAAAATAATAAACACTAAATTACACAAAAAAATAAATTATCAAAAATAAAAAAGAATTACTCCTAATCTAATAGCTCTATCAAAATAAAAATGCCCCCCCCCCAAAAAAAAAAAAAACCTAGCCTACACTAAACTGCCCATAGCCCTTAAAAGTGCCTTTTGCGGGGCATTACCCCAAATAAATCAGCTATTTTACCTGTAAACAAAAAATACAAACAACCCCCCTACCAACAGTAAAACCCACCACCCACACATCCAACCCCCCCCAAATAAAATTCTATCTAAATAAACCAATGCTCTGAAAACGGCATTTGGATGGGCATTGCCCTTAAAATGGCATTTAGATCTTTTCCATTGCCCAAACCCTAATATAAAAATAAAACCCACCCAATAAACCCTTTAAAAAACAACTAACACTAACCCCCGAAGATCCACTTACCGTTTCCATCCATCCTCATCCAGTTGGGAGAAGTCTTCATCTAAGCGGCAAGAAGTCGTCCTCCAGGCGGGCAGAAGTTCTCAACGAAGCCGGGAGAAGTCTTCATCCAAGTGGCAAGAAGTCGTCCTCCAGGCAGGCAGAAGTCTTCCTCCAGACGGCATCTTCTATCTTCATCCTTCCGACGTGGAGCGGCTCCATCTTCAAGACATCCGGCGCGGAGCATCCTCTTCATACGGTCCCAGCCATACACTGAAGGTTCCCTTTAAGGGACGTCATCTAAGATGGTGTCCCTTGAATTCCAATTGGCTGATAGAATACTATCAGCTAATCGGAAGTAAAGGGTAAAAAATCCTATTGGCTGATGCAATCAGCCAATAAGATTGAGCTTTAATCCTATTGGCTGATCCAACCAGCCAATAGGATTGAGCTAGAATTGAGCTAGAATTATTTTAATTATATTAAAGTTAGGGATGTTAGGGTTACATTAGGGTTAAGGTTAGACTTAGGGGTTAATATATTTATTTAGTGTTAGCAATGTGGGAGGCCAGATGTTTTGGGGTTAATAACTTTAGTATAGTGGTGATGGCGACATTGGGGGCAGCAGATTAGGGGTTAATAAGTGTAATGTAGGTTTCAGCGATGTTGGGGGCAGCAGATTAAGGGGGGGTTTAGACTCAGGGTTTATGTTAGGGTGTTAGGTATAAACGTACATTTTTTTCCCCATAGACTTTAATGAGGCTGCGTTACTGAGCTTTACGCTCCATTATTGCAGGTGTTAGGCTTTTTTTTGCCAGCTCTCCCCATTGAAGTCTATGGGGAAATCGTGCACGAACACATAACAGCAGCTCAAAGCTGCGCTGGTATTTGGGCCATAATGGAGCTCAACGCTGCCATATCACCCGATGACGCCATTTTTTTAAAACTCATAATAGCAGCGCTATAGAGAGTGCAATACCGCCGAAAAAAGCTGCGGTCGTTACTTTCCCTATAGCGTTCAAAACTCTGGCTGTTTGTTTTTAATCAGTTTATAAAAGTGTTATTATGAGTGTAACTGTACTTTTCAATGTATTTTTTATATTTTTATAACACTTTTTTCACTAGCGTAACAATTAACCAGAGCTCTGAAGTCATGATAATCATTCTAGCATGAATCAATGGAGACAAACTCTCCCTCAAACAACATAGCATTTTCACATTACCTATAAAAGTCAATGGAGAGAAAAAGAAATTGAAAAAAAAAATTGCACAAATAGCATGCCATATTCGCATTAGCAAATGGAAAATATTTGCATAAAATACATAGATAAAATCTTTATTAAAAATGAATATTACATAAAAAACATTTTTCACGTTTTCATCTTTTTTTTTTTAATATAATTTTTATTGCAGTTTACAATTACAGAAAAGGAAAAAACAAAAAAACACAAAAGGAACAGCATTCATGAAACAGAGTAATACAATAATCAGAGTCGTCTCACAAAAACCATATTGACAATATACAGACTCTTTTGTTTCTTACTCTGAAAAGAACCAAAACCTAAATTAGCCATACTTTGCTCTAAAAAAAAAAAAAAAAAAAAAGAGAGAAAAAAAAAAATAGGGAATAACTCCCTAGCTCTCTACCCCCATCCTCAGAAAAAATGTTGTCTCCAAAATTCGGGATATCTATCTGAGAGTATCAGTTGTAAAAAGTCTGGTGACTTGCGAAAATATCCTAGTAGCTGTAGTTGAACCTCTCTAGGCTGGCCCATGATTACTTTGTCCCATTTTTGTAGATAGTTTTTTAATTTTTTTTCCTCGAATATTAGTGGATCATATTGTTCTATCACCATTTGGTGTTGGATATTACCTACCACAGATGCTATAGTAGGGGCATTTTTGTTCTTCTATACTTTTAAAATCAATTGTATGACTAATAAAATTACAGTATTAATCAGGGATTTATTCTGAGTCTGGTCATGGACCAGAAAAAAGATAGATAGCGGGCTGAGCAAAACCTTATCGGGCAAAAATCTATTTAACCAGTATTCCACTTGTTTCCATAGTTTAATGATTTTTGGACATGTATAAAACACATGGAATAGGTCAGCCAGGGGAAATTTGCATCTATAACATGCCATCTCCCCTTTCCATTTACCCATTCTGCTGGGGGTTAGGTAGGCTCTATTCAAGAGTTTCAGGTGTGATTCTCTTATTGCCATATTATTAGAAAAGTTGTTTATCCTATTTAAGCTTATTTGGAAGAGGTCTGAATCTATTTCAGGAATGTCTAGTTTCCAAATACAGACAAGACTGCCTACCCTTGCCTCTGCCTCCTTAAGTATTAGTAGTCTATAAATAGGTGCAATGGAGTGATCCCCTCTAGAGAATCTTCTAATAATAGTATCCAATGGACCTAATTTCCAGCAGTCTCCTCCCAGATTTTTCTGATTGTAATAAAAGTGTCTAATCTGTAGACATGCAAAGAAAGATCTCCTATCTAAATTAAACTCGTTACTTAAGGATTCAAATGTTCTTATATGATTGGATACCAGATCTACCATTTGAATCAGGTAGTTCAGATTATCTGCTGACCATTTTCTAAATGCCGCGGATGTACAGCCACTTTCAAATTCCGGATTTCCTCTGATAGGTAAGAATTTGGAGAGGGTATGATTTACCTCCAGAGACTTAAAAATCTTATGCCATGCTATAATTACATTGTTTATTGTATATTTTAATGTAGGTTCTGGTAGCTTTATATGGTTGGAGACGTGTAACAGTGCTTTGAGAGCATAGGGAAATATTATGTTCTCCTCTATCTCCCTACTTGTGACATAGTTGGCTGTGGTTAGCTAATCCAAGGCGATCCTAGCAAAACATGCTAGATTATAATTTACCAGGTTCTGAAAAGCGAATCCTCCCACATCTTTAGGATGCATTAATCTCGAAAGTGCAATTCGTGTTTTTTTGGGAGCCCAGAGAAAACAAGAGCAAGCTGAGTTAAATTTTTGTATGTCTCCCTTACGTATAAATGTAGGAATGTTTTGTATAACAAATAAAATTTTGGGAAGTGTTCGCATTTTAATTAATGCTATCCTTGCCGAAAGTGTAAGGGGGAGTCTACTCCAATTCTGCATCTCGGCTAGACATTTCTTCCATATATAGGAAAAATTTATATCATACCAATCTTCTGGATTTCTCGAGAGATTTATTCCTAGATATTTAATATATTTATCAGTTAATTTAAAGGGATTCTCTAGAAGGCTATTTTTATTTTTAATTATCCATAGGATCTCAGATTTATTAAGATTTATTTTATACCCAGCAAATTTACTGAATTCTGTTAGAATGTCTACTAGGACTGGAATATTTTTGCTTGAGTTCCTTATGAAAAATAGAATGTCATCAGCATATAGTGATAGTACCACCTTATACTGTTTGATCTTAATGCCCTCCAATATTTCTCTACTCTTGATAGCAAGGGGCTCAATAGCTAGATCAAACAGTAAGGGTGAAAGGGGACATCCCTGTCTTGTCCCTTTAGAAAGAGTTATAGGGGGAGAGAGAATATTATTTATGCTAAGGTATGAGATTGGATTCTGATATAATATGGAGATATAATTATAAAAATTGCCTTTAAATCCAAAATTATTTAGGGTGGTTGATAAATGATCCCATAGGACAGAGTCAAAGGCTTTTTCTGCATCAACCGTTAATATAGCGAAATCTTGTTTTATGCCTGACCCTGTCCTACGGGATGATAGTATATATTCAATTATCGTCATAACTTTTCTTATATTTTTCTGCGCCGTTCTACCTGGGATAAACCCAGTTTGATCTGGGTGATCTTTTTTAAGTGGACAGCTAATATATTTGCCAAGATTTTATAGTCGCTATTAAGAAGCGAGATTGGTCTATATGAATCCATAGAATTAGGGTCCTTATCCTTTTTTAGGATAAGAGTAATATTAGATGCCGTTAAAATTTGAGCGGGCTTAAAATGTAAAAGAAAGTAGTTATTAAATAGCTTGGTCAAAGTTGGGGCTATCTCCTCCAAAAGTATTTTATAAAATTCGATCGGCAATTGATCAGGACCTGGAGCTTTCCCTAGGACTGACTCGTTAACAGCCTTAAGCACCTCCTCTAATGTAATCTGGTTGTTCATTTCGGTCAGCTGAGCATCAGATATTTTTGGGATTTTAATATTATTCCAGAACCTATTTTTTGCCTCCTGATTGACTTTAACAGGGGAGTATATCTTTTGAAAAAATGCATAAAATTGCCTAATAATATCCTTTGGAGCTGTACATTTTTTATCCTCCACTATAATTGACCCTATATTATTATTTTTTTTCTTACTTTTGGAAATATTTGCGAGCATTTTTGCTGATTTTGGGGAGAAGGTGCCATATGTGGCTTTATATTTGGCATCTTCTTGTAGCTGGTTTTGGATTAGGAATACTTCCCTTTCTTTTTTAGCCTTCTGATAGATAGTCCAGTTATCGCTATTTGGGCTATCAATATATTTTATAAATTTATTTTTAAGATAATTCGTTAATTGAAGTTCCCTAGCTCTTAGCTTTCTTTTTCTCTTAACCATATAAGCCTTTATCTCGCCTCTGAGAAAGGCGTTAGCGGACTCCCAGAATATTTCTGTTTTAGAGAAATATTCGTTATTTAAAATAGCATAGTCCCTCCATTTTTGAATTAACCAATTTCTGAAATGCATATTAGAATGCATAAAGGAGGGGAAAAAAAACTTGGCATATAGACTGTCTCTTTTATTCCCCAACTGGATAGACATAGAAATAATGGCACGGTCTGATAGAACTATGTTTTTAATATCTGTCTTAATTTCTAGATGTAAGAGCCTTTCCGTCACCAAAAACATATCTATTCTCGAAAATGTACGAAATGTTTTAGATTCACATGTAAACATTTTATCGTCCGGGTGTTGGATTCTCCATATATCCCTTAATTTAAGACCTTTTAGAAAGGAGGTCAGTATCTTGGCTTCTTTCCTAGATCTATATGAACCACTAGTCCTCAGTCTATCCAGTTGGGGGACGAACACACTATTGAAGTCCCCACCAATGATTAGTTGAGCGTCTATTGATTTGATTAATTTTGAATATAATCTATCCCAAAAATCTGGCTTACATTCGTTTGGAGCATACAAATTGCACAGAACATAGCGGCAGTCATTGATCTATATTTCTAAAATTAGATATCTACCCTCCACATCTTTTTCTTGGGATATTAGCTGGAAGTCTAAATCCTTACTGAAAATACATGCCACTCCTCTCTTTCTTTTTACTGCTGGGGTTGCAATCACCTCCCCAATCCAACCTATTTTGAGTTTCTCTGCTTCCTGCAGGCTCAAATGAGTTTCCTGCAGGAATACAATATCTGGTTTGTATGTTTTCAAATGGTGTATTATTTTTTTCCTTTTAGCGGGGGAGGAGAAGCCCCCCACGTTCCAGGAAAGTAAATTAAGTAATTTTTTTCATGTCTGTTGAAATGAGCTCTTAATACTACTGAGCTCTCCCAAGGAGAGACCAGAGATAAATAACTTGTGGAAGATATAGTATGGGAAGAGAGACAAGGGGGAGGTAGAGAGACAAAAAAATATAAAAAAATAGGAAGATAAATAACATAATACATAGCAACCGGACCGGTATTCGTCTGCTTGAACCGTAAAAGTACATATACATATTCTGGTTATACCTTTTTATTATCCAAGAATTGTCTAACCTCCTCTGATGTATTTAATGTGAACACGTTATTGTCTAAGAAAATTTTAATTTTTGCCGGATAAATCATTGTAGCCCTAAAACCTGCATTAATCAGTTGGGTACACCAGGGGGCCATCAGTCTCCTCTTATTAAGTGTCTCAGCAGAGAAATCTGAAAATAGATAGATGCGTTCTTTATTTATCTCTACGACAGCTTTTTTCCTGTAGTATGATAAGATTCTTTGCTTGTCTTGGAAGTTTAAAAGCTTCACTAGTACTGGTCTTTTATACTTTGTAGAGCTATCTTTTTTTGCGTTTGTGCCCAGTCTGTGAGCCCTTTCCACTACTATCTCTGTACTGCTTGGGGGCATATCAAGTATTTCTGGTAGTGTTTTCTTAATGAATGTCAATAGGTCAGTGAACTCTGGGGTCTCTGGGAGGCCTACTATTTTCAGATTGTTTCTCCGTGACCTATCTTCTAAATCGTCAAGTCGTGATTGCAGAGATTTAATTATCTTCGTCTGGTCGTCTAGGAGATTCTGTTGTGTATGCTGCATGTCGTCTAAATTTGAAATTCTATTTTCTATTTCCCCAAGTCTACTTGAAACCTGTTTTAGTTCATTTGTTACAGTCGTTAGCTCTATCTTAACTCCTTCCAATTGTGGCAGGAATAGGTCCGAGATTTGTTTTACTAGGTTATTTGTGTCAATAAGAGTGTTGGGTCCAGGGAGAATGTCTGCTGCCCCTGCTTCTATACTGCCTATACTTGATCTAGGCTTCCTGTCCTTAATTTTTGGTGGCATTATACCTGTATCTGTTCTGGTAATCCCTAGAAATTTGTCCATATAGGGGGAGAAGCACAGCGGGAGAAGAAGAGAGAAAGAAAAACAGAAAAAAATAGAAAACGTGTGTTGGTGTATACAAAAGGTGAAGAGAATAAGAGAGAGGAAAGATATGTGTAGAGCAATCTAAGTGTTAGCTGTGCGTATCATATTAATCTACTGAAAGAAGTATATGTGGCAGAAATAGTGGGTTAAGTGATCTATTAAGTGTCTAAAAAAAAATTTAGTTACAGCGCAAAGCTGAGTGGTAAGTACCTGTAGGTAGGGAAAAAAAAAAAAAAGCGTGTAGAGCTGGTCGCTCTTATAAACTTACAGGATATATAAGGGATTTATATAATTTATTTTCAGGTTAGTTGTATTTCAGTCAGTTCACACTGCGGTAACAACTCTGGTAAACTGTCCCCAAATCTTCAGATTATAACTAAACTGCCCTATAACTGTGAACAGTTTTATATCATAGTAGAGTTATCCTCAGGCCTGACCATAAATATATTTGAAGGACAGGATACTCTAGTGAGAATGTAGTCTTAACCAAAGAACCCTAGTATATATATATATATATATATATATATATATTCGACTATAGCCGCAGACAATTGTATAATCAGATATATGAACCAATAACAATCTTGTATCAAATGCTTTACAGATATAAATTTTACCTATAGTTCTTGTACAGTGAGTTACTGTTATACCTTTGAGCTATTTTTATATCATATTAAAATTGTTTTTGCCAAATTCTTTACCGTTGAATATCTATATCTTGTTTGATCTTAGTACAATAGATTAAATCAAAAATATTACAGAACTTTAACAACATCTCAGTAACTTCTCCTTTCCCGAGGGTTATCATCCACATTTTATAATATCTTAACCTGTTTTTCCAGTTGGTTCAGCTCTGTACTAATTTAATAAGGCTGGTTATTATTCCCTGAATAGGAAACCTCTTAATTTATAGATATTCATACAATAGGAACAGAGAAAAAAAAAAAACCAACTTATGATGAGTTTTTAACAGTAGAATCAGGTGAAGACTGAGAGATCTCAGCTACTCTTTAAATTTCCTGGGGACCTCACCCTGTAGAACCAAGCACCTGATATCACTGTGCTTTAGGGCAGGGACGGCAGATAGAGCAAAACAATGTATCACCAATATGTTACATAAAAATTATATGTGCTTCCATATATCCATTTAGATGTTTAGAGGATAGACAGTCCTTTAACAAAGGATAGTGACACCTTGCTCAAACTAATCGCCTTTCAGTAGATGACACTTGACAGGGGCAGTCTATAAGCCCTATCCCCCTTTAAAGTGTATTCCTGCGTCCCAAAAGATAGGCCATTAAGTATAACAAGGAGTTAATGAGATACGACTACAGTCAACAGGGGGAGAGAGCATAGATTGTCTTTTTCTTCTTTTCAGTCCCTTGTTATGTTTTTATTCCACTGCTCAACAAAATTTATTCAAGCTTTTGACAGTGATGAGAAAAGTAGAATATGCATATGCACAGAGCATATAGTGAATGTACCAGGTTAATCTTCTCCCCACCTCCTATCCCAGGACAAGCCAAAATACCAAATCAAAAGTTATGGGAAGAGAGCAGCAGTGCTCTATCTCACCTTGTATGCTTTACTTAGCCTGGGGTTCTGGGAGGCGGGACAGGTTCTTGCTTGGTATGGCCACTGTTGTGTTCAGGTAAGTATCTCCTCTGTCTAGGTCGACTAGACTACCGGTTGTAGGAGGAGCCGGTTGAGACGCGTGCTACTGGCGTCCTGAGCGAAACACCCGCATACCGGCATCCTCAAGCTTTTCCACGGAAAATGCAGTGTTTTACATTCTGGCCAAGAGATTGTGTCCAGCCCGGAGGGGAACCCCTCCCGATGCGGTGAATCACCTTCTGGATAGCAGGAAGTCCCAAGCCACTAAGACTCGCTGGCTAGAGTCACAGACGGTATAGGCTGCTGCTTCAAGTCACGGTTGTATCACGGCACTGCTCCCAGGACCTGGGCGTCTGGAGAAAGTCGGAACGGCTCACGCTGCTCCCGACGGCCTCTAGGCAGGAGACCAGCTTTAAACATTTTCATCTTAATAGCAAAGATTTCTAATGCAATTTTATATAAATATTTATTTGTGACGTATTGGGACCTCACATGTGCAAATGAACAAACATATAAAGGCCTGTAAGCAAATATCAGAGGGCTATAACATATAGGTAGCCCAATTGTGCATAAAGTACACCATTGCTATAAAAAACGCCTTATAAAACATAATAGGCCAGTATATGTATCAAATAAAGTGTTAATAAAAAAAACCAATGTGTTACTATATATCAATGGTGATACAAGATCCCACAATACTCACGCTCCCCCAATAGGTACCCATGGGTTGAAAGAAAATGGAACAATCCACAATACAAGTCTAATCTTTGGAATGGATCAACCGCACCTCCAGCATAGGTAGTCATAGCAACCAAAGAAAACAATCCGGGAGACACTCGTAGTCACTATTCGTCCCTATAGCAACCATTCACAATGCTGTTACAGGCATGTGTATTACAGCGTGGTTCGTGAGGCCAAGATCACTGGTCACAGAGGGACGCTGTCAATGCTCACTTGTTATTTGCTTGATCAGCTAAAAAAGTAGAATAAAAAGGCCAGATGTTCAGATCGACTATCCTATCGGACACGAGCAGATCGTTCTGAAAGCACCTCCCCCTACAATCTCATAGGCAATCAGAGGCACACCCCTTCTCCTATAGGCAGGGACCATAGCTCTGATAACCCTTCGGCATGAACTGATGAACAACTAGAGGCAAGTAAACAGCTGTTCTGGTCACGTCAATATAGCGCCGATCTATATAGGCACTCAATGCCCAGCGCTTTGCAATACACTCTCAGACTAGCCCCCCAGGCAGGCATCAGTCAACTAGTAAATAACTGAGGGAAAGTAAACGACTAAAGGAAAGTAAACAGCCCTCCTGGTCACGTCAATACAGCACCGATCTATATAGGAACTCAATGCCCAGCACTTTACAGTATACTATCAGACTAGCCCCCCTGACAGTCATTACCAATCTGCTGCTCAGCCACCTCTTGTAGCATATATAACCCCTTGTCTACATTATCTACAGGCCTAATTTGCATGTAACATATGTGCTCAGCGTACCTCTGACAAAAACACCCTATTACAGTGTAAACATATAAAATGCATCAAGTAGAGTGGTATTAACACCTCGCATATCTAATGGGAGGTGCTAGATCGCTCCCCATCCCCAGTGCATTGGCAGTGCAAACCTAGGTACAAGCCAATGTATGAACACTATACATAAGGGAATATAGTATATTATAATAGACACATAAAAATTCAGCTAACTAATCTGCAAGGTTTGGTCTAGGGGAAACTCCAACATCCACAAGCACTATGACCCAATGAAAAACCACATACCTTCCAATAATGAAAAACAGAGGCCAGAGTGAAAAATTTCTCTGAGAACAATATATAGGTGCCATGGATCCTTCATGGCATGCCATCTTGTACCATGATCCATGCACAGGGACTCATCACCCATCCAGTGTGAGAACGGAGATATGGGACCACGATCACCGAAAATAAAGTGTAAGTGATGTGAAAACTAAACATTGAAACATAAATCAAAAATGTAATAAAAAGGGACCTAAAAAGGCTCCTATTAAAAACAAATATCCTACCTGCAACACTACATTAGCACAGGGTTCCAAAGACTTATGGATCCTACCGTGTATAAAAAAATGGATACTTCATTGACCAACAGAATGTGTAAAAAACATATAGCATGGTAAACCAACCAACTCTGCTACTGTATATAGTATAATGTCACCATGTGCTCTCATAGTAGAAAATGGTCAAGGACTCTCACTCAGCACCCTATCTGGCCACTCCAAGAGATTAGTATCCATCACAGGTACACCTGCCAGCCAGTTTGGACATTGAGGCCCCTGGTTGCCAGGGTTCCCAGTTTGTGTATCCATCTGGTTTCTTTTTGCACCAAGATCTTGGTTCTATTGCCCCCTCTTCTTGGTGCCGGTACATGATCAATTATGAGGAATCTCAAGTCCGTAACTGTGTGTCCTCTCTCTAATAAGTGTCAGGCTACTGGTTAACCTGACTTCCCACACTTCAGGGCAGTCCTTATGCTTGACCGGTGGTTGGCCATCCAAATCCGGGCATCATCGATGGTTTTCCCAGTATAAAATAGCCCACATGGGCAATTGAGAAGATAGATAATGTACGTTGTCGTACATGTAAGGAAGAAATTGATCTTATACTTCTTCTTTTTCTCCGGATGCTGGAACGTATTCCTGGCATGCATACTTTTGCAGGTCACACAACTAGTACATTTAAAGCAGCCGTTTTTCTTCTTCAGCCACATTAGCTTGTCAGTCAGCGGTATTAAATCTGTCTTCATCAGGATGTCCTTCAAGTTTTTGCCTCTCCTGTATGCCAAATGGGGTGCCCCCCATTTCATAAATGGCAATGAGGGGTAAGACTGGATTACCTTCCATTCTTCCTTTATGGCTTTCGTAATATGGTGCTGGCCCGGAGTGTAAGTTGTTACAAACGTGAGTTGGGGGATGGTGTCTTCTGTAGCCTTATCACCTCCAGTCTCTGCCTGAATTTCCTGCTCACACATGGTCTGTAGTTGATTCTTTTTAAAAGCCTGTTGTGTGAATCTTTCCACCATTTCAATTAACTGGACTTCACACCGTACAGGGTCTGTGTTGTTGCGTACAACTCTTTGAAATTGTGCCTTTGGTATGTTTCGAATAAAGGCTGGTTGGTGACAACTAGTAGCATGAAGAGTGGAGTTCCAATCTGTGCCTTTTCTGAAGAGAGTGGTGCCAAGTGTCCTATTGGTTTTAAATACGCTCACGTCCAAATAATCAACAGAGTCCATATCCGCCACATGTTGGAATCTGATGGTACTTTCAAGTGAGTTCAATGTTTCAATCCAACTCTCAAGTGACTTTACATCATCTTGCCAGATCAGAAACTAATTGTCTATGTATCTACGATAAAACTTGATACATGATATCTCATACACTTTCATGTGTAGGGTCTCATACTCAGCCATGTAGAGATTCGCCAGTGATGGGGCCACATTGGACCCCATCGTTGTTCCTTCTTTTTAAAAATAGAAATTATTCTCAAAACGGAAAAAATTACTTTGTAGAAAAATCCTCAAAAGTTTCATCAAGACATCTTCTGGTGCGCCTATATATGGCATACGTCTCAAGCAGTTGGTAACTGCCTCAATGCCTGATATGTGAGGAATCACTGTGCATAGGCTTGAGACGTCCATAGTGACCAAAATGTCAGACTCACTAATGTCAACCAAATTAACGATGTCTTGGATAAACGTAGATGAATTCTGTACATAAGACCTCATGTGTTTGACCATGGGCTGCAGGAAGTGATCTACAAATTCAGCCAAAGGTTGCAGAAAAGATCCTCTGGCTGAGACAATCGGTCTTCCAGGAGGGCATTTCATATCTTTATGAATTTTTGGCAATGTGTACAATATCAGTGTTATTGCAAAATCTGTTTGTAGATAACGTGCTTCTTGTTCAGAGATGACCTCAGCTTCCTGAGGTCATCTCTGAACAAGAGCCACGTTATCTACAAAGGGATTTTCAAATAACACTGATATTGTACACATTGCCAAAGATTCTGAAGTACCCTCCTGGAAAACCGATTGTCTCAGCCAGAGGATCTCTGTTAATTTGGTTGACATTAGTGAGTCTGACATTTTGGTCACTATGGACGTCTCAAGCCTTTACACTGTGATTCCTCACATAGCAGGCATTGCAGCAGTTACCAACTGCTTGAGACGTATGCCATATGTAGGCACACCAGAAGATGTTTTGATGGAACTTTTGAGGATTTGTCTACAAAATATTTTTTTCTGTTTTGAGAACAAATTCTATCTTCAAACAGCAGGAACAGGGATGGGGTCCAATGTGGCCCTGTTGCTGGCGAATCTCTACATGGCTGAGTATGAGACCTTACACATGAAAGTGTATGAGATATCATCTATCAAGTTTTATTGTAGATACATAGACAATTTGTTTCTGATCTGGCAAGATGATGTAAAGTCACTTGAGAGTTGGATTGACAAATTGAACTCACTTGAAAGTACCATCAGATTTCAACATGTGGCAGATATGGACTCTGTCGATTATTTGGACGTGAGAGTATTTAAAACCAATGGAACACTTGGCACCACTCTCTTCAGAAAAAGCACAGATCAGAACTCCACTCTTCATGCTACTAGTTGTCACCAACCAGCCTTGATGTGAAACATACCAAAGGCACAATTTCAAAGAGTGGTACGCAACAACACAGACCCTGTATGGTGTGAAGTTCAGTTAATTGAAATGGTGGAAAGATTCACACAATGGGGGTACAAAATGAAGCAGCTACAGACCATGTGTGAGCAGGCAATCCAGGCAGAGACTGGAGGTGATAAGGCTACACAAGACACCATTCCCCAATTCTACGTTTGTAACCAGTTACACTCCGGACCAGCACCATATTACAAAAGCCATAAAGGAGGAATGGAAAGTGATCCAGTCTGACCCCTCATTGCCATTTATGAAATGGTGGGCACCCCGTTTGGCATACAGGTGAGGCAAAAGCTTGAAGGATCTCCTGATGAAGACAGATTTAATACCGCTGACTGACAAGCAAATGTGGCTGAAGAAGAAAAATGGCTGCTTTAAATGTACAAGTTGTGTGACCTGCAACAGTATACATACCGGGAATATGTTCCAGCATCCGGAGAAAAAGAAGAAGTATAAGATCAATTTCTTCCTTACATGTACGACAACGTACATTATCTATCTTCTCAATTGCCCATGTGGGCTATTTTATACTGGGAAAATCATCGATGATGCCCGCATTCAGAGGGTCAACCACTGGCCAAGCACATGGACTGCCCTGAAGTGTGGGAAGTTGGATCAACCAGTAGCCCAATACTTCTTAGAGAGAGGGCACATGGTTACAGACTTGAGATTCCGCATAATTGATCATGTACTGGCACTAAGAAGAGGGGGCAATAGAGCCAAGAACTTGTTGCAGAAAGAAGCCAGATGGACACACGAACTGGGAACCCTGGCACCCAGGGGCCTCAATGTCCAAACTGGCTGGCAGATGTTCCTGTGATAGATACTAATCTCTTGGAGTGGCCAGATAGGGTGCTGAATGAGAGTCCTTGATCATTTTCTTCTATGAGAGCACCTGATGACAGGAAGCTGAGGTCATCTCTGAACAAGAAGCACGTTACCTACAAAAGGATTTTCAAATAACACCGATATTGTACACATTGCCCAAAATTCATAAAGATATGACATGCCCTCCTGGAAGACCGATTGTCTCAGCCAGAGGATCTCTTCTGCAACCTTTTCCTGAATTTGCAGATCACTTCCTGCAGCCCATGGTCAAACACATGAGGTCTTATGTACAGGATTCATCTACGTTTATCCATGACATTGTTAATTTAGTTGACATTAGTGATTCTGACATTTTGGTCACTATGGACGTCTCAAGCCTTTACACAGTGATTCCTCACATATCAGGCATTGCAGCAGTTACCAACTGCTTGAGACGTACGCCATATGTAGGCCCACCAGAAGATGTCTTGATGGAACTTTTGAGGATTTGTCTACAAATGATTTTTTTCCATTTTGAGAATAAATTCTATCTTCAAACAGCAGGAACAGCGATGGGGTCAAATGTGGCCCCAATGCTGGCGAATCTCTACATGGCTGAGTATGAGACCTTACACATGAAAGTGTATGAGATATCATCTATCAAGTTTTATCGTAGATACATAGATGATTTGTTTTTGATCTGGCAAGATGATGTAAAGTCACTTGAGAGTTGGATTGACACATTGAACTCACTTGAAAGTACCATCATATTCCAACATGTGGCGGATATGGACTCTGTCGATTATTTGGACTTGAGAGTATTTAAAACCAATGGGACACTTGGCACCACTCTCTTCAGAAAAAGCACAGATCGGAACTCCACTCTTCATGCTACTAGTTGTCACCAACCAGCCTTGTTTCGAAACATACCAAAGGCACAATTTCAAACAGTGGTACGCAACAACACAGACCCTGTATGGAGTGAAGTCCAGTTAATTGAAATGGTGGAAAGATTCACACAACGGGGGTACAAAAGGAAACAGCTACAGACCATGTGTGAGCAGGCAATCCAGGCAGAGACTGGAGGTGATAAGGCTACACAAGACACCATTCCCCAACTCACGTTTGTAACCACTTACACTCCGGACCAGCACCATATTACTAAAGCCATAAAGGAGGAATGGAAGGTGATCCAGTCTGACCCCTCATTGCCATTTACAAAATGGGGGGCACCCCATTTGGCATACAGGAGAGGCAAAAGCTTGAAGGATCTCCTGATGAAGATAAATTTAATACCGCTGACTGACAAGCAAATGTGGCTGAAGAAGAAAAATGGCTGCTTTAAATGTACAAGTTGTGTGACCTGCAACAGTATGCACACCGGGAATACATTACAGCATCCGGAGAAAAAGAAGAAGTATACAATCAATTTCTTCCTTACATGTACGACAACATACTTGAACTATCTTCTCAATTGCCCATGTGGGCTATTTTATACTGGGAAAACCATCGATGATGACCGGATTTGGATGGCCAACCACCGGTCAATCATAAGGACTGCCCTGAAGTGTGGGAAGTTGGATCAACTGGAAGCCGGACACTTCCTAGAGAGGGGAGACACGATTACGGACTTGAGATTCTGCATAATTGATCATGTACCGGCACCAAAAAGAGGGGGCAATAGAGCCAAGATCTTGTTGCAGAAAGAAGGCAGATGAATACACAAAATGGGAACCCTGGCACCCAGGGGCCTCAATTTCCAAACTGGTTGGCAGGTGTTCCTGTGATGGATACTAATTTCTTGGAGTGGCCAGATAGGGTGCTGAGTGAGAGTCCTTGATCATTTTCTACTATGAGAGCACATGATGACATTATACTATATACAGTAGCACAGTTGGTTGGTTTACCGTGATATATGTTTTTTTACACAGTCTGTTGGTCAATGAAGTATGCATTTTTTATACACCATAAGTCTTTGTAACCCTGTGTTAATGTAGTGTTGCAGGTAGGCTATTTGTTTTTAATAGGAGCCTTTTTAGATCTCTTTTTATTATATTTTTGATTTATGTTTATATGTTTAGTTTTCACATCACTTACACTTTATTTTCTGTGATCGTGGTCCCATATCTCCGTTCTCACACTGGATGGGTGACGAGTCCCGGTGCGTGGATCATGGTTCAAGTTGGCATACCATGAAGGGTCCATGGCAACTATATTTTGTTCTCAGATAAATTTTTCACTCTGGCCTCTGGTTTTTCATTATTGGAAGGTATGTGTTTTTTCATTGGGTCATAGTGCTTGTGGATGTTTGAGTTTCCCCTAGACCAAACCTTGTAGATTAGTTAGCCGAATTTTTCTGTTTCTATTATTATATACTATATTCCCTTATATATAGTGTTCATACATGGAGTGTTCATACAGTGGCGTGTACCTAGGTTTGCACTGCCAACATACTGGGGATGGGGAGCGATCTAGTACCTCACATTAGGTACACGAGGGGTCAATACCACTCTATTTGATGCATTTTATATTTTTACACTGTAATAGGGTGTTTTTGTCAGAGGTACGCTGAGCACATATGTTACATGCAAATTAGGCCTGTAGATAATGTAGACAAGGGGTTATATATGCTACAAGAGGTGGCTGAGCAGCAGATTGGTAATGCCTGTCAGGGGGGCTATTCTGATAGTGTACTGTAAAGCGCTGGGCATTGAGTTCCTATATAGATCGGTGCTGTATTGACGTGACCAGGAGGGCTATTTACTTTCCTTAATTTCTTTACTTTCCCTCAGTTGTTTACTAGTTGACTGATGCCTGTCTGTGGGTCTAATCTGAGAGTGTTTTGCAAAGCATTGGGCACTGAGCGCCTATATAGATCAGCACTATATTTATGTGACCAGGAGGGCTGTTTACTCTAGTTGTTCATTAGTTGATGCCAAAGGGCTATCAGACCTATGGTCCCTGCCTATAGGAGATGGGGTGTACCTCTGATTGCCTATGAGATTGTAGGGGGAGGTGCTTTCAGATCGATCTGCTCGTGTCCCGATAGGATAGTCAATCTGAACATCTGGCCTTTTTATCCTACTTTTTTAGCTGATTGAGCAAATAACAAGTGAGCATTAACAGCGTCCCTCTGTGACCAGTGATCTTGGCCTCACGAACCACGCTGTAATACACATGCCTGCAACAGTGTTGTGAACGGTTGCTATAGGGACGAATAGTGACTACGAGTGTCTCCCGGATTGTTTTCTTTGTTTGCTATGACTACCTAGGCTGGAGGTGCGGTTGACAATTATACAATGATTAGACTTGTATTGTGGATTGTTCCATTTTCATTCAACCCATGGGTACCTATTGACTGGGGGAGCATGAATATTGTGGGATCACATATCACTGTTGATGTATAGTAACACATTCACCTAGATTACGAGTTTTGCGTTAGAAGCTGTGCGGTGCTAACGAGCAGTTTATGCTCACCGCTCACTTACAGACAGCGCTGGTATTACGGGTTTTTACAAACCAGACAAGAAGTGAGCATTGAGCAAAATTTTGCTCATTACCGCACTTCAATACCTGCACTGCTTACGTTAGCGGTGAGCTGGTTTAACGTGCTCGTCCACGATTTTCCCATAGGAATCAACAGGGAGAGCCGGCTGAAAAAATGTCTAACACCTGCAAAAAAGCAGCGTAAAACTGACTAATGCAGCCCTATTGATTCTTATGGGGAAATAAAAGTTATGTCTATACCTAACATGAACCCCAAGTCTAAACACCCCTAATCTTACACTAATTAACCCCTAATCTGCTGCCCCCGACATCGCCGACACCTGTATTATATTATTAACCCCTAATCTCCCGCTATGGACACTGCCGCTACCTACATTATATTATGAACACCTAATCTGCTGCCCCCAACATTGCCAACATCTACATTATATTTATTAACCCCTAATATGCCGCCCCCAATGTCGCCGCCACCTACCTACACTGTTTAACTCCTAATCTGCCGCCCCCAACGTTGCCACCACTATAGTAAACATATTAACCCCTAAACCGCCGCACTCCTGCATCACAAAAGTTAAACAATTATTAACCCCTAATCTGCCGGCCCTAACATTGCAGACACCTATCTACATTTATTAACCCCTAATCTGCCGCCCTCAACGTTGCCGCCACTATACTAAATCTAAGTCTAATACTAACCCCCCTAACTTTTATTATTATTATAAAGGTTTATTTTTATTTTACAGGCAAGTTTATATTTATTTTAACTAGGTAGAATAGTTACTAAATAGTTATTAACTATTTACTAACTATCTAGCTAAAATAAATACAAAGTACCTGTAAAATAAAACCTAACCTAAGTTACACTTACACCTAACACTACACTAAAATTAAATTAAATACAATTAAATACAATTAAATTAAATTATCTAAAGTACAACCCCCCACTAAATTACAGAAAATAATAAACAAATTACAAGATTTTTAAACTAATTACTCCTAATCTAATCCCCCTAAAAAAATAAAAAAGCCCCCCCCCAATAAAAAAAAAGCCCTACCCTACACTAAATTACAAATAGCCCTTAAAAGGGCCTTTGCGGGGCATTGCCCCAAAGTAATCAGCTCTTTTACCTGTAAAAAAATTACAAATCCCCCCTAACATTAAAACCCACCACCCACACAACCAACCTGCCGGGAGAAGTCTTCATCCAAGCCGGGCGAAGTGGTCCTCCAGACAGGCAGAAGTCTTCATCCAGATGGCATCTTCTATATTCATCCATCCGGTGCGGAGCGGGTCCATCTTCAAGACATCTGTTGCGGAGCATCCTCTTCATCCGGAGTCTTCTTACTGAATGACGGTTTCTTTAAATGACATCATCCAAGATGGTGTCCCTTCAATTCAGATTGGCTGATAGAATTCTATCAGGCAATCGGAATTAAGGTAGAAAAAAATCCTATTGGCTGATGCAATCAACCAATAGGATTGAAGTTAAATCCTATTGGCTGATTCAATCAGCAAATAAGCTGTCATTCTATTGGCTGTTCCAATCAGCCAATAGAATGCAAGCTCAATCCTATTGGCTGATTGCATCAGCCAATAGGATTTTTCTACCTTAATTCCGATTGGCTGGTAGAATTCTATCGGAATTGAAGGGACGCCATCTTGGATGACGTCATTTAAAGGAACCATCATTTAGTAAGAAGAGTCCGGATGAAAAGGATGCTCCGCGTCAGATGTCTTGAAGATGGACCCGCTCCGCGCCGGATGGATGAAGATAGAAGATGCCGTCTGGATGAAGACTTCTGCCTGTCTGGAGGACCACATCGCCCGGCTTGGATGAAGACTTCTCCTGGCTTCGTTGAGGTGATCTTCAAGGGGTTAGTGTTAGGTTTTTTTAAGGGGGTATTGGGTGTGTTTTAAAGTAGGGTTGGTTGTGTGGGTGGTAGGTTTTAATGTTGGGGGGTGATTTGTAATTATTTTTACAGGTAAAAGAGCTGATTACTTTGGGGCAATGCCCCGCAAAAGGCCCTTTTAAGGGCTATTTGTAATTTTGTGTAGGGTAGGGCTTTTTTATTTTTGGGGGGCTTTTTTATTTTGTTCGTGGGATTAGATTAGGTGTAATTAGTTTAAAAATCTTGTAATTTGTTTATCATTTTCTGTAATTTAGTGTTTGTTTTTGTACTTTAGATAATTTAATTTAATTGTATTTAATTGTATTTAATTTAGGGAATTAATTTAATTATAGTGTAGTGTTAGGTGTTATTTTAACTTAGGTTAGGTTTTATTTTACAGGTACTTTTGTATTTATTTTAGCTAGGTAGTTAGTAAATAGTTAATAACTATTTAGTAACTATTCTACCTAGTTAAAATAAATACAAATTTGCCTGTAAAATAAAAATAAAGCCTAAGCTAGCTACAATGTAACTATTAGATATATTGTAGCTAGCTTAGGGTTTATTTTATAGGTAAGTATTTAGTTTTAAATAGGAATAATTTAGTTAATGATAGGAATTTTATTTAGATGTATTGTAATTATATTTAAGTTAGGTGCGGTTAGGGTAAGACTTAGGTTTAGGGGTTAATAAATTTAGTCTAGTGGCGGTGACATTGGGGGCGGCAGCTAAGGGGTTAATAAATGTAGGTAGGTGGTGGTGATGTTAGGGCTGGCAGATTAGGGGTTAATATGTAACTAATGTTTGCGAGGTGGGTGTGTGTCGGTTTAAGGGTTAATATATTTATTATAGTGGCGGCGATGTCTGGTTCGGCAGATTAGTGGTTAAAAATTTAATTTTAGTGTTTGCGATGGGGGAGGGCCTTGGTTTAGGAGTTAACAGGTAGTTTATGGGGGTTAGTGTACTTTTTAGCACTTTCGTTAAGAGTTTTATGCTACGGCGTTGTACCATAAAACTCTTAACTACTGACTTTAAAATGCGGTACCAGTCTTGACAGGAGAGGGTTTACCACTCACTTTTTGTCAGACTTTTAATACCGGCGCTATGCAAGTCCCATTGAAAAAAAAAAGATATGTAATTTACGTAAGTGGATTTGCGGTATTTCCAAGTCTGGCCAAAAAAGTGAGCAGTGAGCCTGTACCTTCAAGACACGTAATACCAGCGGGCGTTAAAAAGCAGCGTTAGGACCGGCCAACGCTGCTTTTTAAGCCTAACGCAAAACTCGTAATCTAGCCGATTGTTTTTTGATTAACACTTTATTTGACACATATACTGGCCTATTATGTTTAATAGGGCTTTTTTATAGCAATGGTGGTGTTATCCGTCAAACTTTTTGCTTATATTTATGTCTGCATGTGTGTACATAATATATTTATCTGTTTCTATGTGTATATATGACTGTAAATACACATATAAATACATTAATATATATGTACACATAAATAGACATATATATACAGTATATATTTAGACATATATATTTATATATCTAATTTAAAGCCCTTTGCAGCCTTATTTTTCCAACACCTGAGATCTCATATCTTTGAGCCCTTATAACTTTTTTATGCATAATTTTTTTATATATAATTTATGAGTGTAACTGTACTGTGTAATGTATTTTTGAAGTGTTTTTTTGCAACTGTTTTCTTTCAGAAACAGTTAACCACAGCTCTGAGTTTGCGGTAAGGATTGAAGCATAATTTGTGATTTCGCTCAACTTGTTATATCAGCTCATTGAGAAATGCTTGTGAAAGATAAAATCGCTTGTGCAAAACAGTGTGTGCCTCACTTGTAATCCAGCCCTTAGTGTGATCTTAACTAAAATATTCCTACTTCTTCAATCTCCCTTGATCACTCATGCAAACAACCACACTTATTTAATCTAGGTGACAAGTGAGATCATTTTTTGCAGTATTTTTGTTGTCACAGGTTTAACACCCATTGAGAAAGGTACCAGTTCGGTACCGAAATGTTTGGGGTTATTATAGACTATGCTGAATTGATGTGATTAAATTGAGAAATCTTTTTCATGAGAGTGCAGTGTTTTATTCACTTAAACGTGATAAATGTTCTGGATGTATACAATTTACACAGCACCCTGGCAGCTGGTGATTGGTTACAGTGAGTGCACTTGTATTTGGACTATTATATATATATACAGTACATATATATATATATATATATATATATATATATATATATATATATGTAAGTATATATGCTATATCAAAATACTATCAGATATATGTAGAACATTGGAATGTGAAATATTCTAATTTTCATGTCGGGTTTGCGCATGAGTAAGGTATTAGTTTTTTTTCCGCTTTTCACAATCTATTGAATTCTATGGGGGAATACATTAACGCGATCGCAATATTCTTTGTTTGGCTGTTCATGTGAAATATTTTACTTTCAACTCTTAATACGAGTGCTACCCAACGCTCGCAAAAAGCTTACTTCTAGTGGAGTTAGTGCGCAAGCTGTAGCACAAAATACAGCTCCTCTCATAATCTAACCCTTAATGTTTAAATACAACTAGTAAGTGAGTGTGTTTGTTAAATTGAAAACTGTGCATGCTTAAAGGCCTGGACTGGCCATTGGCCCGACCAGCTAGTTCACTAGTCAGTCTAAAGCAAGGCCTGATATGCTGGTAATTGCACACATGTATACATGAATAATATATACACATTCTCTCATCTCCTATAGGTTGATTATTAGGGTGACTTTTTGTTCTTTATTAACAAACGCTTACATAGACAATATAAAGGCGTTCCATGAGAGTTTCATGGGCGTTCCATGGGAGTATCCTGAATTTTAATGGGAAAACATTGCTCAGAGTTTCTAATTTAATTTTTTTATTGAAAGAAATCCAATATTAGTATATCCGAATTAACAGGTGATGTTGGCACAATTTTAAACAGACAATGATCCCTATTGTTTCCTAAGGAAGGTGCATTGCCACTCGTCAGGACAGAGAGGGTCATTCCACTTTTATTTTTATAAAATTTTGCTGTACCAACTAATTGTGAGATTGGTAAGACAAAAGAGGACTGAATTTCATCTCATTCACAGTCAATGGAGTTTAAAGCATCAGGTTTGTCACAGTCAAGGTCCCACTTGATGGGTTAAAATAAGTATGGCTAGTAGAGTCTCTTAAAACCAGGACAATAAAGTTGCAAGTGGGTAGCAGGTCAGATCTCCCAACCAGTGACAATGATACAGGATGTAGGATGGTTGGGAGGTATGTAATAGTCTGAAGCAGGGCAATGTATTTAATTTAGGCATGGGTTTGCTGAGCAAAGACAAAAAAATGCAAAGTCCCAGATATCCAAAACACATGATTCAATTTTTTCAGGCACGGTGAGACTGAGATGTTGTACGACTGAAGGGAGTAAACTGGTGTTAAAAACAAATGTGGTTTGATCACAGTACAACTGCTGTGTTAACCAACAGAATAACCAATCACGTGTGAGGATGTTAATATAGAGATACCAATATCAATCTTAATATACTCTATATAGTACCATAGAAAAAGTATATTTGTCATATAATCAAATGTTTTCCAAAGAAGAAATAGATAGACTTAAGAACATAGATAAAGTCCCTCTAGTAGGTATTCAAACCAATATAGGCAAAGTAGATAAAAAGTTCATCAATCCGATGGTGAGCAGCTCTCTCCAAGATGTATGCAATAGATAGAAAATGTCCTGGAACACAAAAAGAAAAAAGAGGCGCTCTTGGTGCAGCAAGTTCCAATATATGACAACCAAAAGTTTGTGATCTAGATGATATACACACAAACAAATATGCACATACAGTGCAATAGTAGTCGGACCGAAACTTCAGAGCCGTTCGGCTGACTCCTCAATGGCGACTCTGCCAAGCAGTGCTGACACGCCAGATAGTGGTAACAGGTATCCGGTTCACTGTGAAGCCTCCGTGATAAGCTGCAGTGATCAGCTAAGATGGAAATCCACAGACTGCTATGGATAGTTACAAATTCACCAAAGCAAGGAAGAGAAGTAAAAGATTCTGTTTATTAAAAACACTTAAAAGTTGCTTTGCAGCGCGTTTCTCGGCTAACAATGCCATTTCATCAGGCTATACAATTTGTTACACTCTACCTTGATACCTTTTAACTATACATTCAACCAATCTGCAGTCCGTGTTACGGACAACGCCCAAATCACTACAGACATATCAGAGGCTCTGTAGACCGCACACCACTCGATATAATATCTATACTCTTTAAACATTCTTGAAACTTATGCCATGTGCGGAGGACAAAGTCCTTAGTTTGGACTGAAGTGAGATTTTTTTCATAACGATGTAAATACCAAATACATATACGAACCTTATAAATAAATATTCAACAAGCTGAATCGTTATTCTTACAACCCGACTCACTACAGACAATACTGGGCTGACAATACGCCCAAATCACTACAACCAAATCAGAGGCTCTGCAGAACACACACCCCTCAAGAGGGCAACTATGATCTTTAAAAAAATCTTAAAGCTTGTACCGTGTGCGGAGAACAAAGTCTTTTGACTAGACTGTAGTGAGACTTATATTCTCAGCAGAGTAAAATGCCACTTAAACATATGCATATACGAATCTTGTAAATAGATATACAACAGGCTAGATTCATATTCTTTTAACCCATCTTACTCTAGATAATACTGAGCGGTTTATCCTATATAAAATATTTTCCCACCACTGCCATAATAATATTAAGAACCTCAGATATATATTCGTAATCAATAATATCTAGTATATAGAGAATTAATTAAATGAGATAAATCAGTGAACTTATTGTTATAATAATAATAATCATGTATAATGCAATTTATAATCATGTGCAAGAGCTAAATTAGTGCTAAGTAATATTAATACTAAAATCTAAATAGATATGTGTAGATGTCCCCTATGTGCATGAAAAAGTGTGAGTGACTCTCAGATTATAATAATGACATATGTCGATGAACTGATTATTATAATATTAATATTAAAAATGTGTAATACGATTTAAGTTGTGTGCTAAAGCTAAAAAGGTGGTGAGTAATGTAGATACTAAAATCTATATATGAATGTGTAAATGGTCCAATATGTGAATGAAGTGATGTGAGTAACTCTGATATTGTGCTGGGATATGAAAAGAGTATAGAGGACCCCCGCTTGTTGAGAATAGTAACTCTGAACTTATGTCGAAAAAACACTAGTAATGAAATATTTGCCCTTATTAGTGGAAAGTGAGTAAATGTGTGATGTAGATGGATAGTGAGTATTAATGTTGGTGTATTCTTGCAATATAAATAAAGAGTGATGGAAAGGGGAGAATTGAATTAAAGTGCCGTTAGTGGTGTGTAGATACTGAAACAAAGAAAGAGAAAGAAAGAAAAATGGTAATGTCAATAATAATGATAAGTTCTATGGATGGTAATCACTAAGTGATGTGCCTTAAAGAGCCAAAAAATGACCTATACTACCAGTAGAAGGTGATAATGGGGAGCTGGACATAAATAGTATATAGTAGACTATAAGTATCCTCCTGTGTAATATCAAGAGCACAGACCATATGGTCTGATCTATAGATGGGAGGTTTATGTTTTAATTGGTCCCATATATGATATATACAAGAGTATCATACTGCATGAATGTGGACCTATGGATGCAAATTTAATGTTATAAATATTAATAAGACCCCATATGGGCACATATTAATATAATATGCCATAGAGATTAGTAGATAAAGAAGGAGAGAAACATTAAAACGCTGCTAGATCCACATTTAGATTTAATCCTAAAGGATGCATAGTTTTCAATTTATGGATCCAGTATGTTTCTTGAGAAACCGGTTATAAATGTGTGATCTGTCAATTCGCTCTATGGGAATGATGGAATAACATCTAGGATTCTCTTCATGTTTCTGATGACAGTGGCTAATCACACTATGTTTTTTTTTTATTTAGTATAATGCTTCGATAATGTTCTGACCAACGATGACTGAGACGTCTAATTGTACGACCAATGTACTGTACCCCACATATGCAGGAGATAAGATAAATTACATAACGTGAGGCACAGCTCATCCTGCTCTTAATTTGATAGGATTTCTTATCAGTATAAGATTGAAAGAAGCATTTGCCATGACCAAAATAGTCCAAACAAAGGACTTTGTCCTCCGCACACATCATAAGTTTCAAGAATGTTTAAAGAGTATAGATATTATATCGAGTGGTGTGCGGTCTACAGAGCCTCTGATTTGTCTGTAGTGATTTGGGCGTTGTCCGTAACACGGACTGCAGATTGGTTGAATGTATAGTTAAAAGGTAGCAAGGTAGAGTGTAACAAATTGTATAGCCTGATGAAACGGCATTGTTAGCCGAGAAACGCATTGCAAAGCAAATTTTTGTGTTTTTAATAAACAGAATCTTTTACTACTCTTCCTTGCTTTGGTGAATTTGTAACTATCCATAGCAGTCTGTTGATTCCCATCTTAGCTGATCACTGCAGCTTATCATGGAGGCTTCACAGTGAACCGGATCCCTGTTACCACTATCTGGCGTGTCAGCACCGCTTGGCAGAGTCGCCATTGAGTCAGCCGAACGGCTCTGAAGTTTCGGTCTGCCTACTATTGCACTGCATGTGCATATTTGTTTGTGAGTATAACATCTAGATCACAAACTTTTGGTTGTCATATATTGGAACTTGCTGCACCAAGAGCGCCTCTTTTTTCTTTTTGTCTTCCAGGACATTTTCTATCTAAACTGGTGTTATCATGATTTGATCACACAAACAGTAAATTTGGGACTACACATTGATATAAAAAATATTTTAAAAGAAGAAATGTGTATAGCAAAATAATATTTACATTCCACATTAGATATGTATTATATATTATTCAGATTTTTTTATTCCACTTATATAACTCAAAATGCATTTGTCTAAGAATTTAGCATTAATTTAACAATTCAGTGATATTTAAGCACATATGTTGTTTTATGTCTTCTTTAACTCTTACACTAAAGGCGAGTAAATAATTTCTTCTGTTTCCCTACAGCCACAACAGAAATACATCTAAGTTGGAGTCAAATAAGATGGTTAAGAAGATGCTATGAAAAACTAATTTGAAAAGTTTTAAAACAGTTATATTGAAGTTATCAAGTGTGAGGCTAGAAATATTTTGCTCTGAGAACTGAGAAAGCCATGGGCTCATTTTCCTTGGTAAAGATTTGCTTCTTTGCAATCCTGCAAATGGCATTTTTGTGTTTTTTGTTCTCCACATTTTCGGATTTTAAAATATTTAACCAGGAAAGAAATCAAACATTAAATTCTTCTTCAGAACGTGAGTCATTTTTGATACAAGAAAAAACTTACCTTATTCTCCTTTGGAAATGGCGCTTTAAGAACCAGTTCCCATACGACCAGTGCCCTTATGACTTTGACACATCTGGTTGTTTCTACACAGGGGACCGCAATTTATACTCAGATGCAGATGCTGTTATTCTGCATCACGATAATGTACGTAGCTCTAGAGATTTATTGCCCAAAAAACAAAGACCCACTAAACAATATTGGATTTGGTTCTGTTTAGAGTCTCCAACTCACAGTCCAAATTTGACATTAATGGATAACCTCATCAACCTCACCATGAGTTATAGGGCAGACTCAGATATCTTCACTCCTTATGGATGGCTGGGGAAGCATGATTCACATGAAAATTTTACAATTCCTTTAAAAACTAAACTTGTAGCCTGGGCAGTTAGTAACTGGAATCCAAACTACCGGAGGAGCAAATACTATTTGGAGCTTAAGAAATACATCCAAATTGATATGTATGGTCGTCACAGGATGCTGCTCCCAAAGGATAATTACACAATGACTTTTTCTACTTACAAATTTTATCTTGCATTTGAGAACAGTATCCATGATGACTATATCACTGAAAAACTATGGAATAATTCATTCCATTCAGGGACTGTGCCAGTGGTAATGGGACCACCTCGTTCTAACTATGAACGTTTTGTACCCCCAGATTCATTTATACACGTAGATGATTTTCAGAGTCCTAAGGAACTGGCTTCTTATCTTCTGGAGTTAGATAAGGATGATAAAAGATACAAGCAATATTTCAACTGGAGGTCTAAATTCAAGCCAGAAGGAATTACTAATTATCTATTACAATACTGTAAAGTATGTAAAGCATTGAAAGAGGCCCCTGCGTATAGAACTATTCCAAGCATTGATAAGTGGTTCAAATAATGCAATTATTAATGTGGATGTATATTAAAAATGTTATTTTTACTTTATACTGGTTCAAATATTAATAACCCTAGATTTCAACAAAATAAGTTTTTTTTTTATAAAAATGTTTTAAAAATGCATTATATCAATAAAATTTACACAAAAAAATGTGAAATGTTACAAATTAACAATTTCATGAAAATCTATTCTTCTTCTTAAATGCCTTAAATAAAGTGAATATTATAATTAATAGAAGCTCAAATTGTGAATCTAGACAACTAGATCTTCTAGACAACTAGATTAATGTACAGCCTATGATAGAACCTAGTCCATCTTCTGGGGTTATGCTTGAGAAATCACCTGGTTTCCTGATTACCAACCGGAAAGTTTTCTCTCAAAAGATATTCATTAGTCTGGATCCTAAGGTTGCAAAGTTTGTCAGGGGTTAGAGTTAGGTTCTTTTTAAGATTTTTTTTGGGTGGGTTTTTATTTTAGCTTAGGGTTTGGGCTTTTTCCTAAAAGAGCTGAATGCCCTTTTCAGGGCATGGAAAACAAGCTAAATGCCCTCTTAAGGACAATGCCCATACAAATGCCCTTTTCAGGGCAATGGTTAGCTTAGTTATTTTAGATAGTTATTTTATTTGGTGGGTTTGGTTGGGTAGGTGGTGGGTTATACTGTTGGGGGGTGTTTGTATTTATTTTGCAGGTAAAAGAGCTGATATCTTTGGGGCAATGCCCCATGAAAGGCCCTTTTAAGGGCCATTGGTAGTTTATTGTAGGCTAGGGGTTTTTTTTTATTGGGGGGGGGGGGGCTTTTTTATTTTGATAGGGCTATTAGATTAGGTGTAATTCGTTTTTATTTTTGATAATTTTGTTTTGTAATTTAGTATTTTTGTTTTTTGTAATTTGGTAATTTTTCTTTTAGTAATTTTAGTGTTTTTATTTTATGTAATATAAAAAAGAAAAATAAGGGTAACTCCTCTTGTAAAAATCCCAAAATATTTTTATTAGGCAGGATCAGACACAGAACACCACAACGTTTCGGGGTCAGTACCCCTTAGTCATGTGATAACAAACATACACACCACACCTGTTTAAATAGGCTGGGCCAGGTAATTGGTTCATCATATTAACTCTTTCAATTTTTTGTAATAACAATGGCCCATTAGTATTAATGCTATACTGACCCCTACTGGTCAAGGGTGGCGTGACATGCAAAATTAAAATAAACCTGAAATATAAGGAAGCCTCAAGAAAATATTTACACATTTACATTATTCAATTAAACTAATGTACAGACATAAAAGAAATTGCAACATATTATAAAATGTATGTTTCACATTATATTTCATTCTGCAAAGCTGGAGAAGATCAATAACTTGCAAAATCAAAATTGGATTGAGTCAAATAACAAAAAAGGGAACTGTCCCTTTTATTTTTTAAAGGTAGTAACACTATCTCAAATAAAAAAAATGTCTATATATAAAGAGGAACAGAGAGTAATAACTCATTGGACCTCAACTCATTGGACCTTTTAAAGGACACCAATGACTTTCTGGCTAAAATTCATGATCTCACATTACCCACAGACAAGGCGATACTCTTCAGCCTTGACGTCACCAGCCTTTATACATCTATATCACATGCTGGTGGGGTCGGAGCTGTAAGCAGTGCCTAAGGTTGCAAAGTTTGTCAGGGGTTAGAGTTAGGTTCTTTTTAAGATTTTTTTTGGGTGGGTTTTTATTTTAGCTTAGGGTTTGGGCTTTTTCCTAAAAGAGCTGAATGCCCTTTTCAGGGCATGGAAAACAAGCTAAATGCCCTCTTAAGGACAATGCCCATACAAATGCCCTTTTCAGGGCAATGGTTAGCTTAGTTATTTTAGATAGTTATTTTATTTGGTGGGTTTGGTTGGGTAGGTGGTGGGTTATACTGTTGGGGGGTGTTTGTATTTATTTTGCAGGTAAAAGAGCTGATATCTTTGGGGCAATGCCCCATGAAAGGCCCTTTTAAGGGCCATTGGTAGTTTATTGTAGGCTAGGGGGTTTTTTTTATTGGGGGGGGGGGCTTTTTTATTTTGATAGGGCTATTAGATTAGGTGTAATTCGTTTTTATTTTTGATAATTTTGTTTTGTAATTTAGTATTTTTGTTTTTTGTAATTTGGTAATTTTTCTTTTAGTAATTTTAGTGTTTTTATTTTATGTAATATAAAAAAGAAAAATAAGGGTAACTCCTCTTGTAAAAATCCCAAAATATTTTTATTAGGCAGGATCAGACACAGAACACCACAACGTTTCGGGGTCAGTACCCCTTAGTCATGTGATAACAAACATACACACCACACCTGTTTAAATAGGCTGGGCCAGGTAATTGGTTCATCATATTAACTCTTTCAATTTTTTGTAATAACAATGGCCCATTAGTATTAATGCTATACTGACCCCTACTGGTCAAGGGTGGCGTGACATGCAAAATTAAAATAAACCTGAAATATAAGGAAGCCTCAAGAAAATATTTACACATTTACATTATTCAATTAAACTAATGTACAGACATAAAAGAAATTGCAACATATTATAAAATGTATGTTTCACATTATATTTCATTCTGCAAAGCTGGAGAAGATCAATAACTTGCAAAATCAAAATTGGATTGAGTCAAATAACAAAAAAGGGAACTGTCCCTTTTATTTTTTAAAGGTAGTAACACTATCTCAAATCAAAAAAATGTCTATATATAAAGAGGAACAGAGAGTAATAACTCATTGGACCTCAACTCATTGGACCTTTTAAAGGACACCAATGACTTTCTGGCTAAAATTCATGATCTCACATTACCCACAGACAAGGCGATACTCTTCAGCCTTGACGTCACCAGCCTTTATACATCTATATCACATGCTGGTGGGGTCGGAGCTGTAAGCAGTGCCTTACACTCAAGTGGTCTATACTCTATCCCTGAGATTTCTTTCATTCTGCAATTGCTGGAGATTATCTTGTACAACAACTACTTCCTATTTGAGGATCAGTTTTACATGCAACAACAGGGTACTGCCATGGGCTCCAACGTCGCCCCCAATTATGCCAACATTTTTATGAATCTTTTTGAGGAGAAATTTGTTTTTGAACACCCGGAGTACCGTCGGTGTGGCGCCACTTGGTGGCGCTACATCGATGATATTTTTGGGCTTTGGCTGGGTGACGTTGGGGCCCTGGAATCATTTGTAACTGATTTAAATCTTTCTACTAACAATATACAGTTTAAACTTGTGTGGAGTGAATTTAGTATTGACTTCTTAGATGTCACTGTGACCAAACAAGGTATGGGTTTCACAACTGACATATTTAGAAAAGAAACTGACAGAAATAGCCTTCTTCATTATGACAGTGCTCATCCATTACCCCTTGTAAAATCACTTCCACGAAGCCAAATGCTTCGTGTCAAAAGGATTGTAGATGATCCTGATAAATCCATGATTAGACTATCTGAGATGGGGGATAAATTTATTCAAAGAGGCTATCCCACGAAATTGGTACATGACACTATACAGACAGTGGCTGCAATTGATAGAGACACGCTATTTAAAACCAAACCTCATCATGATAAGGAAAGGAGATTGGTTTTTGTCTCTAGCTATTGCAGACAAAGTCAGCAAATCACTCGAATAATTCGCAAACACTGGTCAATTCTACAAAACTGTATACCCAATGTTGAGGAGTTCTGCCATTGCCCAATGCCAGCATACAAACGGAATAAAAATCTGAAAGATTCACTTGTTAAAGCTGATGTGGGCGCTGGCAGATCACCCCAACAAGGTTACATCACTAAGAAGAATTTGGGCTGTTTTCCCTGTTTGAGCTGTATTAACTGTAGCTCCATAATCAAAAGTCCACATTTTGTACATCCTCAAACCGGGTATAAATTCAAATTCAAGGATTATTATACCTGCAACACTAACTTTGTAATCTATCTGATAAAGTGTCTGTGTGGGCGTGCCTATGTGGGCGAGTCCACTAGACGGGTAGGGGACCGTATCACGGAGCATAAAAGTAATATCAGGTGCAAGGCATTAACTGCCCCAGTAGCATATCACTTTTTACAAGCTGGGCATCATGTGAGCCAACTTCACTTCCAAGTTATCGACCACGTTAAGACTCCAAGACGGGGCGGTAACAGGTCTCTGTTACTGAAACAACGGGAATCCTATTGGATTTTTAAGTTGGATACCTTGGAACCGAAGGGAATGAACCGTGAAATTGACTGGTCTATTTTCTATTGATGCCCTGCTTGCCCCTCTTTACATGGATGTATAGGATGTATAGCATGTATATTTATATGCCAAAAACTCTTCATCTTGAGGTTCAATGAGTTTTCACTCTCTGCTCCTCTTTATGTATAGACATCCTTTTATTTAAGATAGAGCCATTTTTAGCAATTTAAAGGGACAGTCCTTTTGAGGTCCAATGAGTTATTACTCTCTGTTCCTCTTTATATATAGACATCTTTTTGATTTGAGATAGTGTTACTACCTTTAAAAAATAAAAGGGACAGTTCCCTTTTTTGTTATTTGACTCAATCCAATTTTGATTTTGGAAGTTATTGATCTTCTCCAGCTTTGCAGAATGAAATATAATGTGAAACATACATTTTATAATATGTTGCAATTTCTTTTATGTCTGTACATTAGTTTAATTGAATAATGTAAATGTGTAAATATTTTCTTGAGGCTTCCTTATATTTAAGGTTTATTTTAATTTTGCATGTCACGCCACCCTTGACCAGTAGGGGTCAGTATAGCATTAATACTAATGGGCCATTGTTATTACAAAAAATTGAAAGAGTTAATATGATGAACCAATTACCTGGCCCAGCCTATTTAAACAGGTGTGGTGTGTATGTTTGTTATCACATGACTAAGGGGTACTGACCCCGAAACGTTGTGGTGTTCTGTGTCTGATCCTGTCTAATAAAAATATTTTGGGATTTTTACAAGAGGAGTTACTCTTATTTTTCTTTTTTATACTCTATTGCTGGGAGTGTGGCAGTCACTCCAAAGGAGTACCCTCTATCTTGGGGTTTGAAGCCGGTGCTGGATTATCCTCATTTCATTTATTTTATGTAATGTTAGGTTTTCGTGTAAGGCAGGTTAGGTTTTATTTCACAGGTTATGTTTTTATTTATTTTAACTAGATAGCTAGTAAATAGTTAATAACTATTTAGTAACTAGTCTACCTAGCTAAAATAAATACAAACTTACCTGTGAAATAAAAATAAAACCCAAGATAGCTACAATATAACTATTAGTTATAGTGCAGCTAGCTTAGGTTTTATTTTACAGGTAAGTATATAATTTAGTTTAAAATAGTTATTATTTAGTTAATAATTGTAATTCTAAATTAGCTATATTTTAATTATGTTAAAGTTAGGGAGTGTTAGGGTTCGGGTTACGTTAGGGTTAGGCTTAGGGTTACGTTAGGGTTAGGTTTAGGGGTTAATATATTTATTTAGTGGTAATGATGTGGGAGGCCAGAGGTTTAGGGGTTAATAACTGTATGAAGGTGGCAGCGATGTTAGGGGCAGCAGATTAGGGGTTAATAACATTATGTAGGTGGCTGCGATGTTGGGGCAACAGATTAGGGCTGTTTAGACTCAGGGTTTATGTTAGGGTTTTAGGTTTTTACATTAAATGTATTTTCAACATAGAAATCAATGGGACTGCGTTACAAGCTTTTCGCTCAGCGATCGCAGGTGTTAGACTTTTTTTTTTTTTTGCTGACTCGCCCCCTTGATGTCTCTGGGGAAATCATGCACAAGCATTTTTGTAGTGGCATTTGCAAACAAAGCCGCATTCTGTTGTCTGTTGCCCTTTGGTGTTTGATATGGGAATTACAGCAAGAGAAATTCAATTTGAGGAAATTAATTGGCAATACCAGAGCCAATGAGAGACAAGCTTTGATAAGCACGTATCCAAATTTTCACCAATGATTATAGAATAGATTTGGGCTTTATCACTTGACAGTGAAAATAACTTTTCTGTAAAAGCTCAAACTTTCCAATTGGTTTACTTAGTAATGTTTATTTTATATTTTAATAGATTTTAGCAAATAAATTCTTTGTAGCATAGTATAGGATCAGTATACGCTAATTTTCATATAACTGCATGTAATAGACACTACTATAAAGAATAAGAGGCCCAGATACTGATATAAAAATCCAGTATAAAACTGTTTAGAAACTTACTTAGAAGCTCTCAGTTTAGCTCTGTTGAAAAGGCAGCTGGAAAGCCCACTGCAAGTGGGAAATAAGACACTCCCCCCTCCCCCTTCTTTTGCATATGAAAAGACCCTTTACACAAACAGGAGCAAGCTGGAGTAGGCAGTCTTAAAATAAGAGTAATGTTATTTAAAAATAAGCAAAACTATACATTTTAAAAAAAAAAAGTTTGCCAGTACTAAAATAAAAGCCTTTTTTAAAAAACTTTTTTTTTAAATACATTCATAGTTTCTGCAGTGTATGTTTCCCCCTAACCCCCCAACCTCCATGATCCCATCCAAACAGCTCTCTTAACCTCCCTCTCTTCCTATTTGTGACCATTTTAGGTACTGGCAGCTGCCTGCCAGTACCCGATTTCTTAACAAAAATTAGCTTTTTACGTTTTTTTTTAATTTAACCCCCTTTTTCCATAGTCTAGCTGCCCCCCTTAAAAATTGTACCCCCCTCCCAGATCCCGTTATCCCCTTTCCAAAGGAATATTTCCCCTCCTTCCTCTCCCATAGCTATTACATTGATTGTGCGTGCACACTTGAGCCCCTCGTGCACATGTGCGCCCCCCAAATGCACGCAGACATGCTCCCGCCCACCTTGCCGGACCTAGTACAGCAATGAGCCGCCCACCCACCTCCCTGGAGCTGCTCCCACCCACCAACGATCGGCACCATCGCTGGCCGATTGCAGAGAGGGCCCAGAGTGTCCCTCTCTGCATCAGTGTGCCAAAAAAGGTATTGCAGTGATGCTGGAAGTGATCAGGATTGCTTCCAGCTGCTTTAAACCCCTAACAATGTACAAGGTAAGTCGCTGGTCTTTAAAGACCAGTTTGTGTATGACGTACCCTGTACAACGTGTGTCGTTAAGGGGTTAAAGATTGAATTAATATTAAATGTGGTATGTGTACATTAATACTTAGATTAAAAGCTGAGAAATGTAATGAGTTAGCAACCATGTAGTAATTAAAGCAATAACTTAGTATCACAAAGTAACTGAAAAGCTACTGATTAACTGACCACTTAAGAAACCTTATACTATTAACTGAAAAAAAGAGGCTTAACCTCACAACAATTTAACACTAATAAAGGTACAGATTCAAAGGCAGCAAAAAATTACAACTACTGAGAGCTCATATCGAGTTATACTAATAGACGGGTTGCCAACTCAGGAAAAACGCTGACAAACGGCTTTATCAAAGGCTGAGTTGGGTATGCCCTCTTCCTTAAATCTAGATTAAGGTCCAATCAAGGGAGAGTGTTGGTACACACCCCTGTAACAGCCTATCATGCAATTGGCTTTTGGATTGGATATCGCGTGTGACACATGGTGCTTCACAGACTGAGCATCCAATCACATAGCTATGAGTCTTAGTTTGTCGACAACACTGTTAGATTGACAGAAATCATACTACTTTAACAATATGTGTATATATCAATGAAGTATGCAATAATGTCTATACAAAGATTGAGGACAATTATATATGTTTAATTATGTTTAAAATATGAATCACAGGGGGATTATAGTCTTAATACATCCTCCCGAATTACATCTTTCCAACTCAGAAAATAAAGACTTCCGTAATTATCAAACCACTGTGTTCTGTAATCACTATTAGCAAAGCATATGCCCGAGGATGTTGTCTGATTACGTAAGTCATAATATGCCTCAGAGTTAGCTGTATTATCTTTCATAATAAGCCAACCACTAATATGTAGGAGTAGTGAATAATTCACAAAAGAGTGTATCTCAATAATTTAATAAGTTATAGAACCAGTGTTAAGTCATATCATAATTCATATGTCCCACAAATATCTCTGCGTCATAGAGGCTATTAAATATGACATAATAATTTACCATCACGATATCAGACGAAGTATATCACTGATAACGTGTTAATGAAATGACCCTTCTATGAATATACCACAATAATACCCAACTAGGATTAATGAATTTGATGTTGTGTCTTATCCTGCTAGTCATCACAATATGAATCGTGATACAATAGTGATAAAACTCCCCTATTATTAATATATATGTTGAAATGACATTATACAGCTATACCAACAATAAAGAAAGATAATAATAAAACTGTATTGTGAAGATAGGTACTGATTTTCATAGTGTCATTACTATCATAAACATATAGATGTACATGTATATGTCCTGTAAATAGCAGTTATAATTCAATTGACATTTCTTAATTCCATAATACATAGCAACTTAATATAATGCTACTGTGTATTAACCCCTCTAGACAGGTTAAAGTCCTGCTAGTCTAGACAGGTTTTTGCTAGAGCGTAAAATTGAGGCGCAAGAGGTAAGCAGGCATTTGTGGTGGTTAAAGTCCTCGTGCAAGTTGCAGCGCTGTTTTACGGTGAGTTAGAGTCTCACCTGTGTTGAAGTTTTCCTTATTGTAGAATCTGCTAACTTTTTAGTTACTGTTTCCTCACTAATATTACCTTTATCTTAGGAAATCAGGATGCTGCTTGATGAAATTATATCTTTTATTATACAGAAAATAAGTATTTACATAGAAACAAGTTACTGACTAATGTAAGGGAAGGAAAGAGAAGATGGAAAAGGGGAGAGAGAGAGAAGGAAGGGGAGAGGTGAGTGAGAAGAGAGCTTAGCCTACAATGGCAACTTACTAACTTATATAGTCATTCATTCTCTCACACATCCCAGCCCAAACTCAGCTGTACATTCCTCAGTCAGAGACAAAATGACTTTATTATATGAGTGGGGGTAGAAGCCACTTCCTTAGGCTATTGGTGAAAAGAGATAACATCAGGGCCTTGTAGACCATCTGTGCTGAAAATGCCATCTGTGTTGAAATGCTAAACATTGTAAGGGTTGTAAAATGTCTTAGTGAATCCTGTGGTATCCTTCTGGTCTATTGTTTACATACAGTGGTTCATCAGACTTCCAACTGGTTTCCACTTATCTTTGTCTTGTCACCTCTGAACTTGAAAAGCTGGTAGCTGTAGGTCAGTGTGCATTTAACCCTTTGTATCTGTCACAGTACTGTCTCTTAAAGTTAGATTCTGCTCAGCCTCATTCTCATTTCTGCCCTCCTTAAAAGCAATGCTGCCTTTAGCTTCATTGCTTGGTATATCTTGTTGACTCATGTCAATACTCAGCCCAAACTCTCAGTACCTTGTGAATTAACTCTGCTTCTATTGTATGCCTCAAGCTATCCTACTCTTGTCTCTGAGAGTATTACAAACTGTCTCCCAGCTTGTCCGGACACCACCGCAGTCTCTCTACCTGCCGGAAATAAGCACCAGCCCTGAGGCTCTGTTACCGAACGGGGGATGAGCTGTTCTTCCTCTGACGTCACAAGCGGCCGCTACAACATCCTCCCAGCTGCCACACTGATGCCAACACAGCTCCGCTTGTCAGACCGCTCAGAACAGCCAGCTTACCACTGTGTTTTCACGGCATCCAAATTGAATCACCTTCATATCTCCCAGACTAAACTTTGGCTTATCCGGTGAGCTTAAATCTTTATTATTGCACAATCTTAATTCATTATATCATTTTTTCTACCATACCAAATATATATAACAATGAGACAAGGGGAACTACGGTTAGTATTAAGTGTATACTGATCTATCTCCTTACTCATCATATTAAAGTTCTTTTTTCTATTACTATAGTTTCACAGGTAAAATATAGTAATTTGTTAATGACACAACCTCATACTTTTAAGGAAAATAGACTTTCATGTGATTTGCATTATATGTTCACAGACTTAATCCAATTTATAAAAATAACTTTTTGGGTTGTTACAAAAATACCAAGCCTGAAAATAAAAATAGGAATGGATCCTATGGAGTTATCAAACTATGTTTCTACACTAGATCAAAAGGTAGATCAGCTAAATGTAGTACTTAGGGAGCTGCAGGTAAAGAATCAAACACTTAGAAAGATCATTCAAGATAGTATTAAACCTGTGCACTCCCAGTCTGATTAATGAACCACCTGTTAGTCCACCAGAAAATTTTTCTGGAGACAGAAAACAATTTAGACAATTTCTGAATTCCTGTATATTATTTATTACTTTGAAGCCCAAAACTTTTACCACTGATAAAATAAAAGTTCTGACAGTTATTTCATACCTTAGGGTTGAGCCTAGTGCTTGGGCGAACTCTCTATTTGAACAAAATGACCCAATACTCAACTCTATAGATGATTTATTTAAGGCTTTATCCTCTTTATACGAGGATCCAAATAAACAACTTACAACTGATAAGTTAAGAGCACTCAGACAGCAAAAAAGGGCAGTTGAAGATTACATTTCAGAGATTAAGATTTGGCAAAGAGATTCAGGTTGGAACCAAATATCCTTAAGAAACCAATTTAGGATTGGCTTATCTGAGTCAATTAAGGATGAATTGGCAAGATTAGATCTACCTGAAAACCTAGAGGATTTAATGCAACTATCTATAAAAATAGACCACAGAATAAGGGAAAGAAAGTTAGAAAAAACTTCAAAACCACAGACGCTAGATTTTCAGCACAAACCCATCGATCTCCAGATGAACCTATGGACATCGTAGTGATCAGAGGCCTCTTGTCTCCAGAGGAAAAACTAAGACGAAGGACTAATCATCTCTGCCTTTACTGTGGTTCCAAGGAGCATGAGGTGACAGTCTGCCCAGTTCTCAAGAAACAAAAGAAGGGTAAGCCTGACATTCAAAATACTGCACCATTGCTCCTCAACTCAGAACTAACAAATTGTTTGCTCCCTATCTCTTTACAGTGGGATCACCATCTCATCCACTCTAAGGCAGTCATAGATTCCAGTGCTTTTTCTTGCTACATTGACTCTGACTATGTAAAAAACAATAAAATTCCCATTATTGCAAAAAACAAACCTGTTATGGTGCGTCTTATTGACAGTAAACAGTTAGATTCAGGACCAATAACTCACCAAACAATTCAAATTTTAGTTTCCACACACAACTAACACAGGGAATACATTTCATTTGATGTACTACATTCACCTATATTCCCAATTGTTTTGGGGTTACATTGGTTAAAAATTCACCAGCCTACAATTGAATGGGCAACTAATATTATTGTTTTTGAGTGAGAATATTGTAAAACTACGTGCACCCCTCAGATAACAATACTAGCTCTAACAGAATCCATACTTCCAGTAGAGTACCATGATCTCAGACATGTTTTTAGTAAAAAGGAGGCAGAAAGTTTGCCTCCTCATCGCCCATATGACTGTCCAATAGAACTGATCCCAGGTTCTGATATACCTTACAGACATATGTTTCCACTATCCGAACCAGAGTTGTTGGATCTAAAATCATATATAAATGAAAATTTACGAAAAGGCTTTATAAGACCTTTTACCTCCTCGGCGGGAGCGGGTATATTTTTTGTAAGGAATAAAGATCAAACCTTATGCCCTATAGTAGATTATAGGGAACTGAAAAAAGAACAATAAAAGATCGATACCCACTACCCCTGATTCCAGAGCATATTGAGAGGCTAAAAGGTGCATCTATCTTCACTAAGCTCGATTTAAGAGGCGCTTATAACCTCATATGAATCAGACCGGGGGATGAGTGGCTTACCACTTTTAGAACAAGGTATGGACTGTATGAATATACAGTCATGCCTTTCGGGCTATGCAACGCCCCAGCCACGTTTCAGAGATTTATAAATGACATTTTCAGGGATTTACTAGATACATCAATGGTTATATATTTAGATGACATACTCATATACTCATTGAATTATCAGGAACACATTAAACAAGTACATGCAGTTCTACACAGATTACAAGCTCATAGTCTTTTTGCTAAATTAGAAAAATGTATTTTTCATACACAAGATATTACATTTTTGGGTTATCATATAACTCCTAATGGCATTTCAATGGAAACAAATAAAATCCAGGTTATCCTTGATTGGCCTACACCAAAAAATAAACGGGACATACAAAAGTTTCTCGGTTTTTCTAATTTTTACAGAAAATTTATTAAAAATTTCGCTAGTATAACAAAACCTTTAACAACCCTCACAAAGTCAAATGTTCCTATTCAATGGACACCAGAAACTGAACAAGTTTTTTATTTTCTAAAAACAAGTTTCACAACAGCACCTATTCTTACGGCTAGATTTAGAGTTCTGTGGCCAAAGGGGTGCGTTAGCTACGCATGCTTTTTTTTCCCCTGCACCTTTTAAATACCGCTGGTATTTAGAGTTCACAGAATGGCTGCGTTAGGCTCCAAAAAAGGAAGCGTAGAGCATATTTACCACCACTGCAACTCTAAATCCCAGCGGTGCTTACAGACGCGGCCAGCTTCAAAAACGTGCTCGTGCATGATTCCCCCATAGAAAACAATGGGGCAGTTTGAGCTGAAAAAAACCTAACACCTGCAAAAAAGCAGCGTTAAGCTCCTAACGCAGCCCCATTGTTTCCTATGGGGAAACACTTCCTAAGTCTGCACCTAACACCCTAACATGTACCCCGAGTCTAAACACCCCTAACCTTAAAGCTAAGTCTAACACTAACACCCCCCTAAGTTAAATATAATTTACATCTAACGAAATAAATTAACTCTTATTAAATAAATTATTCCTATTTAAAGCTAAATACTTACCTGTAAAATAAATTCTAATATAGCTACAATATAAATTATAATTATATTGTAGCTATTTTAGGATTAATATTTATTTTACAGGCAACTTTGTAATTATTTTAACCAGGTACAATAGCTATTAAATAGTTAATAACTATTTAATAGCTACCTAGTTAAAATAATTACAAAATTACCTGTAAAATAAATCCTAACCTAAATTACAATTAAACCTAAAACTACACTATCAATAAATAAATTAAATAAACTACCTACAATTATCTACAATTAAATCTAACACTACACTATCAATAAATTATTTAAATACAATACCTACAAATAAATACAATGAAATAAACTAACTAAAGTACAAAAAATAAAAAAGAACTAAGTTACAAAAAATAAAAAAATATTTACAAACATTAGAAAAATATTACAACAATTTTAAACTAATTACACCTACTCTAAGCCCCCTAATAAAATAACAAAGACCCCCAAAATAAAAAAAATGCCCTACCCTATTCTAAAATTAAAATAGAAAAGCTCTTTTACCTTACCAGCCCTGAAAAGGGCCCTTTGCGGGGCATGCCCCAAATAATTCAGCTCTTTTGCCTTTAAAAAAAAACATACAATACCCCCCAACATTACAACCCACCACCCATATACCCCTAATCTAACCCAAACCCCCTTAAATAAACCTAACACTAAGCCCCTGAAGATCTCCCTACCTTGTCTTTACCACGCCGGGTTCACCGATCGATCCAGAAGAGCCTCCGATGTCTTGATCCAAGCCCAAGCGGGGGGCTGAAGATGTCCATGATCCGGCTGAAGTCTTCATCCAAGCGGGAGATGACTAGGTCCATGATCCGACTGAAGTCTTCTATCAAGTGGCATCTTCAATCTTCTTTCTTCCGGATCCATGTAGTTCATCCCGCCGACGCGGAACATCCATCTTCACCAACGACTTCCCGACGAATGACGGTTCCTTTAAGGGACGTCATCCAAGATGGTGTCCCTCGAATTCCCATTTGCTGATAGGATTCTATCAGCCAATCGGAATTTAGGTAGGAAAATTCTGATTTCGTTGATTCCATCAGCCAGTCTTGAAGATCAGCCGGTCGTCATCGGATGGAAGAACATAGAAGATGCGGCTTGGATGCAGATGTTTGCCGGTCCGGATGTCCTCTTCTGCCCGCTTGGATCAAGACTTCAGCCAGAGGATGGATGTCTTCAGCCCCCCGCTTGAGCTTGGATCAAGACATTGGAGCCTGGACGGATCGCTGATACCCGGTGTGGTGAAGATAAGGTAGGAAGATCTTCAGGGGCTTAGTGTTAGGTTTATTTAAGGGGGGTTTGGGTTAGATTAGGGGTATGTGGGTGGTGGGTTGTAATGTTGGGGGGGGTATTGTATGTTTTTTTTCCAGGCAAAAGAGCTGAATTCTTTGGGGCATGCCTCGCAAAGGGCCCTTTTCAGGGATGGTAAGGTAAAAGAGCTTTTCTATTTTAATTTTAGAATAGGGTAGGGCATTTTTTTATTTTGGGGGTCTTTGTTATTTTATTAGGGGGCTTAGAGTAGGTGTAATTAGTTTAAAATTGTTGTAATATTTTTCTAATGTTTGTAAATATTTTTTTATTTTTTGTAACTTAGTTCTTTTTTATTTTTTGTACATTAGTTAGTTTATTTCATTGTATTTATTTGTAGGTATTGTATTTAATTAATTTATTGCTAGTGTAGTGTTAGGTTTAATTGTAGATAATTGTAGGTATTTTATTTAATTAATTTATTGATAGTGTAGTGTTAGGTTTAATTGTAACTTAGGTTAGGATTTATTTTACAGGTAATTTTGTAATTATTTTAACTAGGTAGCTATTAAATAGTTATTAACTATTTAATAGCTATTGTACCTGGTTAAAATAATTACAAAGTTGCCTGTAAAATAAATATTAATCCTAAAATAGCTACAATATAATTATAATTTATATTGCAGCTATATTAGGATTTATTTTACAGGTAAGTATTTAGCTTTAAATAGGAATAATTTATTTAATAAGAGTTAATTTATTTCGTTAGATTTAAATTATATTTAACTTAGGGGGGTGTTAGTGTTAGGGTTAGACTTAGCTTTAGGGGTTAATACATTTATTAGAGTAGCGGTGAGATCCGGTCGGCAGATTAGGGGTTAATTATTGTAGGTAGGTGGAGGCAACGTTGGGGGCGGCAGATTAGGGGTTAATAAATATAATATAGGGGTCGGTGGTGTAGGGGGCAGCAGATTAGGGGTACATAGGGATAACGTTGGTTGCGACGGTGTACGGAGCGGCAGATTAGGGGTTAATAATAATATGCAGGGGTCAGCGATAGCGGGGGCGGCAGATTAGGGGTTATTAAATATAATATAGGGGTCGGTGGTGTTATGGGCAGTAGATTAGGGGTACATAGGGATAACGTAGGTGGCGGCGGTGTGCGGTCGGCAGATTAGGGGTTAAAAATTTTTAATAGAGTGGCGGCTGTGTGGGGGGACCTCGGTTTAGGGGTACATAGGTAGTTTATGGGTGTTAGTGTACTTTAGAGCACAGTAGTTAAGAGCTTTATAAACCGGCGTTTGCCCAGAAAGTTCTTAACTCCTGACTTTTTTCAGCGGCTGGAGTTTTGTCGTTAGATTTCTAACGCTCACTTCAGCCAAGACTCTAAATACCGGCATTAGGAAGATCCCATTGAAAAGATAGGATACGCAATTGACGTAGGGGGATCTGTGGTATGGAAAAGTTGCGGCTGCAAAGTGAGCGTTAGACACTTTCCTGACTGACTCCAAATACCAGCGGTAGCCCAAAACCAGCGTTAGGAGCCTCTAACGCTGGTTTTGATGGCTACCGCCAAACTCTAAATCTAGCCGTTAGATTCCCAGACCCCAAACTTTAATATATCCTGGAAGTTGACACATCTTAGTATGACATTGGTGCAATACTATCTCAACGAGCTTCTTCTCAAGAACCTATGCATTCAATAGCTTTTTACTCATGAGTATTAACAACCTCCGAATAGTGATGTCACAAACATAAAATTTTCCGTTCGCGAACAGCAAACGCTAACTTCCGCAAATGTTTGCGAACAGGCAAACCGGGTGAACCACCATAGACTTCAATAGGCAGGCGAATTTTAAAACCCACAGGGACTCTTTCTGGCCACAATAGTGATGGAAAAGTTGTTTCAAGGTTACTAACACCTGGACTGTGGCATGCCGGAGGGGGATCCATGGCAAAACTCCCATGGAAAATTACATAGTTGATACAGAGTCTGGTTTTGAGCCATAAAGGGCATAAATCACCTAACATTCCTAAATTGTTTGGAATAACGTGCTTTAAAACATCAGGTATGATGTTGTATCGATCATGTAGTGTAAGGGTTACGCCCGCTTCACAGTGACAGACCAAACTCCCCGTTGATGTGGAGCAAAACACAGCAGCAGAAGAGGACTCAGCCGAGGAGGTTATGGAAGAGGATGGAGTAGGAGGAGTAGAGGAGGTGGCAGCAGGCCTGCCTGAAAGTCCTGGCGGGGTCACCAACTCCTCTGCAGAGCCACGCATTCCATGCTTGGCAGCTGTCAGCAGGTTTACCCAATGCACAGTGTAGGTGATATACCTGCCCTGACCATGCTTTGCAGACCAGCTATCAGTGGTCGGATGGACCCTTGCCCCAACACTGTGTGCCAGACATGCCATTACTTCCTTTTGCACAATCGAGTACAGGTTGGGGATTGCCTTTTGTGCAAAGAAATTTTGGCCGGGTACCTTCCACTGCGGGGTCCCAATAGCTACAAATTTTTGAAACGCCTCAGACTCCACCAGCTTGTATGGTAAAAGCTGGTGGGCTAAGAGTTCAGACAAGCCAGCTGTCAGATGCCGGGCAAGGGGGTGACTTTATGACATTGGCTTCTTACGCTCAAACATGTCCTTGACAGACACCTGACTGTGGGCAGATGAGCAGGAACTGCTCAAGGCGAGAGACGGAGTGGCGGATGGTTGAGAGGGGGCAAGGAGGTCAGCAGTGGTTGACGTGGCTGAAGATGCTGGACCAGGAGGAGGATGGCGGCTTTGAGTTTGTGTGCCGATGCATGATGTAGCAGAAACTGCTCAAGGCGAGAGACGGAGTGGCGGATGGTTGAGAGGGGCAAGGAGGACAGCAGTGGTTGACGTGGCTGAAGATGCTGGACCAGGAGGAGGATGGCGGCTTTGAGTTTGTGTGCCGATGCATGATGTAGCAGGAACTGCTCAAGGCGAGAGATGGAGTGGCGGATGGTTGAGAGGGGCAAGGAGGACAGCAGTGGTTGACGTGGCTGAAGATGCTGGACCAGGAGGAGGATGACGGCTTTGAGTTTGTGTGCCGATGCATGATGTCTGACTGTGCCACTAGCTCCTTGCGACGACCTCCCCCTGCTTCGAACTCGTCTCCTCCTCCTCTCTGTCTCCCCATCTTAACTTTCCCCCTGTTGTTCTTCTCTTCTAGCGGGCACCCACGTGACATCCACGGACACATCGTCATCATCAACCGCTTCACTTGTATCTGACAACTTAGCAAAGGAAGCAGCAGCGGGTACAACATCATCATCATCACACCGTACGTCCATGTGTGTAATGCTGCCTGACTCTGACATATCCCGTTATCTACATCCTCTGGCAATAATGGTTGCGCATCACTTATTTCTTCCAACTGATGTGTAAATAACTCCTCTGAAAAATCAAGTTAAGTGGCTGTGGTGCTAGTGTTGGTGGTGGCGGCAGGCGGGCGAGTGGTAACTTGAGAGGTGCGCGAAGCTAAGCTGGAGGAGGATGGTGCATCAAGGTTCCAAGCGGAAGCTGTAGAAGATTGGGTGTCCTGTGTTAGCCAGTCAACTATGTCCTCAGAACTTTTTGAGTTCAGGGTACGTGGCTTCTGAACACTGGGCATTATTCTAGGGTCAAAGGGAATCACAGCACCACAACCAAGATGGCCGCTGCGGGGTGGCCTGCCTCTGCCTGTCATTTTTTTTTTTATTTGTGGTACTATGTGTGCAAGCTACTATGACAACAGATATGAGTGGCACTGTGCAATGGCAGAAGTTGGCAGAGTAGACACTGTAGGCCTGACACACGCTTGCAGACAACTAACTGCTATTCAATCTATTATAGTCAAAATTGTATTTTTTTTTTTTTAAATGTACACTACTGTTACATCAGATATGAGTTGCACTGGTGTGACACTGTGCCCTGGCAGGCCCTGAAACGCACACCCATGAAGGAAACTGACTGCTATTATTTCACAGTCAAATTTCTAGTTTTTTTTTAATGTACACTACTGTTACACCAGATATGAGTTGCACTGGTGTGACACTGTGCCCTGGCAGGCCCTAAAATACACACGAGTGAAGGAAACTGACTGCTATTATTTCACAGTCAAATTTCTAGTTTTTTTTTAATGTACACTACTGTTACACCAGATATGAGTTGCACTGGTGTGACACTGTGCCCTGGCAGGCCCTGAAATGCACACGTGTGGAGGAAACTGACTTCTATTATTTCACAGTCAAATTTCTAGGTTTTTTTTAACCCCTTAACGACCGAGGACATGCAGGGTATGTCCTAAAAAAAAAGGCAGTTAACACCTGAGGACGTGTACCCTGCAAGTCCTTGGTGTGGAAAGCAGCTGGAAGCGATCCTGCTCGCTTCCAGCTGCTTTCCGGTTATTGCAGTGATGCCTCAATATGGAGGCATCCTGCAATAACCTTTGGTAGCCATCCGATGCAGAGAAAGCCACTCTGTGGCCCTCTCTGCACCGGAGATCAGTGGCTTTCCTCGTTGGTGGGTGGGAGCAGACTAGGGAGGCGGGTGGCGGCCATTGATGGCCCTGGTCATGTGGAGGGGGGCGGGATCGTTGGCGGGGATGGCCGGGGGCACGCACCGATGTGCGCACTTGCACGGGAGGGCGGGGGCGGGCGCGTGCACGGGGAGGGAGCGGGTGGGAACCGCTACACTACAGAAAAATCTGTAATAAAAAATTTTGAAAAAGGGATAGTAAGTAAAAAAAAAAAACATCAGTAAGGTGGTGGGGGTGTGTCTGTGGGGGGGGGGGGTGTAATCTACACTACAGAAAAAAAAACTAACAAAAAAAGCCCTTTTTTTGGCAAACTGGGTACTGGCAGGCTGCTGCCAGTACCCAAGATGGCCCCCAATAAGGCAAATAGGGAGGGTTAGAGAGCTGTTTTGGGGGGATCAGGGAGGTTGTGGGCTAAGGGGGATGCTACACCACAGCATATGTAAATATGCTAAAAAAATTAAAAACCTTTTATTTTAGTACTGGCAGACTTTCTGCCAGTACTTAAGATGGGGGGACAATTGTGGAGTGGGGGAGGGAAGGGAGCTGTTTGGCAGGGATCAGGGGGTCTGATGTGTCAGGTGGGAGGCTGATCTCTACACTAAAGCTAAAATTAACCCTGCAAGCTCCCTACAAACTACCTAATTAACCCCTTCACTGCATGTATAATGCGCAGCAGCATTTAGCGGCCTTCTAATTACCAGAAAGCAATGTCAAAGTCTTATATGTCTGCTATTTATGAACAAAGGGGATCCCAGAGAAGCTTTACAACCATTTGTGCCATAACTGCACAAGCTGTTTGTAAATGATTTCAGTGAGAAACCTAAAATTGTGAAAAATTTTAATTTTTTTTTTAATTTGATCACATTTGGCGGTGAAATGGTGGCATGAAATATACCAAAATGGGCCTAGATCTATAATTGGGGTTGTCTACTACCCTATACTAAAGCTAAAATTATGCCAAAAAGCTTCCTACATGCTCCCTAATTAACCCCTTCACTGCTGTGCATACTACAAGTGTGGTGCACAGTGGCATTTAGCGGCCTTCTAATTACCAAAAAGCAATGCCAAAGCCATATATGTCTGCTATTTCTGAACAAAGGGGATGACAGAGAAGAATTTACAACCATTTATGCCATAATTGCACAAGCTGTTTGTAAATAATTTCAGTGAGAAACCGAAAGTTTTAAAAAAAAATTGTGAAAAAGTGAACGATTTTTTGTATTTGATCGCATTTGGCGGTGAAATTGTGGCATGAAATATACCAAAATTGGCCTAGATCAATACTTTGGGATGTCTTCTAAAAAAGAATATCGACATGTCAATGGATATTCCGGGATTCCTGAAAGATATTAGTGTTCCAATGTAACTAGCGCTAATTTTGTAAAAAAGTGGTTTGGAAATAGCAAAGTGCTGCTTGTATTTCTGGCCCTATAACCTGCAAAAAAAGCATAGAACATGCAAATATTGGGTATTTCTGAACTCAGGACAAAATTTAAAAACTATTTAGCATGGGGTTTTTTTGGTGGTTGTAGATGTGTAACAGATTTTGGGTGTCAAAGTTAAAAAGGTGTCTTTTTTTCCATTTTTTCCTCATATTTTATCAATTTTTTATAGTAAATTATAAGATATGATGAAAATAATGGTATCTTTAGAAAGTCCATTTAATGGCGAGACAGTATATAATATGTGTGGGTACAGTAAATGAGTAAGAGGAAAATTACAGCTAAACACAAACACCGCAGAAATGTAAAAATAGCCTTGGTCCCAAACGGACAGAAAATGGAAAAGTGCTGTGGTCATTAAGGGGTTAATGTACACTACTGTTACACCAGATATTAGTTGCACTGGTGTGACACTGTACCCTGGCAGGCACTGAAACGCACACCTGTGAAGGAAACTGACTGCTATTATTTTACAGTAAAAAAGTGTTGTTTTTTTTAAATGTACACTACTGTTACACCAGATATGAGTGGCACTGGTGTGACACTGTGCCCTGGCAGGCACTGAAACGCACACGTGTGAAGGAAACGGACTGCTATTATTTCACAGTCAAAAAAGTGTTTATTTTTTTAAATGTACACTACTGTTACACCAGATATGAGTGGTGGCACTGGGCAATTGGGCACAGTATACGCTGTAAGCCTGACACACACGCTGGCAGGCAGGCAACTGCAATTAGATTACACAGGAAAAAAAAAAGCAGACTGATGTTCTAGCCCTAAAAATGGCTTTTTGGGGTGCTGTCCTTACAGCAGAGATCAGATGAGTCCTTCAGGACGGTAGTGGACACTGAATACACTAGCCTAGCTATCAATTTCACTATTAAATCAGCAGCAGCTACACTGTCCCTCCTCTCACTAAGAATACAGCTTCCAAATGAATCTAAAATGGATGCTGTCCAGGAGGTGGGAGGGTCTGGGAGGGAGGGTCTGCTGCTGATTGGCTGGAACTATTCGCTGGCGAACTAGTCGCGACATCACTATGGCTCCGAACTTAATTATTATGTAGGCGAGAAAGAATTACTTGCCATGAAAGCAGCTCTGGAACATTGGAGGCATTTGCTTGAGGGTACAATTATTCCCATACAGATTTTTACTGATCATAGAAATCTGCAATATTTGAAAACCCATCGAACCCTCACCTCTAGACAAGTCAGATGGAGTTTGTTCTTTTCCAGATTTTCATATATTATCACCTACAGACCTGCTTCAAAAAATTCTAAAGCAGACATTCTCTCAAGGCTTCCTAATAAACCTAATTATTCCAAGCTCTATGGAACCATAATTCCAGAAAACTGTTTTAAGGATTCGCTTGGAATTTTATATGAACTTGAAAGGAATTTCCAAAAGGAACAGGCATTAGATAATACTTTTCCAAAGGATAAGTTAAACAAACATGATGATGGTTTATTTTATTTCTCGAATAAACTTTATGTACCACCATCTCAGAGGACTTCATTATTAAAAAGTTTGCATGACAACAAACTGTCAGGAAACCCAGGAATTCAAAGAACTATTGAATTAACTAAAAGATCATATTGGTGGCCTAAGATGCAAAATTACATACGGACACATATACAAAGCTGTAAAGGTTTGCACTATCAGTAAAACTGAAAAACAAAAACCAGCAGGCTACTTACTCTCGTTACCAATTTCAGAAAAACCATGGACACACATAGCCACAGATTTCATTGTTGAGCTACCAAAATCTGATAATAACAAGACCATCATGGTAGTAGTTGATCTATTTACCAAGATGTCCCATTTTATCCCCTACCATAAATTGCCAACCTCCTTAGAAACTGCCAACCTATTGATTCAACATGTAATTAAGTTACACGGACTGACACTCTCCATTACTACTGATAGGGGATCACAATTCACTTCCCAACTCTGGAAAGAATTATGTACCGCTTTACAAATAGAAAGACGTCCAAGCACTGCTTATCATCCCCAGAGTAACGGGCAAACTGAAAGAACTAACCAATGGTTAGAGGAATATTTAAGGTGCTATGTCACACAACATCAAGATGACTGGTCCACTTTGCTTCCATTGGCTGAGTTTGCTCACAACAATTCTTTTCACACTTCCATTAAAAACAACACTGTTTTTTGCAAATTATGGCTTTCATCCAACATTTCATCTTAATACCCAAATAGACAGTTCTTGTCCAGTTGTAACCGATACAACAAATACTATAGCGGAAACATTCTCCATTCTTTCAGACAACATTAAGACAGCTCAAACTAGACAACAAAATTATTACAATTATTACTAATCCTTGGTGACCTAGTATGGCTGTCAACAAAACATCTGCATTTAACAACACCTACTAGAAAATTAAATAAATTCTATATTGGTCCGTTTCCCATGATCAAAGTTGTGAACATGAATACTGTAACTCTCAAACTACCTTCTCATTATAAAATACACCCTACATTTCACATTAGTTTATTAAAACCTTATACTGCCCTTCGAGGGGCTACTACACATCCATCTCATCAACCACCACTTGAGCCTGATCAAGAATTTGAGGTGCATAGCATCCTTGACTCAAGGAAGGTCTCTGGAAGATTACAATAGCTGATCCGCTGGAAAGGTTATTCCTCGGATGAGGATTCATGGGAACCTTCAGCTAACTTGTCAGCTCCGCGTTTGGTTTCCTTATTTCATCGCCACAATCTGGATCATCCACATCCTTGAACCACGGAGTGGTTCGTTTTGAAGGGGCCCTCTGTCACAGTACTGTCTCTTTTAGTTAGATTCTGCTCAGCGTCATTCTCATTTCTGCCCTCCTTAAAAGCAATGCTGCCTTTAGCTTCATTGCTTGGTATATCTGGTTGACTCCTGTCAATACTCAGCCCAAACTCTCAGTACCTTGTAAATTAACTCTGCTTCTATTTTATGCCTCAAGATATCCTGCTCTTGTCTCTGAGAGTATTACAAACTGTCTCCCAGCTTGTCCAGACACCACCGCAGTCTCTCTACCTGCCGGAACTAAGCACCAGCCCATAGGCTCTGTTACCGAACGGGGGATGAGCTGTTCTTCCTCTGACATCATGAGCGGCCGCTCCAACATCCTCCCAGCTGCCACGCTGACGCAGACACAGCTCCACTTGTCAGACCACTCAGAACAGCCAGCTTACCACTGTGTTTTCACAGCATCCACATTGAATCACCTTCATATCTCTCAGACTAAACTTTGGCTTATCCGGTGAGCTTAAATCTTTATTATTGCACAATCTTAAGGCATTATATCAATGTTTCTACCATTCCAAATATATATAACAATGAGACAAGGGGAACTACGGTTAGTATTAAGTGTATACTGATCTATCTCCTTACTCGTCATATTAAAGTTCTTTTTTCTATTACTATAGTTTCACAGGTAAAATATAGTAATTCATTAAAGACACAACCTCATACTTTTAAGGAAAATAGACTTTCATGTGATTTGCATTATATGTTCACAGACTTAATCCAATTTATAAAAATAACTTTTTAGATTGTTACAGTATCCTTGGTGTTGTAGACAAAATGTCAATTAGCATTTCAATATTCAATAATGTCCATGGAAATAACAGTCTGATATTAAAGTTAGGTGTGTTCATAAAATATAACATTCCCCTCTTTGATCATTAAATCACTTATGATCATAACGTTGTACTGCTCACTTTATAGTTTCTTCTGTAAGTGGGGCAACCTGAAATAAAACCATTCATTCACATCCATACTATAAATATGAAATAAATACTAAAATACCATTCCCTTACAATGTGTAGCACATTCTATCAATCACATTATGAATATGTTGATTAAATCAATTTTACAAATACAATATATATTTTACCCTGTTAGAATTAACAATAATCTGAGATGTATATAAAATCATCAGCATTTTCAGAATAATTATACATATGATACAAATTAATTGTTACATATCACACACAATCTTTATGACTACTACTAGGCGTAGTGCTCAAACTTTGCAAATTATTTTCTGGCATATTGTGAGATTTGAATGTTATACATTTGTGACAGATTATAATTTATTAATACAAAATGCCTGCTATCTGAGGTCATAAACAAAATGTAGCATATAGCTTAGCAAACATTTATATTACTTTCTTTAACATTAAATCACAGTATCATTATCTGCTTCAAGGCCTGCACACAGTCTTATAATCTACTGGTCAGCACTTAGAGACCTATAAGTGGACAATGTTATACTCTTTTGCTTATGAAAAATATTACTGAAAAACATTGCCCAGTGTGGCGAAACAGAATTTAAAAAAAAAACTAATACGGAAGCTTTTAAAAAAATGTTATCTCTTGTGATAAAAAAAAATAAAAGATAAAAAATAAATACGTGAGGTGCGGAGCCAGCGCTCAACTGAGATGGCTGCATAAGAGTGAGCTCCGTATCTCAATGAGGGCCAAGCAATAAAAATTGGGACATATTGGTGGATAATACGACTGCAGAATGCTCAGGAGGGTATAACATTGATTGCGGCAGCTCTGTGAAACATTCCGGTACACGTAAAGAGAAGACGGGGCGCTTTAAAAAGTTTTACACCCCGCGCCATTAAACAGACCCACATGGCTGCAGCGCCATTGCATTCACCTACTGCGTGTGCTGTTGAAGCTAAGTGCAAGGGCAGCTACAGACCCGAGAGTATTGACCGGGTGACCGGATGGAAAAGACCCGCTATGCAGGACTCGGAGAGGTGAGAATCTGAGTCTGGAGGCGAGATGGTTATGCCATTGCAAGAGTGAGTAAAGCTGCTTGGTCAACCATAGACACAGAAGAGCAGGTGACTTTTAAATGTGTATGAATATACCTAAGGCTGTTACACAGAATGGATAACATGATTGCACAGTTTGAAGGGGACATTAAAAGCTAGCTGAAAAAATAATAGAAAGAGAGAACCAGCCTTTTCAGTTTCACAATGTTTAAGTGCGTCACAACGATTGAAAACAGAGTGGTGCAGTGATGGCCTACAGACCTAAAGTTATGCCTGAAAGTATCGCAGAGCACTATGAGAAATAAGTTGAAAAAGAAGCCTTACAATGTACATTAATAGTAAAAGATTTAACTCAGAGTGGGTTTAAGATTCTACAGTCTCGTCATTATTAAGATATCACTGCAGACCTATATAAGTGGTAATTTGTAATCAGCAAAACCTTCTTTTAGACAGTCGCTAAAATTGACAGTCTTACAGGCCTGTGCTTTTACTATAAAGGGCAAAAGAACTTTCACAGACTGGCACACTGGAATGGAGCATAGTGTTCTATAATTCAATTGATGTTAATGCTGGAGTGATTTTGCATCCCCTGGAAGCATTGCAGGGCTGGAAATAAAAAAGCCTTAATGACAGAATTATTGTTTTATAATCCTTATTGAAGAAGTTTGCTAAACAACATGTCTCCAAAAAAAGGCTCTAGAGGAGATAATTCAAGTAAGAAAAAGGTGAATGGAGTGCCTTCAGTTAACAAGTTTTTCAAGAGCCTTGACCCATCACAGACCCCGAGTACTCATGAGATGGAACCTAGGTTGAGGACAGATTCAACATCATCAGAGTCTGACTCAGAGGCCTCTGGACACCCAATTACGGTACCCAAAGCTCTGCTTGATTCACTACCCTCAAAAAAAGGACTTTACCTCTCTTGTTCAAAAGGTAAAACAATGTATAAGGGAAGAGATAGCAGACATAAAAAAGACCTTACAGAGATGGGTCAAAGGGTAGATAAGTTGGAAGATGACTCAACTCAGCGACAAAAAGCCCTGCTTGATTTTTCCAGCAAAATGTCACAACAAGATCGGACAATCCTACAACTAGAAAATAAAGTTGACGACTTGGAGAATCGGAGTAGACGTCATAATATTAGGATAAGGGGTATACCGGAGGAAGTCCTTCCACAAGAGTTAGAGGACTATATACAGAGTCTATTTGCATATTTGACAAATGAAGGGGGTGATTCCACTTATGCCCTTGATAGAGCACATAGAGCCTTGAAGTCTAGACCCACAGAAGACCAACCACCAAGGGATGTAATTGTAAAAGTTACCAGCTATCCCATAAAAGAAATGTTAATGAAAAAAGCGAGACTAAAGCACCCAATTAAATTCAAATGTCTGAATTTCCAGTTATTTGAAGATCTATCCTCCAGGACCCTGCAAAAAAGAATAGATCTTAGACCACTAACAGCTAAACTTCGACAAACAGAATATACCATATAGATGGGGTCACCCATTCAACCTACAAATCCAATGGAAGGGTAGAAGAGTCTTTTGCCAATCTCCAGAAGACATTCCTTCAACTTGCAGGGAGCTGAGACTGGATCTTCCTGACCTGTCTGAAAATCCAAAGATACCATCAGAGACACGCCTCGGTGGGGAGGCTCCACTGCCTCAGAGAATGGAGTGGCAGAAAGTGTCAAACAGAAGAAGCGACAAATTGATCACTAAGCAAATTACCACTGGAGACACGGGTCAAGAGACATCTTTAAAAAAAGCATAAGTATATTTTTTTCTTATAGTTGATGCCTCTGAAATGTTTTGTTGTCAGTTTTGCTGATTTCAGGGCTGGAGGGACTGGGGTAAGGTAATATAAAGTTGATAACCAAGCTGTAACAAAGACGCTAACTATATATACAGATTGGGTTTCTATAGTTAAAGGAGTTACGGTCAAAAACCACATCTAGTAGATACTATTTGAGAACATATGGACTATGAACAGTGAAAGGTCAATATATATGCTTCCCAGCCATACTGAGAAATTGTAATGTTAACCTGTGATGATGTGAGAGTACATAGAACCCCACAGAACAGATGTCTGACAGTCTGAAAAGTTAATTGTATTGAGTGATATTTAACACTGTATCGCTATTTATGTGTGCTTGGCCCTAGTGGGCAGTTTTCCCCCTTGTTGTTATTGTTTTTATTATAAAGCTTCTATTCAAGAGGCCTTATGTTTCTAATGCAAAATTGTTTTAACGTTCAAAATGTTTTTTTCCTAGTATTGTAGTTAAGCCCAGGGATTGCATATGCTGTCTAAACATCCAGATTGCTTCAACTGACAAAGAATAGTGAGTCGATATCAGTTTTTGATGTTCACAAAAGGTAAAGCACAATGTTTACACATCATTACCCAAAATGTTAAAGGGTTTAATGTCCCGAATAAAAGAGCACTGGCCCGTCAGGATTTACATAAAAGGGGTGGTAAGATCATTTTATTACAAGAGGCTCACTTTAAATTAAATAGCACACCAAAATACTTTACTACACAATATACCCAACATTTTCATAGTGTTAACCAGCAAAAAAAGATAAATGGAGTGAGCATTTTAATTCATAGATATGTCCCATTTAAGATGCTACAAATCGATAAATACAAGGAAGGAAGGTACCGATGTATAGTAGGTTTGCTGTATGGAAAACCAATAACACTGGTTAACCTATATGCCCCGCATCAGCATCAAGACACATTTTTCCAACAGGTTATTTGGAAAATTCAAGAAATATCTAAAGGACCTTTGATTGTTGGGGGGGATTTTAATCTCCCATTAGTTCCTCCAGTAGATAGTTCTAGTTCAGCTAGCTATATACCAAACAAAGTCTCCAATTCTATTTGGCAATCTATCAAATCACTTACGGCTAGATTTAGAGTTTTGTCGGTAACGACCCGCGTAGCTAACGCTGGCTTTTTTCTGGCCGCACCTTTAAAATAACTCTGGTATTGAGAGTCCACAGAATGGCTGCGTTAGGCTCCAAAAAAGGAGAATAGAGCATATTTAACGCAACTTCAACTCTCGATACCAGAGTTGCTTACGCAAGCGGCCAGCCTCAAAAACGTGCTCGTGCACGATTCCCTCATAGGAAACAATGGGGCTGTTTGAGCTGAAAAAAAACCTAACACCTGCAAAAAAGCTGCGTTCAGCTCCTAACGCAGCCCCATTGTTGTCTATGGGGAAACACTTCCTACGTCTGCACCTAACACCCTAACATGTACCCCGAGTCTAAACACCCCTAACCTTACACTTATTAACCCCTATTCTGCCGCCCCCGCTATCGCTGACCCCTGCATATTATTTTTAACCCATAATTTGCCGCTCCGTAAACCGCTGCTACTTACATTATCCCTATGTACCCCTAATCTGCTGCCCATAACACCGCCGATCCCTATATTATATTTATTAACCCCTAATCTGCCCCCCACAATGTCGCCTCCACCTGCCTACACTTATTAACCCCTAATCTGCTGACCGGACCGCACCGCTATTATAATAAAGTTATTAACCCCTAATCCGCCTCACTAACCCTATAATAAATAGTATTAACCCCTAATCTGCCCTCCCTAACATTGCCGACACCTAACTTCAAACATTAACCCCTAATCTGCCGACTGGAGCTCACCGCTATTCTAATAAATGTATTAACCCCTAAAGCTAAGTCTAACCCTAACACTAACACCCCCTAACTTAAATATAATTTTAATCTAACGAAATTAATTAACTCTTATTAAATAAATTATTCCTATTTAAAGCTAAATACTTACCTGTAAAATAAATCCTAATATAGCTACAATATAAATTATAATTATATTATAGCTATTTTGGGATTAATATTTATTTTACAGGTAACTTTGTATTTATTTTAACCAGGTACAATAGCTATTAAATAGTTAAGAACTATTTAATAGCTAAAATAGTTAAACACTACACTATCAATAAATTAATTAAATACAATACCTACAAATAACTACAATAAAATAAACTAACTAAAGTACAAAAAATAAAAAAGAACTAAGTTACAAAAAATAAAAAAATATTTACAAACATAAGAAAAATATTACAACAATTTTAAACTAATTACACCTACTCTAAGCCCCCTAATAAAATAACAAAGACCCCCAAAATAAAAAAATGCCCTACCCTATTCTAAATTACTAAAGTTCAAAGCTCTTTTACCTTACCAGCCCTGAACAGGGCCCTTTGCGGGGCATGCCCCAAGAAATTCAGCTCTTTTTCCTGTAAAAAAAACATACAATACCCCCCCAACATTACAACCCACCACCCACATACCCCTAATCTAACCCAAACCCCCCTTAAATAAACCTAACACTAAGCCCCTGAAGATCTTCCTACCTTATCTTCACCATACCAGGTATCACCGATCCATCCTGGCTCGGATATCTTCATCTAAGCCCAAGCGGGGGCTAGACATCCATCATCCGACGGCTGAAGAAGTCCAGAAGAGGCTCCAAAGTCTTCATCCTATCCGGGAAGAAGAGTAGATCCGGACCAGCAACCATCTTCTTCCAAGCGGCATCTTCTATCTTCATCCGATGAGGACCGGCTCCATCTTGAAGACCTCCACCGCGGACCCATCTTCTTCCGACGACGACTTCCCGACAAATGACAGTTCCTTTAAGAGACGTCATCCAAGATGTCGTCCCTTGAATTCTGATTGGCTGATAGGATTCTATCAGCCAATCGGAATTAAGGTAGGAAAATTCTGATTCGCTGATGGAATCAGCCAATCAGAATCAAGTTCAATCCGATTGGCTGATCCGATCATCCAATCAGACTGAGCTCGCATTCTATTGGCTGATCGGAACAGCCAATAGAATGCGAGCTCAATCTGATTGGCTGATTGAATCAGCCAATCGGATTGAACTTGATTCTGATTGGCTGATTCCATCAGCCAATCAGAATTTTCCTACCTTAATTCCGATTGGCTGATAGAATCCTATCAGCCAATCAGAATTCGAGGGACGCCATCTTGGATGACGTCCCTTAAAGGAACCGTCATTCGTCGGGAAGTCGTCGTCGGAAGAAGATGGGTCCGGGGTGGAGGTCTTCAAGATGGAGCCGGTCCTCATCGGATGAAGATAGAAGATGCCGCTTGGAAGAAGATGGTTGCTGGTCCGGATAGGATGAAGACTTTGGAGCCTCTTCTGGACTTCTTCAGCCGTCGGATGATGGATGTCTAGCCCCCGCTTGGGCTTAGATGAAGATATCGGAGCCAGGACGGATCGGTGATACCTGGTATGGTGAATATAAGGTAGGAAGATCTTCAGGGGCTTAGTGTTAGGTTTATTTAAGGGGGGTTTGGGTTAGATTAGGGGTATGTGGGTGGTGGGTTGTAATGTTGGGGAGGGGGGGTATTGTATGTTTTTTTTACAGGAAAAAGAGCTGAATTTCTTGGGGCATGCCCCGCAAAGGGCCCTGTTCAGGGCTGGTAAGGTAAAAGAGCTTTGAACTTTAGTAATTTAGAATAGGGTAGGGCAATTTGGGGGGCTTTGTTATTTTATTTGGGGGCTTAGAGTAGGTGTAATTAGTTTAAAATTTTTGTAATATTTTTCTTATGTTTGTAAATATTTTTTTTATTTTTTGTAACTTAGTTCTTTTTTATTTTTTGTACTTTAGTTAGTTTATTTCATTGTAGTTATTTGTAGGTATTGTATTTAATTAATTTATTGATAGTGTAGTGTTAGGTTTAATTGTAGATAATTGTAGGTATTTTATTTAATTAATTTATTGATAGTGTAGTGTTAGGTTTAATTGTAACATAGGTTAGGATTTATTTTAGAGGTAATTTTGTAATTATTTTAACTATTTTAGCTATTAAATAGTTCTTAACTATTTAATAGCTATTGTACCTGGTTAAAATAAATACAAAGTTACCTGTAAAATAAATATTAATCCTAAAATAGCTATAATATAATTATAATTTATATTGTAGCTATATTAGGATTTATTTTACAGGTAAGTATTTAGCTTCAAATAGGAATAATTTATTTAATAAGAGTTAATTAATTTCGTTAGATTAAAATTATATTTAAATTAGGGGGGTGTTAGTGTTAGGGTTAGACTTAGCTTTAGGGGTTAATACATTTATTAGAATAGCGGCGAGATTTGGTCGGCAGATTAGGGGTTAATAATTGAAGTTAGGTGTCGGCGATGTTAGGGAGGGCAGATTAGGGGTTAATAAATATAATATAGGGGTCGGCGGTGTTATGGGCAGCAGATTAGGGGTACATAGCTATAATGTAGGTGGCGGCTCTTTGCGGTCGGCAGATTAGGGGTTAATTATTGTAGGTAGCTGGCGGTGACGTTGTGGGGGGCAGGTTAGGGGTTAATAAATATAATATAGGGGTCGGCGGTGTTAGGGGCAGCAGATTAGGGGTACATAAGTATAACTTAGGTGGCGGTCGGCAGATTAGGGGTTAAAAAAATGTAATCGAGTGTCGGCGATGTGGGGGGGCCTCGGTTTATGGGTACATAGGTAGTTTATGGATGTTAGTGTACTTTAGAGCACAGTAGTTAAGAGCTTTATAAACTGGCGTTAGCCCAGAAAGCTCTTAACTACTGACTTTTTTCTGCGGCTGGAGTTTTGTCATTAGAATTCTAACGCTCACTTCAGACACGACTCTAAATACCGGAGTTAGAAAGATCCCATTGAAAAGATAGGATACGCAATTTACGTAAGGGGATCTGCGGTATGGAAAAGTCGTGGCTGAAAAGTGAGCGTTAGACCCTTTTTTGACTGACTCCAAATACCGGCGGTAGCCTAAAACCAGCGTTAGAAGCCTCTGGTTTTCACGGCTACCGCCAAACTCTAAATCTAGGCCTTACTTTGCATGACACTTGGTGCTACTTAAATCCTTCTAAGAAGGATTACACTTTCTTCTCCCACCCACACAAAAGCTATTCTCGCCTCGATTATATTCTTACAGACCATATAGCTCTTGCATACGTAAAGCAATGCAATATAAAACACACTACGTGGTCTGACCACTCATTAGTAGAATGCTCTCTAGAATGGCCCTCAATGCCGCTCCGCCCCTATTGTTGGAGATTAGATGATTCTCTACTTCACGACTCGCAGGCAGTGGAAAATTACACTAAACAGATGGACATCTATTTCTCCATAAACAACACCCCAGATACTAAGTTAGAAACATTATGGGAAGCGCATAAGGCATACATGAGAGGGGAATTCATTAAGACAAAGGGAGAACAGGAAAATATACTTGACTTTAGAGGGAGAGGTCTCAGAGTTGGACTATTTAGCAAAACTCAATCCTAGAGACAACACTATACAACAAACTCTCACTGAGAAAAGGGAACAACTAAATGATCATTTGCAATTTGAATCCCAGAGAAAACCTTTGTTCTTACAACAGAGGTTCTACGGGGAAAGTAATAAAACAGGTAAATACCTTGCTAGAGCCCTCAAGAAACAACAAAATAAGCTTTACATTCACTCACTTGTGACAAAATCAGGCTCTCAGATAGAGGATACAATAACTATTGCCAAAGCTTTTAAGGAGTACTACCACAATCTTTACAATATTAACCCAGGGAGACCCTCAAATACACATAGAGAAAAGTGCGACCAATATTTAAAGGATATAGAACTCCCCAAAATAATGCCAGAAGATGTACAGACACTAGAACTATCCATTAGCATAGAAGAAATTCAAACAGCAATTTCAGACATGAAACCCAATAAAGCGCCGGGGCCAGATGGTTTTACTGCCCTTTATTATAACACTTTTAAGTCCCAGCTAAACCCGCAGCTGGCACTGCTATTTAACTCTATCGCGGCTACTGGTAGGTTCCCAGACTCTATGCTGCAAGCGCATATCTCGGTTATTCCAAAACCAGGTAAACCACCTACAACACCAGCTAATTATAGACCAATTTCTTTGCTCAATGCAGATATTAAAATATATGCAAAGATACTAGCTACCAGAATGAGTGCTTTGCTACCTGCGCTGCTCGATGAGGACCAAGTGGGTTTCGTGAAAAACAGGGAGGCTAGGGATAATGTAGGTAAGGTTGTTACCTTTATGGATCATATTAAAAATACCAACACCACAGCTGTCTTTCTTTCAACAGATGCGGAGAAGGCATTCGACAGGTTAGACTGGACATTTTTACACTCTACATTAATTAAATTTGGCTTCCCCTCTAAATTTATTTCTCAAATTCTAGCCTTATATTCTAACCCCACGGCACAAGTTAAGGTTAATGGTCTGCTGTCGGATGCCTTCGAGATACGCAATGGGACGAGACAAGGCTGCCCGTTGTCCCCGTTGTTATTTGTGCTTTCCCTGGAATCCCTAGCAGGTAGGTTGCATGGTAACCCTAATATAAGAGGAATAGAGATTCAGGATAAATCTTATAAATTGGCCATGTTTGCGGACGATGTATTAATGACCCTGTCCAACCCAATAGAATCTTTAATAAAGACCCAGGAGGAATTGCTTGAGTATAAGGAAGTATCACATTTTTCAGTCAATCTATCTAAATCGGAGCTATACCCTATAAATGTCCGGCAGACATTATGAGCGACTTAAAGGCAAATAGTCTGTTTAGACTTAATTGTACAGCACTGAAATACTTAGGAATACAGCTAACTTCGGATGAGGACAAATTACGTACACTTAACTATGGGAGACTTGTTACGGAATTTCAATTATTAACTTTGCGATGGATGCCAAAGCAAAATATATCATGGCTGGGTAGGATCGCAGCTGCAAAAATGACTTTATTGCCAAAGGCGCTATATATCATACAGGCACTGCCCATAGGGGGGTAAATAGAGATATACATAAGTTACAGAAAATATTAAATTCATACATTTGGCAAGGAAAACCACCTAGACTCTCACAGGGTGTTTTGTACACTCCCAGAGTGGGGGGTGGTCTGGGGGTCCCTAATTTACAATGGTACAAGACTGCAGCATCTCTGGATAGGGTTGTAGACTGGTGCAGATAGAATACACAATCTCACAAAAAATTGGTTCACCTAGAGGGACAATTACTAAATGTGCCACATATGAGTGAGATGTGTTGGACCCCTTTGGCATTCACAACTCAGCTAAATATAGGCAACAAATACACAATTTTTAATGAGACCTGGTTAAACTGGATGGCTTATAGAAATAAATTTCCCAAAATATCAACACAATACTCACTATTGACAACAGTGGCACACAATAGAGAAATGGGGGACTCTAGACCTGGGACTAGGACAAATCAGAAGACGGTGGGCAGTCTGAGTAGTCTAAATGACCTAATACCAATTCATAATATCACTCAGAAGGATACACTACTGAGTAGACAGGCTTTGAGGGAGCAAGGTTATGACTATTTCCATACTTGGTTTACCTATCATCAGACTAGGCATTATATATATACGCATAAATACAAGAAGGATTTTCTACGCCCACTAACAACATTTGAGACACTATGTCTGGGTACTCCACACATAAACAATGGTACAATGTCTACAATCTATAAAATACTTATAGAAGCCGATATGATCACTACTGTTCTATTTGGTCAGCATGGGATGAATATAAGAGATCTGGCGAACTTCCAGCCTCTTTGAATAGCCAGATGGATCTGTAGGCCCTGGTCTCTATCAAGGATTTGGCGACCTGAATACCCCTGCGGAACCTAACCCTTAATATATGTACATATATCTATATGTCTATTCCTTTTTTTTTTTTTTTTTTTTTTTCTCCTCTCCCCCCCTTCCCTCCCCATTCCTGCCTACCCCGCCCACCTCCCTGACCCAACCCTGGCAATAGTTCTCCGGGATATCCCCCCCCCCCCATACTTCACATCATATACCCTTTCAACTGACTCCCGTATCCTATCTAATATTCTACTAATCTCGTATTCTTATGATCAGCATAACCTAGCATTCGATCTTTGCTGTATATGTTCCATTCTGAGAAAAAAAAATTTTCCTTACGAGTTTCGTCTTCAGACAAGAATTAAGTTCCAGGTCCCATAAGTGGACCTATTATATCCTGTTGACACATGTTTCTCCTGTTATTAAAATATATAAAATGGGGCTCTATTAGGGTCAATACAATGCTCCTTTTACTGTCTATTACACTTATGTCCGAATGATGGAATACTGTCATGTAATTGTGTTTGAGATATTGCCCTATATTTTGTGTTTGTACTTTGTCTTATTATTGCCTCAATAAAAATATTTTTCAAAAAAAAAAAAAAAATACTTATAGAAACACACCTCCCATCTAGACCCGCATATATGCAGAAATGGGAGAGAGAAATGAACATACAAGTGTCTGTTCCACAGTGGAAAAGATGGTCATACTGTACGGCAAAGTCTTCACACTCATCCTCGTATTTGGAAACTAATATGAAAATTCAAATGAGGTGGTATCTGACCCCTAACAGATTGAAGCATATGTTTAGAAATGCGAGCAGTAAGTGTTGGAGAGGATGCGGTCAAGAGGGAACTATGTACCATATATGGTGGGAATGTCCACATCTAAGATAATTTTGGAGGGAAATATACTCAGAAATAGGAAAAGCTACTGGTGTCACATTAGAGTTCACCCCCACTCTGGCTCTCTTTAATGATTTATCCAGTATTACATGTAAATTAAGGCACAGCCTAACCCAGATTATGATTAACGCTGCTAAAAAATTGATCCCAAGGTTCTGGAAATCCTCTCATATACCAACACTAGCAACTTGGAAGCAACAAGTGGATTTTATAATCAAAATGGAGAGGTACTTTTATTTTGCCACTAAAAGGTTAAATGTGTATTACGATATTGTTTTTCTTTGGGAACAATATAAATTTGCTGTAGAACAGAGCTAGAAGGAGGAAGTTTACAGTTTGTTACATATTAGAACGTAAGAGAAGTCAGATTAAGATATCAACTATATATAGGTACATAGTACTGGGACGGGAATTAATCATTGCCAAATGTTTTGGGTCACATATACACTTATACCTGATCTATACTGAGTTTAGACTGAAGAGGCATGACATGCAATTTATCCATGGGCTACCATATGAAGGTGCTAGTTGGCATCTTAGTAATTTTGCCATTGTAAGATTCATATCAAAGTGTATTTTTTATTGTTGTTGTTGTTTCTCTTTTTTTCCCCATGTATCTGTTTTATGTCTACAACCGAATATTTTGTGTGAACAAGATATACCTATTTATTCATAAGAACCACAAAAGCTGCTAGAGACTTGTTAAAAGAACTTTTTACTTTATTCTTTATTTGGCTGTGGTCTTACAACATAAATTTATAACGACATTACGATACTAATATTCTGTACATGTGACGTGTGAAAATAAAAATATTTAAAACTTTAAAAAAAAAAAAAAAGTTCTTAAAAATACAAAAATTGTAGTGAATAAAAAATGTCCTTAAAATACAAAAATGTAGTGAAGGGATCCTCCGTTTGGTTCCTTGATAGAAAAGGAACCATATTACAAAAAAATAACAATAATTCATTTTACACATATAAAACAGAGACGACACAGAACAAACACAACATAAAAACAGTACGTCACAAAAAACGTGTTGCTGTTCTCTTTAAATTTAACAGCGTTCTTAAATAACTAAATTTGGATTTTGCATTAAATTATCCAATTTAGAATATCTAGTCTTCACAGAACAAGATTTGTCCTTTTTTAGGCGATGGTATAGGTTGCTTCTGTAAATAATCAGAATTGTTAGTTCATGACATTAATAACACAAACAAAATAACATAGTCATATAAAACAGTACTTGAAACCATGACTTTTAAAATAAATTGGTTATGATCAATTGTTTGCAAACAATTTATTGTGGCTATATTGCATTTATGTAACTGATGAGCTCATCATAAAGTACCACGTGGTCTTTAAGAAAACGGGGAAATGCATTTCTTTATACTATAAAAATGTAAATCCTGTGAATAAAAATAAACAATTACAAAACTCTTACGGCTAGATTTAGAGTTCTGCGGCCAAAGGGGTGCGTTAGCTACGCTGGCTTTTTTTCTCCCGCACCTTTTAAATACCGCTGGTATTTAGAGTTCACAGAAGGGCTGCGTTAGGCTCCAAAAAGGGAGCGTAGAGCATATTTACCGCCACTGCAACTCTAGATACCAGCGTTGCTTACGGACGCGGCCAGCTTAAAAAACGTGCTCGTGCACGATTCCCCCATAGGAAACAATGGGGCTGTTTGAGCTGAAAAAAACCTAACACCTGCAAAAAAGCAGCGTTCAGCTCCTAACGCAGCTAGATTGTTTCCTATGGGGAAACACTTCCTAAGTCTGCACCTAACACCCTAACATGAACCCCGAGTCTAAACACCCCTAACCTTACACTTATTAACCCCTAATCTGCCGCCCCCGCTATCGCTGACCCCTGCATATTATTATTAACCCCTAATCTGCCGCTCCGTACACCGCGGCAACTTACATTATCCCTATGTACCCCTAATCTGCTGCCCCTAACACCACCGACCCCTATATTATATTTATTAACCCCTAATCTGCCCCCCTCAACGTCGCCTCCACCTACCTACAATAATTAACCCCTAATCTGCCGACCGGATCTCACCGCTACTATAATAAATGTATTAACCCCTAAAGCTAAGTCTAACTCTAACCCTAACACCCCCTAACTTAAATATAATTTAAATCTAACGAAATAAATTAACTATTATTAAATTATTCCTATTTAAAGCTAAATACTTACCTGTAAAATAAACCCTAATATAGCTAAAATTTAACAAATAATTATATTGTAGCTATTTTAGGATTAATATTTATTTTACAGGCAACTTTGTAATTATATTAACCAGGTACAATAGCTATTAAATAGTTAATAACTATTTAATAGTTACCTAGTTAAAATAATTACAAAATTACCTGTAAAATAAATCCTAACCTAAGTTACAATTAAACCTAACACTACACTATCAATAAATAAATTAAATACAATACCTACAATTATCTACAATTAAACCTAATACTACACTAGCAATAAATAAATTAAATACAAAACCTACAATTATCTACAATTAAACCTAACACTACAGTATCAATAAATAAATTAAATAAACTGCCTACAATTATCTACAATTAAATCTAACACTACACTATCAATAAATTAATTAAATACAATACCTACAAATAAATACAATGAAATAAACTAACTAAAGTACAAAAAATAAAAAAGAACTAAGTTACAAAAAATATTTACAAACATTAGAAAAATATTACAACAATTTTAAACTAATTACATCTACTCTAAGCCCAATAATAAAATAACAAAGCCCCCCAAAATAAAAAATGCCCTACCCTATTCTAAATTAAAAAGTTGAAAGCTCTTTTACCTTACCAGCCCTGAAAAGGGCCCTTTGCGGGGCATGCCCCAAATAATTCAGCTCTTTTGCCTGTAAAAAAAAACCATACAATACCCCCCCCTAACATTACAACCCACCACCCACATACCAATAATCTAACCCAAACCCCCCTTAAATAAACCTAACACTAATTCCTTAATTCCGATTGGCTGATAGAATCCTATCAGCCAATTGGAATTCGACGGACGCCATCTTGGATGACGTCATTTAAAGGAACCGTCATTTGGCGAGTAGGCGTCCATAGAAGAGGATGGATCCGCGTCGGCTGGAAGATGATGGCTCCGGAAGAAAGAAGATTGAAGATGCCGTTTCATAGAAGACTTCATCCCGATGATGTAATTCTTCAGCGCCCGCTTGGATCAAGACTTCAGCCCGATGATGGATTTCTTCAGCCGCTGCTTGGATCCAGACTTAAGCTGGAGGATGGACGTCACTCTTCAGCCCCCCCTTGGGCTTGGATGAAGATTTCGGAGGGTCTTCTGGACAGATCGGGACCCGATGTGGTGAAGACAAGGTAGGGAGATCTTCACGGGCTTAGTGTTTATTTAAGGGGGGTTTGGGTTAGATTAGGGGTATGTGGGTGGTGGGTTGTAATGTTGGGGGGGGGTATTGTATGTTTTTTTTTACAGGCAAAAGAGCTGAATTCTTTGGGGCATGCCCCGCAAAGGGCCCTTTTCAGGGTTGGTAAGGTAAAAGAGCTTTTAACTTCTTTCATTTAGAATAGGGTAGGGCATTTTTTTATTTTGGGGGTCTTTGTTATTTTATTAGGGGGCTTAGAGTAAGTGTAATTAGTTTAAAATTGTTGTAATATTTTTCTAATGTTTGTAAATATTTTTTTATTTTTTGTAACTTAGTTCTTTTTTATTTTTTGTACTTTAGTTAGTTTATTTAATTGTAGTTATTTGTAGGTATTGTATTTAATTAATTTATTGATAGTGTAGTTTTAGGTTTAATTGTAGATAATTGTAGGTAGTTTATTTAATTTATTTATTGATAGTGTAGTGTTAGGTTTAATTGTAACTTAGGTTAGGATTTATTTTACAGGTAATTTTTTTATTATTTTAACTAGTTAACTATTAAATAGTTATTAACTATTTAATAGCTATTGTACCTGGTTAAAATAATTACAAAGTTGCCTGTAAAATAAATATTAATCCTAAAATAGCTACAATATAATTATTCATTATATTGTAGCTATATTAGGATTTATTTTACAGGTAAGTATTTAGCTTTAAATAGGAATACTTTATTTAATAAGAATTAATTTATTTTGTTAGATTTAAATTATATTTAACTTAGGGGGTGTTAGGGTTAGGGTTAGACTTAGCTTTAGGGGTTAATACATTTATTAGAATAGGGGTGAGCTCCGGTCGACAGATTAGGGGTTAATGTTTGAAGTTAGGTGTCAGCGATGTTAGGGAGGGCAGATTAGGGGTTAATGCTATTTATTATGGGGTTATTGAGGCGGGAGTGTGGCAGATTAGGGGTTAATAACTTTATTATAGTAGCGGTGCGGTTCGGTCGGCAGATTAGGGGTTAATAAGTGTAGGTAGGTGGCGGCGACGTTGGGGGCGGCAGATTAGGGGTTAATAAATATAATATAGGGGTTCATAGGGATAACGTAGGTGGCAGCGGTGTGCGGTCGGCAGATTAGGGGTTACAAATTTTTAATAGAGTGGCGGCGATGTGGGGGGACCTCGGTTTAGGGGTACATAGGTTGTTTATGTGTGTTAGTGTACTTTAGAGCACAGTAGTTAAGAGCTTTAGAAACTGGCGTTAGCCCAGAAAGCTCTTAACTCCTGTTTTTTTTCTGCGGCTGGAGTTTTGTCGTTAGATTTCTAACGCTCACTTCAGCCAAGACTCTAAATACCAGCGTTAGAAAGATCCCATTGAAAAGATAGGCTACGCAAATGGCGTAGGGGGATCTGCGGTATGGAAAAGTCGCGGCTGCAAAGTGAGTGTTAGACCCTTTCCTGACTGACTCCAAATACCAGAGGGCGGTAAAAACCAGCGTTAGGAGCCTCTATTGCTGGTTTTGACGGCTACCGCCCAACTCTAAATCTAGGCCTCTATTTCTTGAAGTAGACTGTACAAAGTTCACTTCTCTTTGAGTAATAGCCCTAAAAAAAAGAAACATAACATTAATATAGATATATATAAAAAGTAAATAAATGAAACAAAATAAATCTCTACTTGCCTAAAGTGAAATTCTATCATCACTATACATGGAATACAGGATAATAGAATGTAGAGAATAGAGACAGATTTCTGCAATTAATTGGCAATATACACAGGCTGAGCTAAATTGAATATTAATAGATGCATTGCCAATTGTGTATAATTAAACAGTGCCCAAAATGGCCAGTTTATGTAAGGCATCTGAAATTGAACATTTGTCCCTTCTTTTTTAGATGGGGGCTCTTTGCAGTTTTGTTGAGATGGGGGCTCTTTGCAAGTTTCCTCCCTAGTAGGTTCTTCTATTATTTCTTTCTTTGTTAAATAATATATATTCTGTTCCTTTTCACCTTCAAATATAGCACTGTATTTTCCTTCCTTACTTAAATATGATATTTTGTTCTGCCTCCTAATGTAATTTTTATCCCTGGTATCTCTCATTGATGTCACACATTCCCTCATGATGTGCCCAAACTTTCCACATTTAAAACAACATATCAAAAATCTCTGCTTTCCCTGACTCTCAGTTAGCATAGATATATTATTATGAGTAGCATTCTTATGCTTTGAGTCTTTAAACCAGTCTTTAAGTATGTTAACAAAGTTTGTATAGGAGCTGGCATTTCTAAGAGTGATTCTTGTACTACTGTCAATTAATGTGCATTTATTTGCCATAGAATACAGAAAATCTGCATCATCTGGGGACATGTTAGGGCAGTTATAAGTTATCTTATACAGTGCAAGGTACTCAGTGCAAAACAAAATTGGGTCATCTCCTTCCTTTAAAATTGCATTTGCTATGGCACTGGTACCTCTGGCATCACGACAACACATAACATACTGTAATTCCTTTAATCTGTCCCCTGAATTTCCCCAGTTTGCATCAATATAAGGAGACACTCCTTTATGGGTGCCTACTGGTGCCCTTAGCTGTGCAGCTAATTGTGATGGCAACCAGGCCCTGAGCAAAGCACAGGCATCTCTGTTGCCTAAATTATACTGAGTAGTAACAGCTTCTAACTTATTAGAAAGGATTAAAGGTGATGTGGAGGAATTAAAGTGACCTAAAATAAGGCACAAATTATTACGGTCTTATATTGTAAGGGGGCAAGAGCTAGTATGATTATTTATGTTAGTCTGTAATTGAGGGTTGCTTTGTCTGCATTCTGTTTGCTGTTTTTTACCTAATGTTTGAGGAATTAGAATAGAGGGGACTTGGTTTAATATTAACAAAGGACTGTCAGGATTGTTAGGTGTTTGTCCATCTAGTTCTATAGTTGGACTTTCATTACCATCTACTTCTAAAGGACACACATGTGCTAGACTACTCCTGTAACAGTCACATTTGTCTTGTATCCCCTGTGCTTTTAGAGACAAGATACATTGTTCTTAATTTAACAGTTGTGATTCAGACTCCAATAAGTCTGCCTTAAGTGATGCAATAACATTTTCTCTCTGCATTTCCTTTTCTTCTATACATGTTACTAATTGCTCTCCCATTCCACACCTCACTTCACATTCATTAAGCCTCTCTTGTAGCTCAGCATTCACTTTAGTAAGTTTGTCTATCTCTTCACTCAGTGTATCACACTCACATCTCTTTTCAGAGTGACTAGCAACAGCCATAATAGATTGACCAAGTTTATCCAGCTGTTCTATGATATCAGTTCTTTCAGCCTTCTATACCAACTCTTTCTGTTCAGCAATCTCTTTCATTCTTAGAAACATACTTTGTAAATTACTTAGCTCTCTTTTTTCTATGTCTTTCTGAAACAGTTTTCTACTTAGTTCATTATTGTGCTTTTCACATTGTTTAATTACATTATAAAACTGACATGTCAATGGATCTTCTGTACATGTAATAAATGTGACAGAGGCATATTTCTTAATGTATTTCTCAACCAGTTCCATTCTTACTAACAACACACCAGATTAACACAACACACTATACACAGTACATATGTACACACTCACAAGTACACATCTAACATTAACAAACTTTTTGCATTATTAGCCTAAAATCTAGACCTAGAGGGATCTTCTTATGAGCTGCATGTAAAACTGTACTATGCCTATTATACTTTACTCTAAGATGTCTGGTTACTCACTTGTTTTTAGATTTTAGTAAACTTAATTCAGCAAGAAACAATTAATACATTTACTTTTCTGTAGCATACAGGAACATAACATAAACATAAAGAAACATATACTTACGGTACTTGCAGCTTTCTCACTACACAGTGTCTTGTAGATCTGTTCACTTCCCACACAGGTCCGCTTCGGTCTGGCCTCTATTCACAACGAAAAAAATGCAGTAAAAAATCGTAATCCCCCAAGTGCCTACCCAACCAGAAGCAAAGGGATTTGGCAACAAAAAGTACAATGTTAAAAATAAAATCACTTATTTAATGTAACCTTAATATATAAAACAATGAGTACAATAATCATGGATCCATGAAGTTAATACAATAATGATATAAAAACAATAAGAACAATAATATAAAAACAATGGATTGCACAATATTACAATACTAAAACAGTGGTTATTTAAAACCAGAAAGTCAAAGTTACATTCAATAAGAACTTTGGTTAAATGAATGGGGGGCTACAACTTGGGCCCATCCGAAAGTGGACAGAGATAAATTGAGATAGCGGACCTTGTGTGGGTATATCCAAATTAGAGTGTCAGTTCCAGAAACAATTAGAATATGATCAGTGTCCAAAAAATATATGTCTAATCTGTGCGTAAAGATAAATCCTGTAAAATCAGTAATCAAAAAATAAATATCTTAAAGGAATCCGGTGAGTGAATGCATAGTGCTAGTGCATAAGTGGAAAAAATTAGTGGAAAAAATTAAATAATAAATTCAAACACACTTCTGTGAAAAAATAATTCCTCTGTGAAAAATGATGCTGTGAAAAATGACAAAAACATTTAAAAATATATAAAAATAGAAAATATATATAAACAAATAGAAAAATAGTCACCCGGATTCTATTATATCAGGTGTTGCTTGTAGTCAGTCCCAAAGTGTTGCTATATCCGTGAATGTGTGGGGTGGAGAGATGTTAGGTCCACAGATGGGTAAACAGAGTGGCAAAAAATGATATCCACCTAGAAATATAAAAGTATATAGAGCAGATAACCTTCAAACAATGAACTTGGGGCAAGTCAGTATTAAACTGACAAAAATTGTACATCTGATCAGCACTCACATTCCTGTGAAAGAAATAGGATGGATATTGACTTGGATGAGACTCCTCGGCGGAGTTCAAAGCTAGATTATTAAAATTTAACTTTTATTAGAAATTATTAAAATGTATTACAAACACACAAAGACAAAAACTTTTAAAATTGTCGTCTGCTGTGAAGATTATTTCCTTTATTGAGTAAATCCTCAATAGGAATAGATAAGTAACAAGTTAATTGTGGGCTTCAATGATAGACCTCTTTATAACATAGTAATTCAGGAATCTATTATTAAATACTTATTCCTAGGATGTGTGTAAATTGTATAATTGTGTGGTTTATCTCTTACTCAGATTATGATAGTCTAATATAATCCTAGGGTGGGAGTAAAGTCAATGTTGCTACCATTTACCCTTTGTTCTCATAGAGTTAGACAATTTATCTGAGAGGATGTTAATTTTCATCAGGTCCTTAATTTGCCATGGTATGTACAATTAGCCAGTAGATCACTAATATTTGGATTTTTGGCTCTTGTGTCTATTATAGTAAAACGGTATACCACATTAGTCTAGTGTTACAGGCAGTTTTATTACTATTCCCAATCAAAATAGGATTTATTTTATTCTTCCCCACTAGATGTCAGTATTGTAACATACAATCACCCTCTGTGTGTAATCACGGTACTCAGATTTACCAGAGTGCAGGGAAAGTCAGAGAAAATACTGAAAATATTGATGCAAATATATTGGTGAGTTTGCTGTTAGCCTTAATATCACATTAGGATTTTTTAGGAGTCTGTAGGTTATTTTTAGTTTATATTTGGCTCAATGACATTTTGCTTTCAATAAAAGCCAGACACGGGGAGAATAATTTGAAACTTTGTTTCAGCTGTCAAAATTCTTATAGATGAAACAAAATGTTACATTGAGTTATAATGTGATTATGTTTGTTTACAGGGTATCAATTCTCATATATACGTTCAGGTTCCTAAGAAACTGTTATCTCAATTTACTTTGCGGCTTCAAGCTTAATGCTTGTGTTATTTTCCTTGGTTTCCTCCTAAATAGGATAACTGTGGCGTTTTTATTAGTGCAAATGTATCTGTGTGCACAGGTTTACGCTGTGCATTAACTCATTATGTACCATACAATTACTGAATGTTATAATTCTTTATTCAACCGGTTAGGCAAATATTTCCTGTTATAGGTTATCACTTTATACCTTCATGTTCCGTCTAATAGTTATATTGTCTGTCCACACCATAACTCTGTCAGCTATAAATAGATATTTTCCACAGAGAATTACCGGCCTATACCTTATTTCTATTAATAATCATTAGATAGTTTCTATAGTGTTTTACTGGGCTATACCTTAGCGGGCTGACCTGTTTCTCTCACAGGTTTATGCATAGATAATAGTAATACTGGGTTTCTAAGGTGAATTACCGGCCTATACCTTGGGTAATTCTAATATAAAAAATGGTAATAGTTGACAGATTTTACTTTTATAAGGGTATTATATTTATGTTGGAACACCTAAGTTACCGGTCTATACCTTTGGTAATTCAAATAAATGTGCTGGTAATTGTACGGCTGGTTTTGCCTTTGTGATGGTATTACTTCTAAGTTAAAGCACACAAATTACTGGCCTATACCTTGGGTAATTACGATAAGTTACCGCTCACTATCACAACTTGTTTATCTATTAGTCAAATGCATATAAATACAGAGAGTGTGGGGATGGCAGTATGCCTTAATGATTTTAAGTTGTCAAATAACCCCTACACCTCTACTTTTCACAGGTATTAATTGGTAACCTGCTGAATTAGGAATCTAACTAAAGTATTTTTACTCACCTGGTATAGGCCGGTAAGAACCCTAGAAAAATAGTTTGTACAACTTGTGTATACACATTATAAAACCTCAATCTCTAAATTAAGGTATAGGCCGGTAACTAATAGGCTCTAACTTAGATGAGATACCCCCAAAAAGGCAAAACCAGTTCAGTAATTATGATTGATTTTATCGTAATTACCCAAGGTATAGGCCAGTAATTTGTGTGCTTTAACTTAGAAGTAATACCATCACAAAGGCAAAACCAGCCGTACAATTACCAGCACATTTATTTGAATTACCAAAGGTATAGACCGGTAACTTAGGTGTTCCAACATAAATATAATACCCTTATAAAAGTAAAATCTGTCAACTATTACCATTTTTTATATTAGAATTACCCAAGGTATAGGCCGGTAATTCACCTTAGAAACCCAGTATTACTATTATCTATGCATAAACCTGTGAGAGAAACAGGTCAGCCCGCTAAGGTATAGCCCAGTAAAACACTATAGAAACTATCTAATGATTATTAATAGAAATAAGGTATAGGCCGGTAATTCTCTGTGGAAAATATCTATTTATAGCTGACAGAGTTATGGTGTGGACAGACAATATAACTATTAGACGGAACATGAAGGTATAAAGTGATAACCTATAACAGGAAATATTTGCCTAACCGGTTGAATAAAGAATTATAACATTCAGTAATTGTATGGTACATAATGAGTTAATGCACAGCGTAAACCTGTGCACACAGATACATTTGCACTAATAAAAACGCCACAGTTATCCTATTTAGGAGGAAACCAAGGAAAATAACACAAGCATTAAGCTTGAAGCCGCAAAGTAAATTGAGATAACAGTTTCTTAGGAACCTGAACGTATATATGAGAATTGATACCCTGTAAACAAACATAATCACATTATAACTCAATGTAACATTTTGTTTCATCTATAAGAATTTTGACAGCTGAAACAAAGTTTCAAATTATTCTCCCCGTGTCTGGCTTTTATTGAAAGCAAAATGTCATTGAGCCAAATATAAACTAAAAATAACCTACAGACTCCTAAAAAATCCTAATGTGATATTAAGGCTAACAGCAAACTCACCAATATATTTGCATCAATATTTTCAGTATTTTCTCTGACTTTCCCTGCACTCTGGTAAATCTGAGTACCGTGATTACACACAGAGGGTGATTGTATGTTACAATACTGACATCTAGTGGGGAAGAATAAAATAAATCCTATTTTGATTGGGAATAGTAATAAAACTGCCTGTAACACTAGACTAATGTGGTATACCGTTTTACTATAATAGACACAAGAGCCAAAAATCCAAATATTAGTGATCTACTGGCTAATTGTACATACCATGGCAAATTAAGGACCTGATGAAAATTAACATCCTCTCAGATAAATTGTCTAACTCTATGAGAACAAAGGGTAAATGGTAGCAACATTGACTTTACTCCCACCCTAGGATTATATTAGACTATCATAATCTGAGTAAGAGATAAACCACACAATTATACAATTTACACACATCCTAGGAATAAGTATTTAATAATAGATTCCTGAATTACTATGTTATAAAGAGGTCTATCATTGAAGCCCACAATTAACTTGTTACTTATCTATTCCTATTGAGGATTTACTCAATAAAGGAAATAATCTTCACAGCAGACGACAATTTTAAAAGTTTTTGTCTTCGTGTGTTTGTAATACATTTTAATAATTTCTAATAAAAGTTAAATTTTAATAATCTAGCTTTGAACTCCGCCGAGGAGTCTCATCCAAGTCAATATCCATCCTATTTCTTTCACAGGAATGTGAGTGCTGATCAGATGTACAATTTTTGTCAGTTTAATACTGACTTGCCCCAAGTTCAAAATAAAAGTACATAGCACCCCACTTTTCTCGTTATTATATAACCCAGCCACAAGATTAAGCTGGTTTATTCAGAGTTAATAAAATTCCTGTATTAACACAATAGTAGTGCCTTAGTACACCCTTTTTCTCGTTGTTTGAAATTAACCTTCAAACAATGGTATATAAATGAAATTAGGCTTACCAATACTCAGTCTACGCGCTTCGGCCCTTCCTAGGCCTTTATCAAGACTGGTGTATTGGATTACCTGGTAGCCTTATATAGTATAAAGAGGTCAATTGACCGGAAGTGTTCCGCATAGAACTTCCGGTTTTCGGATATCAAATTTTTTATCCTAATATATTTATTAAGTAGATACTGGACTAATCACAATAAGCAATAGAGAGAGTTTAGAGTTAAAGTTTTTTCAATATATAGTAGATCGAGCTGACATTTATTTTTTTTTATCGCCCAAAGTCATGACGTCACTTCCGGGTTAACGTACCTCATCAGATAATTCTACACTTTTTTGTATAACTATCAGTCCAATTTTGGTGGTAGGTGCCTGAATCATGTGACCCTGAAGGACTAATTTTCCCAAACAAGCAGGGCACAATTTTAATATCATACAACTCTAAGTCGGATTGTGCCGATTTTCGGCTTCGTCTATTGGTTGTGACGTCACAACAAAAAATAAATGATGCTATTGGTGGTTAAAGGAGGGTGTGTGATCAGATGGAACCTGATTGGAAGCCTCACAGGAGGGTGTGTAATCAGATGGAACCTGATAACTCACAGGAATACATCTAATAATGATAATGTTATCGTATTATCCTTATTTATGATAGATATGTAAAGATGAGACTTCATATTTGTATTAATTAAATTTATATAAAACATAATTGTATAAGGACTTTTCACAAACCATAAGTGAAGAATGATCTATCAATCGTATGCACATCCCTTGATGGGACACAATGAATTGGTAATGCAGGAGCTCACAAAGCTGCCATTCCTGCATCTCATATCTGTTACCATCAAAACATAAAAAAGAGTGATCAGCTTAATGTTTTAAATGTTGTGTCGGTGTCTTACTGCAATACTAATGAATATTCCATATTTAGTATAATGCGCTGTTAAGACAATGGTGATAGGATGCCTATCAAGAATATATCAAGAATATATTTTTAATAACTACATGATCTTATCAAGAATATATTTATTAATAACTGCATGATCTTATTAGCAAAACGACAACTATCTCCTTACTGGTTGTAGAAAAACACTACTAATTCTAAGATTGACCTGACATTCTTCTAAATATGATCTATAATAATCCTCTATATACTGGATAGGAATATAGATATGTTCTCTAGTGATCCTCTATGCACTAGATTGGAATTGGGGATTTGGAGATTTTAAAGGTAAGTGTGCGAAGAATACTAGGGGGGGCTGTAGAAAATTCTTATTAATTTATACCACTTGTATATAAAGGACTGGAATTCATTGAGGAACATGTCAGAACTGGAATACAATGAGGGACATGTCAGATGGACTCCAATATTATGACAGTGAAACAGGGTAGACGAATCTACATACTTAATCACAATAAGAGGAGTGTTTTTACACGCATAGAATTAAAATTAAAAATTAAAAATTAGAAATTAAGAATCAGCAAAGATTAAATTTAATAATTGGTAAAAGAGTCAAGATAACAATATCTCACTCTGTGAAAGCAGACCACTTAGAAGATAAGGGAGAGGACTGGTACTGATAGTTAATCAGGTGGAGATGGAGGTAGAAGCTTAAGCTATAATTAACTTTACTTGAAAATAGACTAATAACTATCTCAGTGGTGAGTTATGTGTTGACATGACGGTATCTATACAGTCATGTATACCTATAGGGATACATATCCTCACAACCATTTTATTTTACGATGAAAATATGTACATGGGGACCCGAAAAAGATATGACTGTCTAATTATATTTAATATAAGAGATGAGCAAACCATGTGTTGGGACATTGTCCCTTGATAAGTAGAGGAACTAAGGACTAGGAATATGTTATTATTGGTGTTTTTAAGATAATGATTGGATTAGGTAAACATCCATGTTAACTGAGCTTGAAGGTATGTAGTTACCATAATAGGTGTAACTTCTGGACAATATCCAAAGCTTGAAATATAAAATGGCAAGAGGAACATTCACGGACCTGGGACGGTCATGAGATGGAAATACTCTAGAGGTAAAGGCAGGATTTTCATGTTATTTTGAAATAGGCAGGATTTTCATGTTATTTTGAAAAAGTGGGAAAAATCCTCTTTATTATTTAATCCCTTGGGATGGAGGCAATCCAAAGTAAAAATCCATTTGGATTCAGTAATTAGTAATTTCTTCTCAAAGTTGCCTCCTCTCCATCCTTTATTGACCTTCTGAATACCCATAAAGGTCAGATCTCTGATATTACCCTTGTGTTTCAAAGAAAAATGTTTGTATAAAGGTGTTTCCATATTGCATTTTTCAATTAGCAATAAATGTTCACGTATCCTGTCTCTAAAAGGCCTTGATGTCTGGCCCACGTACTGTAGGCCACATGGGCATTGTAACATATATATAACCCCCTTGTTTTGGCATCTTATCATATTGTGGATCTTATGTGTCTCTCCTGTATTATGACACTTGAATGTTGTAGATTTAATTCCACATTTGCATGCTTTACAGGACGGACAGGGGAAGAATCCTTTGATCCTTTTCCCAAAGACATCTTTTACTCTGACGATTTCTTTCTTAAGTATACTCGGTGCGATCTTGCTTCTCAGGTTCTTAGTTTTTCTATATATGAATCTGGGCTTAGGAGGCAGTTTCCCATCAATTAGTTCATTTTCCTTCAGATGTGCCCAATGCTTATTGAAGATGTTCTCAATGATATTCTTATTCTGACTATATTCAGTAATCATTGGGATGTCCAGAATATCACTCTCTTCCTCTATTGCTCTCATCATTTTTTACTGCGATTTCTATTGGTGGTTACTAGTCATCACCTTCCCCCAGGCTACAAGGGTAATTAAGTAGATGCTAGTCCACCTTCTATTTCATATACTCTATTCACAAAGAGTTCTTGCAGCTCCAGTACTTCAGTTTAGCAAATTCAGCTGTAGTTCAACATGGAATTATTGATTTATCCACGTCCCATATGGGGTGCCAAATGTAGAATCTGCTAACTTTTTAGTTACTGTTTCCTCACTAATATTACCTTTATCTTAGGAAATCAGGATGCTGATTGATGAAATTATATATTTTATTATACCGAAAATAAGTATTTACATAGAAACAAGTTACTGACTAATGTAAGGGAAGGAAAGAGAAGGTGGAAAAGGGGAGAGAGATGGAAGGGGAGAGGTGAGTGAGAAGAGAGCTTAGCCTACAATGGCAACTTACTAACTTATATAGTCATTCATTCCCTCACACAGCCCAGCCCACACTCAGCTGTACATTCCTCAGTCAGAGACAAGATGAATTTATTATATGAGTGGGGGTAGAAGCCACTTCCTTAGGCTATTGGTGAAAAGAAATAAAATCAGGGCCTTGTAGACCATCTGTGCTGAAAATGCCATCAGTGTTGAAATGCTAAACATTGTAAGGGTTGTAAAATGTCTTAGTGAATCCTGTGGTATCCTTCTGGTCTATTGTTTACATACAGTGGTTCATCAGATTTCCAACTGGTTTCCACTTATCTTTGTCTTGTCACCTCTGAACTGGAAAAGCTGGTAGCTGTAGGTCAGTGTGCATTTAACCCTTTGTATCCTTGGTGTTGTAGACAAAATGTCAATTAGCATTTCAATATTCAATAATGTCCATGGAAATAACAGTCTGATATTAAAGTTAGGTGTGTTCATAAAATACAGCACTTATATACATATAATAGAGTTTTGTTACCTATCACTGTAACTGAGTTGGTACTTGTTGATGCTTTTGCTTGATATGCTTATGCTGTGCTTAAAAATATAATTGTTAATAAACAAGTAAGGGGAGCGCTGAACAGCTAGGTAAAATGTAAGCTTAAGATTAAATTTGATTTTAAATATATTGATATATTTATTCACAATATGAGGTAAAAAGTTATAAGAAACAAAAATGTTATGATTTTATAAGAAATAAAGTGCATACAATTAAAATGCAGGGTATATGATACTAGGAAGGCATAAAAAATAACATCCTATATAATAAAAGGCCAAGTGTGTTTGTCCGAAGCTGTCATGCGCAGTAGAGACAGCACGAGGACAAACACACCTGGCCTTTGAGTCCCTAACTATAGATCTGCGCTGCGACAGAAGTGGGCATGGCCAGACGTGACCTGGGGATGTGGCTGGGCATGAAGGGGCGTGGCCGGAAGTGAATGGGCATGAAGGGGGCGTGACCAGTCGCGAAGGGGGCGTGGTCGGGTGCGGTTGCGCGATAGATGGAAGATGGGAGAGAGATAGAGGGGAGATTGATAGAGAGGGGGGAGATTGATAGAGAGGGGGGAGAGAGACAGCAAAACACAGGGGGGGGAGAGAGACAGCAAAAGAGAAAGGGAGAGAGCCAGCAAAAGAGAGAAGGGGAGAGAGATAGCAAAAGAGAAGGGGGAGAGAGACAGCAAAAGAGAGGGAGGAGAGAGACAGCAAAAGGGAGGGGGGAGAGAGACAGCAAAAGAGAGAGGGGAGAGAGATAGCAAAAGAGAGGGGGGGAGAGACAGCAAAAGAGAGAGGCGGAGAGAGACAGCAAAAGAGAGGGGGGAGAGAGACAGCAAAAGAGAGGGGGGAGAGAGACAGCAAAAGAGCGGGGGGGGAGACAGCAAAAGAGAGAGGGGGAGAGAGACAGCAAAAGAGAGGGGGAGAGAGCGCAAAAGAGAGGGGTGGAAGAGCGCAAAAGAGAGGGGGAGAGAGAGCGCAAAAGAGAGGGGGGAAGAGAGAGTGCAAAAGAGGGGGGAGAGAGTGAGTGCAAAAGAGAAGGGGGGAAGAGCACAAAAGAGAGGGGGGAGAGAGACAGAAAAAGAGAGGGGGGGGAGACAGCAAAAGAGAGAGGGGGAGAGAGACAGCAAAAGAGAGAGGTGGAGAGAGACAGCAAAAGAGAGGGGGAGAGAGCGCAAAAGAGAGGGGTGGAAGAGTGCAAAAGAGAGGGGGAGAGAGAGCGCAAAAGAGAGGGGGGAAGAGAGAGTGCAAAAGAGGGGGGAGAGAGTGAGTGCAAAAGAGAGGGGGGAAGAGCGCAAAATAGAGGAGGGAGAGAGCGCAAAAGAGAGGGGGGGGGGAGACAGCAAAAGAGAGGGGGGAGAGAGACAGCAAAAGAGAGGGGGGGATAGAGACAGCAAAAGAGAGAGGGGAGAGAGACAGCAAAAGAGAGGGGGAGAGAGCGCAAAAGAGAGGGGGGAGAGAGAGCGCAAAAGAGAGGGGGAAGAGAGAGCGCAAAAGATGGGGAGAGAGAGCGCAAAAGAGAGGGGGGAAGAGCGCAAAAGAGATGGGGGGAAGAGTGCAAAAGAGAGGGGGGAGAGAGAGCACAAAAGAGAGGGGGGAGAGAAAGTGCAAAAGAGAGGGGGTGAGAGAGCACAAAAGAGAGGGGGATAGAGAGCGCAAAAGAGAGGGGGGAAGAGAGCACAAACGAAAGGGTGGGAGAGAGAGCGCAAAAGAGAGGGGAGAGAGAGCACAAAAGAGAGGGGGGAGAGAGAGCACAAAAGAGAGGGGAGAGAGAGAGGGGGAGAGAGCACAAAAGAGATGGGGGAGAGAGCGCAAAAGAGATGGGGGAGAGAGAGAGCACAAAAGAGATGGGGGAGAGAGCGTAAAAGAGAGGGGGAGAGAGAGAGCGCAAAACAGAGGGGGGAGAGAGAGAGCACAAAAGAGAGGGGGGAGAGAGAGAGCACAAAAGAGAGGGGCAGAGAAAGAGCGCAAAAGAGAGGGGGGAGAGAGAGCACAAAAGAGAGGGGGAGAGAGAGAACGCAAAAGAGAGGGGAGAGAGAGATAGCTCAAAAGAGATGGGGGAGAGAGAATGCAAAAGAGAGAGGGTGAGAGAGAGTGCAAAAGAGAGGGGGGAGAGAGACAGCAAAAGAGAGGGGGGGAGAGACATCAAAATTATAATTTATGTTGTAGCTATATTAGGATTTATTTTACAGGTAAGTATTTAGCTTTAAATAGGAATAATTTATTTAATAAGAGTTAATTAATTTCGTTAGATTAAAATTATATTTAAGTTAGGGGGGTGTTAGTGTTAGGGTTAGACTTAGCTTTAGGGGTTAATACATTTATTAGAATAGCGGCGAGATTCGGTCGGCAGATTAGGGGTTAATAATTGAAGTTAGGTGTCGGCGATGTTAGGGAGGGCAGGTTAGGGGTTAATAAATATAATATAGGGGTCGGCGATGTTAGGGCAGCAGATTAGGGGTACATAGGGATAATGTAGCTGGCGGCGGCGTGCGGACGGCAGATTAGGGGTTAATAAGTGTAGGTAGCTGGCGGCGACGTTGTGGGGGGCAGATTAGGGGTTAATAAATATAATATAGGGGTCGGCGGTGTTAGGGGCAGCAGATTAGGGGTACATAAGGATAACGTAGGTGGCGGTGGGCAGATTAGGGGTTAAAAAAATGTATACGAGTTGCGGCGATGTGGGGGGACCTCGGTTTAGGGGTACATAGGTAGTTTATGGGTGTTAATGTACTTTAGAGTACAGTAGTTAAGAGCTTTATGAACCAGCGTTAGCCCAGAAAGCTCTTAACTACAGACTTTTTTCTGCGGCTGGAGTTTTGTCGTTAGAATTCTAACGCTCACTTCAGACACGACTCTAAATACCGGAGTTAGAAAAATCCCATTGAAAAGATAGGATATGCAATTTACGTAAGGGGATCTGCGGTATGGAAAAGTCGCGGCTGAAAAGTGAGCGTTAGACCCTTTTTTGAGTGACTCCAAATACCGGAGGTAGCGTAAAAGCAGCGTTAGGAGCCTCTAACGCTGGTTTTCACGGCTACCGCCAAACTCCAAATCTAGGCCTAAGATAGCTACAATATAATTAATAATTACATTGTAGCTATTTTAGGGTTTATATTTATTTTACAGGTAACTTTGTATTTATTTTAACTAGGTACAATAGCTATTAAATAGTTAATAACTATTTAATAGCTACCTATTTAAAAGAATTACCAAATTACCTTTAAAATAAATCCTAACCTAAGTTACCATTACACCTAACACTACCCTATCAATAAATTAATTCAATAAACTACAATTATCTCAACTAAAATACAGTTAAATACACTAATCTATATTACAAAAAAACAAACACTAAATTACAAAAAATAAAAAAAGATTACAAGAATTTTAAGCTAATTACACCTAATCTAAGCCCCCTAATAAAATAACTTTAATAAAATTCCCTACCCTAAACTAAATTAAAAAAGTAATCAGCTCTATTACCAGCCCTTAAAAGGGCCTTTTGCGGGGCATTGCCCCAAAATAATCAGCTCTTTAACCTGTAAAAAAAAGAACAACCCCCCCATTACAACCCACCACCCACACACCCCTACTCTAAAACCCACCCGATCCCCCCTTAAAGAAACCTAAGTCTAACCCCCAAGTGGTCCTTACCTGCCCTGAAGACCGGCAGAGAAGGTCCTGTTCCAGGCGGAGAAGTCTTCTTCCAGGCGGAGACCTCTTCTTCTTCCAGGAACCAGCCAGCGCGGAGCCGAGGAGTTGCAGACCAATGACCGCGGAGCTGAAGACCGTCCTCTCTGGAACTGAAGACCGGTGATGCTGGAACTGAAGATCGGCGACGTTGGAGCTGAAGACCGGAGCCATGGAGCGTGGAGGATCCTCTTCATACGATCTCCGCCATACACTGAATAGGAATTCAAGGTACGTGATTAAAAATGACATCCCTTGAATTCCTATTGGCCGATTTGAGCCTTCAAATTCAAATCAGCCAATCGGATGAGAGCTACTTTAATTCTATTTGCTGATTTGAATAGCCAATAGAATAAGAGCTACTGTTATTATATTGGCTATTCTAATCAGCCAATAGAATTACAGTAGCTCTTATTCTATTGGCTATTCAAATCAGCCAATATAATTAAAGTAGCTCTCATCCGATTGGTTGATTTGAATTTGAAAGCTCAAATCAGCCAATAGGAATCCAAGGGACGCCATTTTTAATCGCGTACCTTGAATTCCTATTCAGTGTACAGCGGAGATCGTATGAAGAGGATCCTCCACGCTCCATGGCTCCAGTCTTCAGTTCTAGCGTCGACAATCTTCAGTTCCAGCATCGCCGGTCTTCAGTTCCAGAGAGGATGGTCTTCAGCTCCGCGGTCATCAGTCTTCAACTCCTCCGCGCCGCGCCGGATGGTTCCTGGAAGAAGAAGAGGTCGCCGCCTGGAAGAAGACTTCTCCGCCTGGAACAGCACCTTCTCCGCCGGTCTTCAGGACAGGTAAGGACCACTTGGGGGTTAGACTTAGGTTTTTTTTAAGGGGGGATTGGGTGGGTTTTAGAGTAGGGGTGTGTGGGTGGTGGGTTGTAATGGGGGGGGTTGTTCTTTTTTTTACAGGTAAAAGAGCTGATTACTTTGGGGCAATGCCCGCAAAAGGGCCTTTTAAGGGTTGGTAATAGAGCTGATTACTTTTTTAATTTAGTTTAGGGTAGGGAAATTTTATTATTTTGGGGGGCTTTGTTATTTTATTAGGGGGCTTAGATTAGGTTAATTAGCTTAAACTTCTTGTACTTTTTTATTTATTTTCTGTAATTTAGTGTTTGTTTGTTTTTGTAATATAGATTAGTGTATTTAACTGTATTTTAGTTGAGATAATAGTAGTTTATTTAATTAATTTATTGATAGGGTAGTATTAGGTGTAATGGTAACTTAGGTTAGGATTTATTTTACAGGTAATTTGGTAATTATTTTAATTAGGTAGCTATTAAATAGTTATTAACTATTTAATAGCTATTGTACCTAGTTAAAATAAATACAAAGTTACCTGTAAAATAAATATAAACCCTAAAATAGCTACAATATAATTATTAATTTTTAGATTTAAATAGGAATAATTTAGTTAATATTATTAATATTATTTAGATTTATTTTAATAATAATTAAGTTAGGGGGTGTTAGGGTTAGACTTAGGTTTAGTAGTTAATATATTTAATATAGGTGGCGGCGGTGTAGGGGGATTAGATTAGGGGTTAATAATTTTAATATAGGTGGCGGCGGTGTAGGGGGATTAGATTAGGGGTTAATAATTTTAATATAGGTGGCGGCGGGGTAGGGAGCTCACATTAGGAGTTAATAAATTTAATATAGGTGGCGGTGGTGTAAGGGGGTCAGATTAGGGGGTAGTAAATATAATATAGGTGGCGGCGGGGTAAGGGGCTCAGATTAGGGGTTAATATAGTTAAAATAGGTGGCGGCGGGGTAGGGGGCTCAGATTAGGGGTTAATATAGTTATTATAGGTGGCGGCGGTGTAACTATAATATATGTATTAACCCATAAACCGCAGCTCCCGGACCCGGCCGCAACCTATATTAAACTTATTAACCCGTATCCCGCCCCCCACTACACCGCCGCCACTGTAATAAAATTATTAACCCCTTAACCTAAGTCTAACACTAACCCTGACACACCCTAACTTAAATATTAATTAAATAAATCTAAATAATATTTCTATTATGAACTAAATTAATCCTATTTAAAACTAAATACTTACCTTTAAAATAAACCCTAATATAGCTACAATATAAATATTAATTATATTGTAGCTATCTTAGGATTTATTTTTATTTTACAGGCAAATTTCAATTTATTTTAACTAGGTACAACAGCTATTAAAAAGTTATTAACTATTTAATAGCTACCTAGCTAAAATAACGAGAAATTTACCTGTAAAATAAAAATAACCTAAGTTACAATTACACCTAACACTACACTATACTTTAATACATTATTCCTATTTAAAACTAAATACTTACCTGTAAAATAAACCCTAAGATAGCTACAATATAATTAATATTTACATTATAGCTATCTTAGGATTTATATTTATGTTACAGGTAACTTTGTATTTATTTTAGCTAGTTAGAATAGTTATTAAATAGTTATTAACTATTTAATAACTACCTAGCTAAAAGAAATACAAAATTACCTGTAAAATAAATCCTAACCTAAGTTACAATTAAACCTAACACTACACTATCATTACATTAATTAAATAAATTAACTACAAATAACTACAATTAAATACAATTACATAAACTAACTAAAGTACAAAAAATAAAAAAGTTACAAACATTTAAAAAATATTACAACAATTTTAAGCTACGTACACCTAATCTAAGCCCCCTAATAAAATAACAAAGACCCCCAAAATAAAAAAATGCCCTACCCTATTCTAAATTAAAAAAGTTCAAAGCTCTTTTACCTTACCAGCCCTTAAAAGCTCTTTTGCCTGTAAAAGAAAAATACAACCCCCCCCCAATATTAAAACCCACCACCCACATACCCCTAATCTAACCCAAACCCCCCTTAAAAAAACCTAACACTACCCCCCTGAAGATCATCCTACCTTTAGTCGTCTTCACTCAGCCGAGCCACCGTTTTAACTGAAGAGGAGATCCAGAGTGGCAGAAGTCATCATCCAAGGGGCAATGAAGAAATCTTCCATCTGATGAAGTGATCCTCTAAGCGGCGCTGAAGAAGTCTTCCATCCGATGAAGTGATCCTCCATGCGGTGCTGAAGAAGTCTTCGATCCGGGCGATGTCATCTTCCAAGCGGGGTCTTCAATCTTCTTCTTCAGGATCCATCTTCATTGCGCCGACGCAGAACATCCTTCTTTCCTGACGGACTACCGACGAATGAAGGCTCCTTTAAGGGACGTTATCCAAGATGGCGTCCCTTCAATTCCGATTGGCTGATAGGATTCTATCAGCCAATCGGAATTAAGGTAGGAAATATCTGATTGGCTGATTGAATCAGCCAATCAGATTGAAGTTCAATCCGATTGGCTGATCCAATCAGCCAATCAGATTGAGCTCGCATTCTATTGGCTGTTCCGATCAGCCAATAGAATGCAAGCTCAATCTGATTGGCTGATTCAATCAGCCAATCAGATTTTTCCTACCTTAATTCCGATTGGCTGATAGAATCCTATCAGCCAATCGGAATTGAAAGGACGCCATCTTGGATGACGTCCCTTAAAGGAGCCTTTATTCGTCGGTAGTCCGTCTGGAAAGAAGGATGTCCCGCGTCGGCGGAATGAAGATGGATCCTGAAGAAGAAGATTGAAGACCCCGCTTGGAAGATGACATCGCCCGGATCGAAGACTTCTTCAGCACCGCTTGGAGGATCACTTCATCGGATGGAAGATTTCTTCAGCACCCCTTGCATGATGACTTCTTCCACTCTGGATCTCCTCTTCAGTTACATCGGTGGCTCGGCTGAGTGAAGACGACTAAAGGTAGGATGATCTTCAGGGGGGGTAGTGTTAGGTTTTTTTAAGGGGGGTTTCGGTTAGATTATGGGTATGTGGGTGGTGGGTTTTAATGTTGGGGGGGTTGTATTTTTCTTTTACAGGCAAAAGAGCTGAATTTTTGGGGGCATGCCCCACGAAAGGCCCTTTTAAGGGCTGGTAAGGTAAAAGAGCTTTGAACTTTTTTTAATTTAGAATAGGGTAGGGCATTTTTTTATTTTGGGGGGCTTTGTTATTTTATTAGGGGGCTTAGATTAGGTGTAAGTATCTTAAAATTGTTGTAATATTTTTTAAATGTTTGTAACTTATTTTTTTTATTTTTTGTAACTTAGCTTTTTTTATTTTTTGTACTTTAGTTAGTTTATGTAATTGTATTTAATTGTAGTTATTTGTAGTTAATTTATTTAATTAATGTAATGATAGTGTACTGTTAGGTTTAACCTAGGTTAGGATTTATTTTACAGGTAATTTTGTATTTCTTTTAGCTAGGTAGTTATTAAATAGTTAATAACTATTTAATAACTATTCTAACTAGCTAAAATAAATACAAAGTTACCTGTAAAATAAATATAAATCCTAAAATAGCTACAATGTAATTATTAATAACATTGTAGCTATCTTAGGGTTTATTTTACAGATAAGTATTTAGTTTTAAATAGGAATAATGTATTAAAGTATAATGTAGTGTTAGGTGTAATTGTAACTTAGGTTAGTTTTTATTTTACAGGTTAATTTCTCTTTATTTTAGCTAGGTAAGCTATTAAATAGGTAATAACTATTTAATAGCTATTGTACCTAGTTAACATAAATTGAAATTTGCCTGTAAAATAAAAATAAATCCTAAGATAGCTACAATATAATTATTATTTATATTGTAGCTATATTAGGGTTTATTTTAAAGGTATTTAGTTTTAAATAGGATTAATTTAGTTAATAATAGAAATATTATTTAGATTTATTTAATTAATATTTAAGTTAGGGGGTGTTAGGTTTAGTGTTAGACTTAGGTTTAGGGGTTAATAATTTTATTACAGTGGCGGCGGTGTAGTGGGGGGCAGGATAGGGGTTAATAAATTTATTATAGGTGGCGACGGTGTAGGGGGGGCAGGATAGGGGTTAATAAATGTAATATAGGTTGCGGCGGGGTCAGGGAGCGGCGGTTTAGGGGTTAAACTATTTATTTAGTTGCGGCGAGGTGCGGGATCAGCAGGATAGGGGTTAATAACTTTATTATAGAGGGCGACGGTATAGGGGGGGCAGGATAGGGGTTACTAGGTATAAGGTAGTTTGCGGCGGTGTACGGGAGCGGCGGTTTAGGGATTAATACATTTATAAGAGTTGCGGCGGGGTCTAGGAACGGCGGTTTAGGGGTTACTATCTTTATTCAGTTGCGGGGGGCTCCGGGGGCGCCGGTATAGGCGGTAGAACAGTGTAGTTAGTGTGAGTGCTTAGTGACAGGCTAGCAAGAAAGCTGTAAAAAAGCCGAAGAGCAGCGAGATCGGATGAGTGATATCTCTCACAGTCCGCTGCTCATCACCCCGTACTTGGTGCACGGCTTTTTGACAGCTTTTTTGATAAATAAGGCAAATTTTTGCAGGTCCGCGGCGGCGATGTGAGGCGAGCTTAGGCAGGCGTATTGGGCCGGCGAAGGCAGGAAAAGTAGACACGTTGATAACTACCCCCCATGGTCTTTACAATGTAAGGCTCTTTCAGTACAAGAGTTACACAATGTTAGAGGGGGTTGCACAATAGCTTCTAAGCACATAGAACAATGAGAATCCTCAATGTCAGACATGTTGAACAGACTAGTAATAAGCACAAAAGTCGTTTAAACACTCATTTATTGCATAAAATAAACTTTAGAAAAAACGTGTACTGCGCCTTTAAGAAAAGAAAAAGTGAACAATTTTTCCAAAATGCTCAAAAAAACTTTAAATTATCTCAAAATTTAACCTAATATCATTGGTTTATCCAAAAATTACTGCAGCCTTAAGCAAGGGCAGAAAATAAGGCTCTAAAGTACTTATATCAATAAAAAGTCATTTAATAAACAAAAAATACACTTTGCACCTCGCCACAGCTCTGCTGTGGTGCCTACCTGCCCCTAGGGTACTTCAAAATAACTTTCAAACACTTCAGACCAGCTTGCATAGTCCTGGAGCCACCGGAGTTACTGCTTGCTGCCGCCTAGACTGAAGGAAGTGCGCATCTGAGCGCATCAAAATAGACCACGCCCCTTGAGGTCAAATGCCAAAGTAGGCCCAAACACAACCGCATGGAAAGCGGTTTCACACCTAAGTTTTAAACAGCTAATGCCTACAACCCCTCAAAAGCATCAGTAAACAAACATATGCATGACAGAAATAAAAATGTTATATATCGTTTTTCTTTTGAACGCCCATAGTGTCACACAACCATAGTGTCACACAAAGCCCATAAGTCAACCATTAAATAAAATCAGGGACTTCAGTTATACCCTTTATAAACAATAGGAATACTGCTTACCCTATTCCCATACAGGAAATAATTTCAGCCAGTTCTGATAAATCAAGTCTCCTCAGAAAAAAAGGCTGCACATACCTTAATGCTGCTTGTAGCATGAAAACCGGTCTCCACACTGAAGATGTCTCACGGATACCTTCAGAAGTCTTGTGGGAACCAGCGTGGATCTTAGTTACAACTGCTAAGATTATCAACCTCAGGGCAGAAATCTTCCTCCATATCCCCCTGAGGAAAATAGTACTCACCGGTACCATTTAAAATAACAAACTTCTTGATTGAAGAAACTAAAACTAACACCTCACTTTACCATGTCTTCCTAGTATAACACAGGCAAAAAGAATGACTGGAGGAGGAAGGGAAAGGGAGGGGCTATATATACAGCTCTGCTGTGGTGCTCTTTGCCACTTCCTGTTAGCAGGAGGTTAATATCCCACAAGTAAGGATGAAATCTGTGGACTCGTCATATCTTTGTAAAAGAAAACACAAGATTAACATCCATTTCAACTACCCCATAATCCCCCCACCTCCTCCCCCTGCTACACCCTCCCCCCTATTGACCACTGGTCCCTGCACCCCGGTGCTATTATGCCCTGGCTACCTTTGAAGAAACCACCCAAGGGCACCCTTTTTCCCATTTACTGTGTGAAGCACAATAACCAGGGACCATGCGTATACTGACCTTAGCCCTCCCCTTGCACCTCACACCCGGGACCTAAGCTGTGACCTAAGAATCTACCCTCCCCCAGGACCCAGATCGCCTACCCCTCCTCTGACCCCTTTCCAACCTCCCTTCTATTTTGTTTCTTCTCTTTTTTTTTCCAGCTACCCCACTTGCCATAAATCCTGCAGACACCATTCAGCCCCCCTTTACTGTCTTATCAGCCTGCTTACCTAATTACAGGCTTATAACAAATTTGCAAAGCTTTCAGCAAAGGTTCCAATAGCCATCTTACTCCCTACGACCCCCCCCAGAACAGAGCCACAAACCCCCCATGATGCAAGGCCAGCTGTACGCACCTCCCTTATGCCCCTACCCCATGTAAATCCCTGCACTGATAATACCCCTGTGCCACAGTGGTTCAGCTGCCATTCCATTCAGCCTCCCCATTCAGTGACAGCCCCATGTGCCCGGATTCTAACAGCAGCCATGAGGACAGCTCCTTTACCCCAGATCCCCTTCAAACCGGCTCCACTGCATCGCCGTAGCTCTCCCCATCTCTTATACAAATACCCCTTATTGCGGCTCTCTCCCCGGTTACCCGCCCCCTCCCTCCCCAGAGTTTGCTCTGACCCGCACTCGTATCTGGTGTTAATGCATACTGCCACACTCTCTGCCGCTGTCTGCTCTCGTACTCCTGCTGCTCTGCCCGGATCTCCTGCCTCTTCCTGCACCCGGCCGCTCTGTATGACGCCTCGTGATGACGTCATCGGCCGGAGCCGTAGTAGGCCACGCGCCTCCCTCTGCAGTCTGTCACCGACCTCTGCCACTTGTTGCAAGGCCCCCACGACCATGGGGCCCAACCAGCAATCTCCTGACCCTGGATGCCGGCTCCCCGAACTGAGCCTCTATGGGGGCCTGGATCTTCTTACAGGCCGTTCCCTAGTCCTGGGCCCTGCTACCGAACCCCCTTCTCTTACAGGGGGATGCATCTGCTCCAGAATATCCGGCTGGGTGCCAGCCAGGTGGTCCCTTATCCAGGCAATGCCGTTAGTCCTGGCAGCCTGTAACTCCTGCTCCAGCAACTCCTCCATTAAGCTTCCAGTCTATAGCAAGGTAAGTCAGACCCCTGAAACCAGCCATTCAGCTGGTGATCCAGATAGGAAGTGCTGACTTTACCTTAGGAAACAAATTAACAGCAGAAGTGTTTTAAATCCACAGTCCACTGAGAGGCTTAGAACACATATAAAAACAAACAGGCTTGAAGCAGTCAGAGAGGTAATTTTACACATCTTAGCTTAGACTTGAACTGAAGTTGCAAGACAATATCCAAGCACTTCCTTGTGAGAGTGTCAGACTTTTATACACAGCCAGTCAGGAAAGGTAAATATCCCAGAATTAAAGGTACAGCAGCACTTATACATGACAGGCACTTTTTAGTGCCATTTTTTTTTCCTAACACCCCACACCTGCCAATTTTAACACTTGGGGCACTTTTAGAAAATTAAACAGAGATCTGATCTTTGGTTAATTTTCCAAGTGCTAATTGCTAATGTGAACATGCAGTAGCAATAACCAGCCACTTGTAATGGCTGGTTATTTATTATGTGCCTGCAAGCTGGCAAATTTGTCCATTTGCAGGCCCGCAATAAATTAGCATTCCACTTGTAATCTAGCCCTAAATGTTTAGGAAGCCTAAGAGGTATACATTTAAAAAGATAAGTTAGCTTGGGTATAAAGCTCATTTTCATAACCTAACCAGGGGATTGAGTTAAAATGCTACTTGTGTTTAAGCTGTCAAAATATTTTTAATAATGGTAAATAGTTGTCAGAGATCACTTTAGTGGCATCCTGTGATACAATCCCCAGACGCTTTATAGATTGACTTACTTGAAAAGTAGGTGTTCCAGGCATTTTTTTTTAAATGTAAAATATTTTTTGAGTTAAGGTTATGGTTGATGAGGCTACTCTGAAAGAGGGCATACTGACCTTTTGAACATAATTGTTTTTGGAATGGAATAAATAAATGCATATGGAAGTGAAAAGTTCCTGAATAGACAACTGAGCAAAGAAAAACAGGTGGGGGATAATTAATGAATCAGGTAAGTTCCAGCTGTTGGCAGGAGAAGGTGATGTCTAATCAACCTGATTTACAGGCACAGAGGAGTAATGGTAGCAGCAGATAGCATGACAGTGCCCCTTGCATCAAGGACAACCTCTGGTAACCTAACAAATTCAAAGGGAGTTATAGAGGTAGAAGAACATAGCAAGAATGTGTAAGCTGTAAGGCAGTAGACAATCTAATCTTTTAATCAGGAAACGTGGATGGGAGATGTCTTGGAAAAGCAAGACAATGTTACAGTACGATTGTTGTTAACTGGAAGCAAGACAACTTTAAAATGATAGCAGAAAATTTGAAAGTGTCTTCCTTAGGAGACATGTAACAAACACAAGAGAATATAAGGTGAGCCTTCAACACAAAAATCTTTTGAGTTGATAGACAAATTAATTTCTTTACAGAGGACCATGTACACACTGAAAGAAAGGGCCATGCCCAAACCTAAACAGAGGGATAGACTTTCCTCAACTTTAGAATTAGTGGGGCATATTTTGTTAGTGCCCTCAGGACCATACATACTCCCAAGGAAAGAGCCAATCCCACTCCTAAGTAGATTGCAAGACTTCCTTCAGGGTCAGAGATAAGTGTGTACAATACAAAGTTTGACACCGGGGCCAGAAGCAGAAGACTCCATATAGGGAATAGAAAGAGTCTAGTAGACATGTGCATTTGTGTAATTCGGAAGGAAACAAATGCTTAATATTGCAATTGCTAACCACAATTAGCCATGTTCAAAGCCAGATTTCTTTTTGCGAAAGTGCAACACACTATGCTCTGGATTTGCACAGATCTTAGTGTGTTGCACTATGAGCTGCTTATTCTATTTTCTTTATTTTATATGTTTAACCAATCTTTTCCTTTTCTTTTAATGAACTCTTCTCTGAAACTCCAGATATATTACTTCTGTATTTTCCAGCAATTCACTTATAACCTAATAATGTACGTATTTGATTTTTCTAACAACTTGCTTCTAACCTAATAAGTTACACAAACATATAACTTTGTTTTGGCTTTTTCTCATAGATCGTTTTCTAAATATCTTAAGCTCAAGGCCTCTGTCTTCCAACCCAATTAGCCTCTGGCCAAATTCCAAGAAAGCATATCTTACTAATTCTAACATAAAGAACCTGTTTTGTTTTTTTTGCAACCACTAATCACGTGAGATTTATTAGCCAGTTATTATTAGCCAATTAGCTCTCTGCTTTGTAAGGAACTCTAAGGGTATAAAAATGCATGTATGGAGGGGGCGGAGCTAGCGAGCCGAGAGAATGGCTGCATAAGACCGGAGCTCCGCAAACAACTGGCCATAAAACAATGCGGAGAGTCAGCTGAATAAGCAATAAACCACCGGAGGTGGACAAGAACCAAGACTGAGTGACCAGGATCAGTGTGGAAGCCATTTGAAATAGCGGCGCTATCGCTGCTGCCAGGAGGAGATCGGAAAGCTGTCCTGTCCGTAAGTGCGCCATTTACTTTAACTTTGGCCTAAAGAAATAACACATAGGGGCAATAACTGCAGCCACCGAACAACTACTCAGCCAGTGTATAGAGAATATTTGGGACACCCAGTTGCCAATATATTAACGGCGGTTGATCAGTAGACAGCCCTAATTCCAAGTGCGTCACAGCTTTTGTCCTGGGCCCACAAACACACAACGCTGATGCATCGGCCGTTATGGCCACATAATAAAATAATCTGGCTACAAGAGACATTTAGAAATACAAAGTTATGTAAATAATTTGTGCACAGAATGCACGAAAAGAATGATAAAACATATTGCTGAAGAGCTATAATTAATGCACGCATAAAAAGTGGAAGTGTGTTGGGGGAAGTTAATAATTTCTTTAACTCAGGCTGCATTTATTTGGAAAAACTCTGGACTGCAGATGATTGGAAACAGCATACTATTGGTATGATTGATATTGTTTAATTGAGATCAGGCATACTCATTTGATCAGAAAGGTGATCTGAAAAATCTGACATACAGCACAGCTGTGACACCCTAACTTAATTTTGTACTATACATTCTGCATACATCAGAGGACAAACTCCATAATGGCTGCAAGAAAAGCTGGGAAGTTGGATAAGTCAAGTAAATTGAACACATACTTTAAAACCATTGAAACAGACAGTTCTGACTCCCTGTTAACTCCACAAGCTGCAAGCTCTAAAAACAGAGACCAAACAGAAGATGACACAATTTCCATAACTAGAGCTGATCTCAAATTGTTGCCTTCTAAAGAGGACTTTTCACAGTTAATACAACAAGTAAGCCAGCTCATTAAAGAGGGTCTTGCAGAAGTAAAATCTGATATTGCACAATTGGGTCACAGAGTGGAGCAACTAGAGGAAACTACTGAAACGCTAACCACAGACTCAGAAAACTTGACTGAACAGTTAAAAGCACAGTGAGCCACCATTAATTATTTACAAGACCACATTGAGGACCTCAATAACCGGGGACGCCGGCAAAATTTGAGAATCAGGGGCATTCCGGAGACTGTTCTTCAGATACACCTGGTGCAATTCCTGCAAAGATTTTTTCAACATCTTTTAAACACCCCTGCAGATCAAGAAATTCAACTGGACAGGGTGCATAGGGCCCTTCGTCAATTGCCAAGGGATGGTGCTCTCCCAAGGGACGTGATACTTAGATTCCACCAATTTGAGGATAAAGAAAAAGTGTTCTCTGCAGCCAGAAAAGTGAAAGAACCACATTTTGAAAACAGCAGCCTGCAAGTTTACCCAGATATCTGCCCACAGACATTAATAAAAAGAAGAGAAGCTAGATATCTTACTCTGCACTTGTAGGATCTGGGTATTAAGTATAGATGGGGGTTCCCCTTTTGCCTCAGAGTGGAGAAGGATAATCAAGTCTTCATATATCGGAACCCTGATGACATCGAAGATTTCTGCACCAAACTAGGCATAGCACAACCATCCCTCCCCTCACTGTCCAGAGAAGAAAAAGATAGCCCATATAACCCCACAGGTCCTAGAGAACAAAGACAAACATGGGTTAGGGTGAATAGAAAACGACAAAGAGGACCCGGGGCCAAGGACCCCTTCACCACTTCCAGCAGATCTGTTACCTGAAGCTTTCGTTAGCAGCTTAATTAGTTCATTGTTATCTGAATAAAGGACCATGACCTGTTATTGATCAGTGACACTTACAGATTTCTGAAGTTTAACTAATGGTCGGACTACCATTTATATATAGGTCATGAAGGTATACTACTCAGGTTGAATGTTTTCACACTTAAGCTGCCTCTTTCGTATTACATGTTAACTTAATTTTATGCCAGTTGTTAGTCATGTTTTGTACATGAACCCTCTACCACAATTGGTTAACCATAGATCCCAAGCTGCTATTTTTAGCATGCAACTAGTGGCTCTTTGCTCTGGTACTCAACTCGAGCGGGGAATCACTAGACAGGATCACACAGTTTGGTGTTACTTATATGTTTTTATTTCCTTGTTTTTTGTATCTAGGTCAGTGCAGAGTCTCTATGTCAGAATTGTTGTCTGCTATTCTACATTTCTTTCATGTAAAACATTGCTAGGTCTCTTTCCTGGGACGGATGGTTCCCATCGGGTAAGTTGTACAATCACATTGTTATATGATATACCCATACACAGCAACCAAAATCATTTGAAAACTAAATGCACCTGTCACCACTCACAAAGCTCTAATGGCAGCTAACAGAATTAAGATTTTATCTCAGAATGTCAAGGGTTTAAACTCCCCAAATAAAAGATCAGTAGCACTTAACTGGTTCAAGAGACATAAAGGAGATATAATCTACATGCAAGAAACTCATTTTGACATAAATAAACAACCGAGGTGTAGCTCAAGTTTATATCCTACAGGGTATTTTAGTTCAGCTAATACAAAACATAGGGGGGTGGGAATCCTATTTCATAGAAAAGTTCCATTCCAGCTTCTTCAGAAAGAAACGGACTTGGAGGGTAGATACATCATATTGGTGGGGATTCTCTATAACAGACCCGTGACGTTAGTGAATGTTTACTGCCCAAATAAGAACCAGATCCCCTTCCTAAGAAAAGTCATAAATAGAATAACTGATATAAAAAAAGGCACAATCCTGTTGGGTGGTGATTTTAATACGCTGTTAGACCCGCAGCTAGATAGCTCACATCATAGGGGGGCATGATCAAAGAAAGACTCTATCAAATTAGATAAATGCCTTTGGGATTTAACCCTTTTAGATGTATGGCATACACTAAACCCTGGTAAACGCCAATACACTTTCTTTTCCCACCCAAGACAAGTTTACTCTAGAATAGATTACTTATTAATAGATCAAAACAGCCTAACGATGGTATCAAATGTGGAGATTATCCCGAACGCTTGGTCAGATCACTCCATGGTCTCCATGGAAGTGGACTGGTCTTCTGTACCCGCAGCTCCCTACCTGTGGCGCCTGGATGAATCATTACTTCACAAACCTGAAGTAGCCCAAAAAATCAAAACAGTAATAGAAGAATATTTTACGCATAACACAAGTGAACAACATAGCCCCACAATTTTATGGGACGCCCATAAGGCGGTAATAAGAGGGGAACTTATTAAAATACAGGCATCCCTTAAAAGATCATACCAACAGAAATATAACACTCTCTTAAAAGACTTAAAAGATATTGATAGCGCACATCAATTGAACCCTGCCGATATTATTATCTTAAATAAAAGACATGAAATAAGATTAGCCTTAAGGAACCACTTACAAGAGGAGGCACATAAAAGAGCTCTATACCTCAACAGGGTTTATTTCACAGAAAGTAATAAAGCGGGTGCAAACTTAGCCAGAACCTTAAAGCAAAAGTCGCTTAATTATCACATAAGAGAAATAGAAATTTCCGAAAATCAACAGTCATCCGATAGCGATCAAATAGCAGATGCCTTTAGAAAATATTATGAGGGGTTATATAACATCCCAACTGATAAGCAGTCAGACGGAGAGTTACTCATGGAACAGTATATTGCCCAGGCTGACCTACCAACACTTGATCCAGATAAGAAAATAGACATGAAAGCCCCTATCACTAATTTAGAAGTAATGGCAGCAATAGATTCCCTACCTATAGGTAAAAGCCCTGGCCCAGATGGGTTAAGCAATAAATACTATAAAATGTTTAAATCATTCCTGACACCACACCTCACCTCCCTATTTAACTCAATTGATGACAAGGGGGCTTTTTCTAGAGAATTCTTACTTTCTCATATCACGGTTATCCCCAAGCCAAATAAATCCACAACGTTGACTAGTAACTATAGGCCCATATCCCTATTAAATTCAGATCTAAAAATATATTCCAAAATATTGTCATCTAGAATAAATAAAGTCCTTCCTGAGATCATACACGTAGACCAAGCGGGTTTTGTCCCCAAAAGAGAGGCACGGGACAACACGGTTAGGGTCCTCCAATTAATAGACTATGCAAAATTTAAAAATATACAGTCTATTTTAATTTCTACAGATGCTGAAAAAGCTTTTGATAGATTAAATTGGAAGTTTTTAGTTAAAGTAATGTCAAATATAGGTTTTGGAGACAAAATGATAAACAGGATTATTAGTTTATATGCAGACCCTTCAGCCATAGTTAAAGTAAATGGGGTCCTGTCCTCCCCATTCCCCATTAGAAACGGAACACGCCAGGGTTCCCCTTATCCCCCACCTTATTTATTATCACAATGGAAGTTCTGGCCGCACACATAAGAAAAAATAATTATATTAAAGGTATAAAAATAGAGCAGAATGAATATAAATTAAATATGTATGCAGATGATGTATTGATATCATTGGCATCTCCCGCTACTTCTTTACCTCACCTATTAAATGAATTTGAAAGATTTGGTGCCCACTCAAATTTCTTAATAAATAATCAAAAATCAGAGATCCTTAACATAAACTTATCTCCACAAGAGCTTAAAGGACTTGGCCAGTTGTGTACATATAAAAGAAAAACGGACGCGATTAGATATCTGGGAAATGAGATCTCAGTGGATAATGCAAAGATATTCGACCTAAATTACACAAATTTGTTGAAAAACATTGACTTAGACTTACTTAGATGGGCAAAAAACAAAACTTCTTGGTGGGGCAGAATACAAACCATCAAAATGAACATACTCCCTAGATTACTTTACATGCTCCAAGCGGCCCCAATATATTTGTCACCAATGTTCCTTAAAAAAGTACAAAATAGTATAAACTCTTTTATATGGGGAACACATAAACCCAGAATAGCAAAATCCACTATCTACCATTCCTTGGATGAGGGGGGTTTAGGAGTCCCCAATGTAACATCATACTACCAAGCAGTCACACTGCAAAGAGTAATAGAATGGCACACGGGGACAGACTCTAAAGCTTGGGTCTCTTTGGACTCACAAATATTAAGGGCGCCTCAGGTGGGAGCATTATGCTGGATTGATAAAAGACATAGACCACGAATAATACAGAACATATCTCTGTTGAGACAGGTGTTCCAGAACTGGGATAAAATATTAGGGAGTCACGTAGGCTTATCATCCATAAAATCCCCTCTGTCCCCGGTTTTTGTAAACGCTGAGTTCAAGAAAGGACTAGAAATAGGAGACTGTGGTAGTGGTGAAATTGGTTACTGCATACCATTTTGTACGTTGGTCCACAACAACAAACTGAAGCCACGGGAGGATCTGGGAGACATAGCTGGGGGAATATTCACTAATTGGTTAAAATACTCTCAATTAACACATTTAATACAAACCTCCCCTTTCAAAAGTGACTTCCTTCGTCAGCTAACTGACTTTGAGAAAATCTGTTTTAACGCAAGGCCTTTTAAGGGTACATTATCAATGACTAGGAAGTTACTAAGTAAATTAAAGAATATATCTCTACCCACATATGTAAATAGATGGCAACAGGAATTGGGGGAACAATTCGATGATAGACAGTGGAAACAAATGTTCTACCGCACACACAAAGTATCTGGGTCGGCTAGCATCTTGGAACTAAACTATAAAATCATAACAAGATGGTACCTGACGCCACAAAGATTGAAATATATTTACCCAAACTCTCTAGGAGAGTGTTGGCGTGGGTGTGGAAAAGTGGGGAATATGATGCATTTATGGTGGGGATGTGGGAATCTCCATAATCTGTGGATAGAAGTAGAAAAATTGGGGAAATATTTATTTAACATGGAATATACATTAAGGGCAACCCATGTCTTATTTAACCAGAAACCGGGTAAGTTCTGTAAGATCAGACAAGCAGTTTTCCAAATAGCCCTAAACAGTGCTAAATCCATAATAGCCAGACAGTGGAAGCTAAACACGCAATTCACGAAACAAATGTGGATAAACAGAACAGATGAGTTATTCTTGAAGTTTTCCACGATATGCAACTTTACTGGGATCAGTTCAAAACACATATTACGCCCTCCATGTAGGTGATAATAGAATATGGGACCCATCCGCCCCCTTCCACATCTTTGAGTAACCAAGTATAAGAGCATAGATTATGGATTCTTGATATAAGTGGCCTGAACCAGAGTCTGTATCATTAATAGTAGACTTAGTAAACACTGACCGAAAAGTTTATTGTTCAATGCTACCTTGTTTGTGTAGCATATTGTTTAGTTTTAATTGAAGTTTGAAATGTCATTAACAATGTTGATATATTTGTTAAACTTATTTTTGCCGAAGAATGTATGATGCCTTAACACTGGAATTGTCTTATTGGTTTACATTCTTGTAATATGAAAATCTCAATAAAAACATTAATAAATAAAAATGCATGTATATGAAAATGTGTTAGCCTTGCGTTGCTGTGTTTTGTGCTGGAACATTGTTGCAACAGTGTAATAAAGATTACCTCTCCTGAGGTGAACCCTTGTTTGATAAATATCTGGTCTGGACCTCTTATTACTTCACCTGAGACGAGCTCACTCATGACACAAAGAAGAAATCCAGTTCTGAAAATAACCAATTGCTGCTTGCGGCCACCATCTTCAGCATTCATTTCCTTCTGAATTGCACAAATGCACATGCCTAGAGTCTAATATCTAGGCTGGTGTTAGGTTGCTACTGAGGAAAATCTCACAGGATATTTTGGACAAGATAAGTTGTAGCTAAATAACAATTATTTTGGCAGATGAGAAGGAATTGCAACACAGGCTGAGTGACTGACAATCTTACACATCACTTTGGTTTGAATCTCAAAATGTGTTACTCCAGGAAACACTTCTCTGTCATTATCAAGTAAGCAAGAAGGTTTTGAATCAAAGTAATCATTTGCTTCTGGAACTTACAGAAGTTTACAGAAGGAGAGGCTGCATCTGAGGAAGGAAAGTAATCATAAATGTAAAGTGGGGACTGGCAGTTTGAGAAGAAAGACATTTGAGAATGAATATTACCAGACAATGGGGGTAGTTATCAACGTGTCTACTTTACCTGCCTTCGCAGGTTCAATATGCCCGCCTAAGCTCGCCTACCGTCGCCGCCGCGGACCGGCAAAATTATGCCTAAGTTATCATAAAAGCTGTCAAAAAAGCAGCGCACCAAGTACGGGGCGATGAGCAGCGGACTGTGGGAGTTATCACTCATCCGATCTCGCTGCTCTTCGGCTTTTTGACAGCTTTATTGATACCGCTGTCACTAAGCACCCACACTAACTACACTGTTCTACCCCCTATACCGGCGCCCCCGGAGCCCCCCACAACTCAATAAAGTTATTAACCTCTAAACCGCCGCAACTATAATAAATGTATTAACCCCTAAACAGCCGCCCCCGGACACCGCCACAACCTACATTATACCTAGTAACCCCTATCCTGCCCCCCCTATACCGCCGCCCTCTATAATAAAGTTATTAACCCCTATCCTGCTGATCCCGGACCTCGCCGCAACTAAATAAATAGTTTAACCCCTAAATCGCCGCTCCCAGCCCCAGCCGCAACCTATCTTAAACTTATTAACCCCTAATCTGCCCCCCCCTACACCGTCGCCACCTATAATAAATTTATTAACCCCTATCCTGCCCCCCACTACACCGCCGCCACTGTAATAAAATTATCAACCCCTAAACCTAAGTCTAACACTAACCCTAACACCCCCCTAACTTAAATATTAATTAAATAAATCTAAATAATATTTCTCTTATTAAATAAATTCATCCTATTTAAAACTAAATACTTACCTTTAAAATAAACCCTAATATAGCTACAATATAAATAAAAATTATATTGTAGCTATCTTAGGATTTATTTTTATTTTACAGGCAACTTTCAATTTATTTTAACTAGGTACAATAGCTATTAAATAGTTATTAACTATTTAATAGCTACCTAGTTAAAATAAAGAGAAATTAACCTGTAAAATAAAAACTAACCTAAGTTACAATTACACCTAACACTACACTATATTTTAATTAATTATTCCTATTTAAAACTAAATACTTACCTGTAAAATAAACCCTAACGGCTAAATTTAGAGTTTGGCGGTAGCCGTCAAAACCAGCTTTAGAGGCTCCTAACGCTGGTTTTAGGCTACCGCTGGTATTTAGAGTCAGTCAGGAAAGGGTCTAACGCTCACTTTCCAGCCGCGACTTTTCCATACCGCAGATCCCCCTACGCCATTTGTGTATCCTATCTTTTCAATGGGATCTTTCTAACGCCGGTATTTAGAGTCTTGGCTGAAGTGAGCGTTAGAAATCTAACGACAAAACTCCAGCCGCAGAAAAAAGTCAGTAGTTAAGAGCTTTCTGGGCTAACGCCAGTTTATAAATCTCTTAACTACTGTGCTCTAAAGTACAATAACACCAATAAACTACCTATGTACCCCTAAACCGAGGCCGCCAACATCGCCGCCACTCTATTAAAAATTTTTAACCCCTAATCTGCCGACCGCACACCGCCGCCACCTACGTTATCACTATGTACCCCTAATCTGCTGCCCCTAATACCGCCGACATCTACATAATATTTATTAACCCCTAATCTGCTGCCCCCAACGTCGCTGCCACCTACCTACAATTATTAACCCCTAATCTGCCGACCGCACACTGCCGCCACCTACGTTATCCCTATGTACCCCTAATCTGCTGCCCCTAATACCGCCGACACCTACATAATATTTATTAACCCCTAATCTGCCACCCCCAAAGTCGCCTCCACCTACCTACAATAATTAACCCCTAATCTGCCGACCGGATCTCACCACTACTCTAATAAATGTATTAACCCCTAAAGCTAAATCTAACCCTAACACTAACACCCCCCTAAGTTAAATATAATTTAAATCTAACAAAATAAATTAACTCTTATTAAATAAATTAATCCTATTTAAAGCTAAATACTTACCTGTAAAATAAACCCTAATATAGCTTCAATATAAATTATAATTATATTGTAGCTATTTTAGGATTAATATTTATTTTCCAGGTAACTTTGTATTTATTTTAACCAGGTACAATAGCTATTAAATAGTCAATAACTATTTAATAGCTACCTAGTTAAAATAATTAGAAAATTACCTGTAAAATAAATCCTAACCTAAGTTACAATTAAACCTAACACTACACTAGCAATAAATTAATTAAATAAAATACCTACAATTATCTACAATTAAACCTAACACTACACTATCAATAAATTAATTAAATAAAATACCTACAATTAAATACAATTAAATAAACTAACTAAAGTAAAAAAATAAAAAAGAACTAAGTTACAAAAAATAAAAAAATATTTACAAACATTAGAAAAAATTTAAACTAATTACACCTACTCTAAGCTCCCTAATAAAATAACAAAGACCCCCAAAATAAAAAAAATGCCCTACCCTATTCTAAAATTAAAATAGAAAAGCTCTTTTACCTTACAAGCCCTTAAAAGGGCCATTTGCGGGGCATGCCCCAAAGAATTCAGCTCTTTTGCCTGGAAAAAAAACATACAATACCCCCCCCAACATTACAACCCACCACCCACATACCCCTAATCTAACCCAAACCCCCCTTAAATAAACCTAACACTAAGCCCCTGAAGATCTTCCTACCTTATCTTCACCACACCAGGTATCAGAGATCCGTCCAGGCTCCGATGTCTTTATTCCAAGCCCAAGCGGGGGGCTGAAGACATCCATCCTCCGGCTGAAGTCTTCATCCAAGCGGGCAGAAGAGGACATCCGGACCGGCAAACATCTTCATCCAAGCCTCATCTTCTATGTTCTTCCATCCGATGACGACCGGCTGATCTTCAAGACCTCCAGCGCGGATCCATCCATCTTCACTGACGACTTCCCGACGAATGACGGTTCCTTTAAGGGACGTCATCCAAGATGGCGTCCCTTGAATTCCGATTGGCTGATAGGATTCTATCAGCCAATCGGAATTAAGGTAGGAAAATTCTGATTGGCTGATGGAATCAGCCAATCAGATTCAAGTTCAATCCGATTGGCTGATCCAATCAGCCAATCAGATTGAGATTGCATTCTATTGGCTTTTCCGATCAGAATCTGTATTTTCCTACCTTAATTCCGATTGGCTGATAGAATCCTATCAGCCAATCGGAATTCGAGGGACGCCATCTTGGATGACGTCCCTTAAAGGAACCGTCATTCGTTGGGAAGTCATCGGTGAAGATGGATGTTCCGCGTCGGTGGGATGAACTACATGGATCCGGAAGAAAGAAGATTGAAGATACCGCTTGATAGAAGACTTCAGTCGGATCATGGACCTCTTCAGCTCCCGCTTGGATGAAGACTTCAGCCAGATCATGGACATCTTCAGCTCCCCGCTTGGGCTTGGATCAAGACATCGGAGGCTCTTCTGGATCGATCAGTGAACCCGGCGTGGTGAAGACAAGGTAGGGAGATCTTCAGGAGCTTAGTGTTAGGTTTATTTAAGGGGGGTTTGGGTTAGATTAGGGGTATGTGGGTGGTGGGTTGTAATGTTGGAGGGGGTATTGTATGTTTTTTTTTACAGGCAAAAGAGCTGAATTCTTTGGGTCATGCCCCGCAAAGGGCCCTTTTCAGGGCTGGTAAGGTAAAAGAGCTTTTCTATTTTAATTTTAGAATAGGGTAGGGCATTTTTTTTATTTTGGGGGTCTTTGTTATTTTATTAGGGGGCTTAGAGTAGGTGTAATTAGTTTAAAATTGTTGTAATATTTTTCTAATGTTTGTAAATATTTTTTTATTTTTTGTAACTTAGTTCTTTTTTATTTTTTGTACTTTAGTTAGTTTATTTCATTGTATTTATTTGTAGGTATTGTATTTAATTAATTTATTGATAGTGTAGTGTTAGGTTTAATTGTAACTTAGGATAGGATTTATTTTACAGGTAATTTTGTAATTATTTTAACTAGGTAGCTATTAAATATTTATTAACTATTTAACAGCTATTGTACCTTTTTAAAATAATTACAAAGTTGCCTGTAAAATAAATATTAATCCTAAAATAGCTACAATATAATTATAATTTATATTGTACCTATATTAGGGTTTATTTTACAGGTAAGTATTTAGCTTTAAATAGGAATAATTTATTTAATAAGAGTTAATTTATTTAGTTAGATTTAAATTATATTTAATTTAGGGGGGTGTTAGTGTTAGGCTTAGACTTAGCTTTAGGGGTTAATACATTTATTAGAGTAGCGGTGAGATCCGGTCGGCAGATTAGGGGTACATAGGGATAACGTAGGTTGCGGCGGTGTAAGGAGCGGCAGATTAGGGGTTAATAATAATATGCAGGGGTCAAAGATAGCGGGGCGGCAGATTAGGGGTTAATAAATATAATATAGGGTCGGCGGTGCTAGGGGCAGCAGATTAGGGGTAAATAGGTATAATGTAGTTTGTGGCGGTGTACGGAGCGGCAGATTAGGGGTTAATAATAATATGCAGGGGTCAGCGATAGTGGGGGTGGCAGATTAAGGGTTAATAAGTGTAAGGTTAGGGGTGTTTAGACTCGGGGTTCATGTTAGGGTGTTAGGTGCAGACTTAGGAAAGTGTTTCCCCATAGGAAACAAAAAGCATGCGTAGCTAACGCACCCCTTTGGCCGCAGAACTCTAAATATAGCCGTAAGATAGCTACAATATAATTAATAATTACATTGTAGCTATTTTAGGATTTATATTTATTTTACATGTAACTTTGTATTTATTTTAGCTAGTTAGAATTGTTATTAAATAGTTATTTACTATTTAATAACTAACTAGCTTAAAGAAATACAAAATTACCTGTAAAATAAATCCTAACCTAAGTTACAATTAAACCTAACACTACACTAAATTAAATTAATTAAATAAATTACCTACAAATAACTACAATTAAATAAACTAACTAAAGTACAAAAAATAAAAGAAATAAGTTGCAAACATTTAAAAAATATTACAACAATTTTAAGCTACTTACACCTAATCTAAGCCCACTAATAAAATAACAAAGCCCCCCAAAATAAAATAAATGCCCTACCCTATTCTAAATTAAAAAAGTTCAAAGCTGTTTTAACTTACCAGCCCTTAAAAAGGGCCTTTTGCGGGGCATGCCCCAAAGAATTCTGCTCTTTTGCCTGTAAAAGAAAAATACAACCCCCCCAACATTAAAACCCACCACCCACATACCCCTAATCTAACCCAAACCCCCCTTAAATAAACCTAACACTACCCCCCTGAAGATCATCCTACCTTGAGTCGTCTTCAGCCAGCCGACAATCGATGGAACCGAAGAGGAGATCCGGAGCGGCAGAAGTCATCATCCAGGCGGGGCTGAAGAAGTCTTTCATCCGATGAAGTCATCATCCAGGCGGCGTCTTCAATCTTCATCCATCCGGAGCGGAGTCATCTTCAGACGAGCCGACGCGGAGCCATCCTCTTCTTCCCGACGACTAACGACGAATGGATATTCCTTTAAGGGACGTCATCCAAGATGGCGTCCCTTCAATTCCGATTGGCTGATAGGATTCTATCAGCCAATCGGAATTAAGTTAGGAAATATCTGATTGGCTGATTGAATCAGCCAATCAGATTGAAGTTCAATCTGATTGGCTGATCCAATCAGCCAATCAGATTGAGCTCGCATTCTATTGGCTGATCGGAAAACAGACAATAAAATGCGAGCTCAATCTGATTGGCTGATTGGATCAGCCAATCGGATTGAACTTCAATCTGATTGGCTGATTCAATCAGCCAATCAGATATTTCCTACCTTAATTCCGATTGGCTGATAGAATCCTATCAGCCAATCGGAATTGAAGGGACGCCATCTTGGATGACGTCCCTTAAAGGAATATCCATTCTTCGTTAGTCTTCGGGAAGAAGACGATGGCTCCACGTCGGCTCGTCTGAAGATGGCTCCGCTCCGGATGGATGAAGATTGAAGATGCCGCCTGGGTGATGACTTCATCGGATGGAAGACTTCTTCAGCCCCACCTGGATGATGACTTCTGCCGCTCCGGATCTCCTCTTCAGTTCCATCGATGGTCGGCTGGCTGAAGACGACTCAAGGTAGGATGATCTTCAGAGGGGTAGTGTTAGGTTTATTTAAGGGGGGTTTGGGTTAGATTAGGGGTATGTGGGTGGTGGGTTTTAATGTTGGGGGGGTTGTATTTTTCTTTTACAGGCAAAAGAGCTGAATTCTTTGGGGCATGCCCCGCAAAAGGCCCTTTTAAGGGCTGGTAAGGTGAAAGAGCTTTGAACTTTTTTAATTTAGAATAGGGTAGGCATTTTTTTATTTTGTGGGGCTTTGTTATTTTATTAGGGGGCTTAGATTAGGTGTTAGTAGCTTAAAATTGTTGTAATATTTTTTAAATGTTTGTAACTTATTTTTTTATTTTTTTGTAACTTATCTTTTTTATTTTTTGTACTTTAGTTAGTTTATTTAATTGTATTTAATTGTAGTTATTTGTAGGTAATTTATTTAATTAATTTAATGATAGTGTAGTGTTATGTTTAATTGTAACTTAGGTTAGGATTTATTTTACAGGTAATTTTGTATTTCTTTTAGCTAGGTAGTTATTAAATAGTTAATAACTATTTAATAACTATTCTAACTAGCTAAAATAAATACAAAGTTAACTGTAAAATAAATATAAATCCTAAAATAGCTACAATATAATTATCACTTATATTGTAGCTATATTAGGGTTTATTTTAAAGGTAAGTATTTAGTTTTAAATAGGATTAATTTATTTAATAAGAGAAATATTATTTAGATTTATTTAATTAATATTTAAGTTAGGGGGGTGTTAGAGTTAGTGTTAGACTTAGGTTTAGGGGTTAATAATTTTATTACAGTGGCGGCGGTGTAGGGGGGGCAGGATAGGGGTTAATAAACTTATAGGTGGTGACAGTTTAGGGGGGGCAGGATAGGGGTTAATAAACTTATTATAGGTGGCGGCGGTGTAGGGGGGCATATTAGGGGTTAATAAGTTTAATATAGGTTGCAGAGGGGTCCGGGAGCGGCGGTTTAGGGGTTAAACAATTTATTTAGTTGCAGCGAGGTCCGGGATCAGCAGGACAGGGGTTAATAACTTTATTATAGGTGGCGACGGTATAGGGGGGGGCAGGATAGGGGTTAATAGGTATAATGTAGTTGCGGCGGGGACCGGTAGCGGCGGTTTAGGGGTTAATAAGTTTATTAGAGTGGCGGTGGGCTCCGGGAGCGGCGGTTTAGGGGGTAATAACTTTATTTAGTTGCGGCGACTCAGGGTACATGTTAGGGTGTTAGGTGTAGACAGCTCCCATAGGAATCAATGGGATGTCTGGCAGCAGCGAACATGAACTTTCGCTATGGTCAGACTCCCATTGATTCCTATGGGATCAGCCGCCTCCAGGGCGGCGGTTTGAAAACCAGGTATGCTGCACCGGAAAAGTGCCAAGCGTACCTGCTAGTTTTTTGATAACTAGCAAAAGTAGTCAGATTGTGCCGCACTTGTCTGCGGAACATCTGGAGTGGCGTAAGAATCGATCTGTGTTGGACTGAGTCCGGCGGATCGAAGCTTACGTCACAAAATTCTACTTTTGCCGGTATCTAGGGCTTGATAACTAAGGCGAATCAGCCTCGCCACAAATACGCTGCGGAATTCCAGCGTATTTGAGGTAGACACGTTGATAACTAGAGGTCAATATATCCAGCTTGGTGAGGAGGGTGTTATTCTGCAACACAGGAACAACAAAAGATGATACGGGGACTAAGACTGAGTTTTATCACACCTCTGATACTCACAGTTTGCAAAATGAGTAAGGCACTATGTAGTTAAACCTAAATAACAAGCAAAGAAAATAATAATTTATAAAAGAGTTAATAAAATAAGTTCATAAAACAGTCTTAAATGATTTGTTTATATAATGGAGGTAATATCTTTATATTCAAAAACCGGATCCACTCTAAAATGTTGTTTGTTGTGATCCTCTCTGTTAAATGATGCCTCTCAACAAACTTGTGGTTCTCCACAACACAGGAATAGTGCATGAAAAGATCTAAGGATGCAGAGTGCAAACCACATGAGATGTCCTTTTGTAGTATAAAATAACACCTTGAATAAATAGATTTAAATGCACTCACTAACAAACCATCAAAAGCACATAGACTCGCAGATACACAGGTAAGGGTTATGGAGAAAGATCGCTCATCCCTCTGGTGCAGCTTGGCATCTGACATCATATGTATGAGTGTCTTAGTACACAAGAGGGGCCCTCCACACCAGGACCTTCAATTAAATGCAGTCCCAAGCTTGACATTACCATGACATATTTCCTAACCTTACTGGTTACTCTTTCAAGACAAGGAGGTTTCTTGTTGTTTTTTTTTTTACTCTCAATCCTTAGATCCCCTGATATTCAGATTTGTGATGTACTTTAGGATAGTGCTGAAAAGACAAAGATATCATCCCATGTGTTATGTGTAATTTTGCATCAACTTAAGGTGGTCCAGGGTAGCACATACTATACATGTTAGGGAACTAAACTCCTATTCATTACTGGATGCCAAATTTTGAGAGGAATATTCAGGTGTGTAACTCTAGAAGGCACACTTTATCACAACTTGTCAGGGTTTCACCTTGCTTTCGTTTGTTATTTGCTGCTTGGCTGACATTTTACTCACCTGTCTCTCTCCTCGACTACTGCAGAGTGTGTAATGCTGCTCACTACACCCAGGCGCTCTCTTATGGCCAAACTGGAGAACATCATCAGTGAGAGACAGGTTGCAGTCTCAAAACTATGATGTCATCACTTACTATTTAAAGTGCTTCTTTTCAGTCTGCCTTTGCCCTTTCATTGTCTCAGAGTTTTTTGTGAGTTACTGTGTTCCTGCTCCTGTGTATAACCTGGCTTGTTTAAAGTCCCTTATGGTTCTTGATCCCTGGCTTGCTCCTGACTCTACTGATCTTTGTGTTCCTGATCCCGTCTCATCTGACTACATGCTTTGGCTCCTGGCTTGTCGTTTGGCGTTTGGACTCTTTATTATTTTTCTGTTATTATTTAATAAAGGTGTGATTATTTTAGAATTTCATGTCTCTGTCTGATTCCTGGTACCCTGACATTACACAAGGGCCATGAATTCTGACAAGGTGGGCATTTACTTTGAAATGTTACCTCAGGCGTTTCCCTCTGACAGAGCTAAGGTGGGATTTCTCATCTTATTACTCTCTGACATGGCTCTTGTTTGGGCTAATCCCTTGTGGGAGACTAATAAATATGTGATATCTAATTACTCTGAATTTGTAGCCTCCTTTCGAAGGGTTTTTTATGTCCCGGCTCGCTTCCAAACGACTCAGGTCCATTCAGCAAGGTACGAGATCTGTAGCCCAGTATACTATTGAGTTCCGTACACTTGCAGCAGAGGTAGGTTGGAACAAGGAAGTCTTACCTTCTCTCATGGGCTTTCTGATGCGATTAAAAATTAAGTTGCTGCCAGAGATTCACCAGAGGATCTCGAGGCCTTGGTGTCTTTTCTAATCTTAATTGACATCAGACTCAGAGAGAGTCCCTCTTTCAAGGAGTGCTTGCAGAAGCCTCCTGTCCAGTTGTCTCCTATGTTTTTGTTCCCTACCATGCCTCCCTCTCCTCCAATGCCTCCTGGTCCTGAAACACCAGGTACTGCTGAGCCTATGCAGTTGGGATTCACATGCCTCTCTGCAGTTGAGGGCCTTTAGGAGGAGGGAGTGGCTCTGTCTCTATTGTGGGCTACAAGGTCACCTTTAAAAGTCTTGTCCTACACGTCTTGGAAACGCCCATACCTAAGGCCCTGTTGGGGACATACCTTGGATGGCTTATCATCATCCCCAGAACCTCTAAAATAGAAACCTTTGGTCATGGTTGCTCTTTCATGGGTGGACTCCTCCATAGTCACTCAGGCTCTTGTAGGCTCCAGTGCTGCAGGTTATTTAATTGACAGTGCTTTTGTATCACAGCACTCCATTCCAGTACAATCTTGGTCCACTCCTCTTACTATTGAGGTCATTGATGGCAGGCCCCTTCAGCCTGCACTCTTTACTAATTAAACTTATCCGTTATCCATAGCTGTTGGGGATCTCCATTTTAAAACTATACAGTTCCAGGTGATAACTTTTCTGCATTTTCCAGTTGTTATGGGTTATCCCTGGCTTCAAGAGCACAATCCCAGTCTGGACCTACGACCAGGCTCCAGTAGGTGAACCTCTTCCTTCTGTAGAGCGAAGCAGGATCAGGAACAAGAGCTCTTACAAGAGCTCAGTAGCTAAGGGAGTATGAAGAACATAGCAATCCCTGTAGTGATTATAGCTGTCCCCTACAAACATGAGTCAAGGCTGCAAGTTAGAGGGTCAGAAAAGGTCTGATGTGCTGGAACACACAGCCTGCTTTTTATTGAGGTTACATGCAAAAAGGACACTCTCAGGGGGAGGCATAAAATCCCCAATCACACATTTAGATAGAGAGACAACGCCCTTTGACAGGCCACAACATTACTTCAGCAGATAACAAGTTACACACAAGAAAACAATGCAGTCCATCTTATCAACAGCAGTCTGACTCTGGAGGTAATTAGACAATGGGAATGTTTATCACTAAACTTAATTAGAGCTGATGCCAGCAAACTTGTATTTAGAAACTAGTTTCTTGAAGCTGAACAAAGTTAACTCTTTAGGTCTGACCGAAGGGTCTGTCACATAGCACTTAATGGTACACAATGAAAACTAATGCTTTTGTAACAGTGCTCCCTTTCTGTGGAACACTCTGCCTGTGTGGTACTTGGTTCAGTAAGCCCTATTTACTGAACCAAGTGGGAGAAGGCCAGGGACAAGTTATTTTACAGGTCTGGGGACATAGTCTTAAAGGGGCATTGTTCTCCAAAGTCACAATATGTCCCCAGACGGTTCTTAAAGGGCCATACACACCCTATAAAAGTTAATACATTTTCAGGGGCACAATCTTCCAGGGGCCATAGTCATGAGGAAGGAGGCTGGCAAATAGGCTTCTCCACAATCCAGGGAAGCAGGGCAATTTTCCATTTAAAGGGCCAGTTACAAATAGCAGTTTGTAAAAGTAGTATACACTTTACCCTGGTGTGTTTAAATAGAGAGTCTCTAATTCACAGTTAAACGTATTTCTATCTTGGGTATATAATATGTGTCAACGTGAAAACCTGTATAACTGTCCAGTATGATCCTCTCATGTAGTTGCTATCACTTTGTAGTTGTACATATTGTGGTACTGTTCCTTTAAGTATGAAATCTAGCAACATTTGGTAAGAGTGTAGATTAGAAACACTCACTCACCATACTCAATCCATATATATATATATGGTTACCTTAGAGGTGTCTGTGGTTAAGGCTCTGGGAAAGATGCATCCCGTCTCTGCTCCTGCAGCTGCCAATGTCGTGTCAGTTTTGGCTTTCCCCTCTAATGGTTAAAAGGACAGTCAAGTCCAAAATAAACTTTCATGATTCAGATAGGGCATGTAATTTAGACAACTATCCAATTTACTTTTATCACCAGTTTTGCTTTGTTCTCTTGGTATTCTTAGTTGAAAGCTAAACCTAGGAGGTTCATATTCTAATTTCTTAGACCTTGAGGGCCGACCTCTTATCTAAAAGCATTTTGACAGTTTTTCACTACTAGAGGGCATTAGTTCATGCGTTTCATATAGATAACATTGAGCTCAGGCACGTGGAGTTACATTTTTTGGTGCTTTGCCAATTACTATAGAAAGTTTATTAAAAAGTTTTCTTCCTTGGTCATATCACGGACATGACCCATAAGAAGAATGATCCACTCCATTGGTCACCTACTGCTATTAAGGCCTTAAGACTGCCTTTGATGGCTCCCAGGTTCAGGCTTATCCTAACCATGCTCTGCCTTTCACTCTAGAGGTCAATGAGTCTGAGACAGGAGTATGCGCCCTCTTGTCTCGATGCCCTATGCCTGAGAGTTCCTTGCACCATGCAGTTTTTTCTCTAAGAAATTGTATCCAGAGGAATGCAATTACTAGATTGGTGACAGGGAATTACTGGCCATAATTTTGGCACTCAAGGAATGGAGGCACCTTCTCAAGGGTACTAGCGTACCGGTGTGCATCCTCACTGATCACAAGAATTTGACTTACCTATACAAAGCTAAACGCTTGTTGCCCCGACAGGCCAGATGGGTGCTATTTTTGTCTCGGTTCAATTATGTGATCTCTTACCTGCCTGGTAGTAAGAACATTAGGGCTGATGCCCTCCATAAACAATTCTCACTTCTGTCCAAGGAGGAGTCTGTACCAACTCCAGTTATACCTACTGACCATATTTTGGCCACCAAATGAACCAATTTGACTTCTCCCTTGGGGAGGGAAATCCTAGCTGCACAAACCAATGAGCCCATAAAAAGCATAATACAAGGAGCTCCTAAGAGAAGGCTAAGGTTATATACACTACGCTAAAAATATAAAATGATAATGGAATACTCACGAAAAAAGTATATATAGAGAGAGTAATGTAATTAAGGGAGAAAAAATATGTATTCTTCCCAAACATAAAGTATATTAAAAAGTATAAAAAGGGTTAAAAAAGGTTATTACATAAGTATTAAAATCTTAGACATATATAATCAAATCTACATGACAACATGGATCCATGTGACCTAATGAGCTCATACAAACTACAATAAAAGCAAATCAAAGCAAATAAAAGCAAAAAGAAACAGAATGCTTTGCCTAAAAAAAACACATGTGAAAGTTTATCCTTGTGCAATGGGGAATGTGAGTCCTTGATGGAAAAATAGGTGGGTAGTGATGTCACGAATAGTTCGCCAGCAAATAGTTCCCGGCGAACATAGTATGTTCGCATTCACCGCGGCGGGAGAATATATGCGATGTTCGGTCCGCCCCCTTTTCATTATCATTGAGTAAACTTTGACCCTGTAATTCACAGTCAGCAGACACATTCCAGCCAATCAGCAGCAGACCCTCCCTCCCAGACCCTCCCACCTCCTGGACAGCATCCATTTTAGATACATTCGGAAGCTGCATTCTTTGTGAGAGGAGGGACAGTGTAGCTGCTGCTGATTTAATAGGGAAATCGATAGCTAGGCTAGTGTATTCAGTGTCCACTACAGTCCTGAAGGACTCATCTGATCTCTGCTGTAAGGACAGCACCCCAAAAAGCCCTTTTTAGGGCTAGAACATCAGTCTGCTTTTTTTTTCTCCTGTGTAATCTAATTGCAGTTGCCTGCCTGTGTGTCAGGCTCACAGCGTATACTGTGCCCACTTGCCCAGTGCCACCACTCATATCTGGTGTAACAGTAGTGTACATTTAAAAAAAAAAACACGTTTTTGACTGTGAAATAATAGCAGACAGCTGCCAGTACCCAAGATGGCCGCCAATAAGGCAGATGGGGAGGGTTAGAGAGCTGTTTGGGGGGGGATCAGGGAGGTTGGGGGCTAAGGGGAGGATGCTACACCACAGCATATGTAAATATGCTAAAAAAAATAAAAATATTTTAAAAACCTTTTATTTTAGTACTGGCAGACTTTCTGCCAGTACTTAAGATGGCAAGGACAATAATGGGGTGGGGGAGGGAAGGGAGCTGTTTGGGAGGGATCAGGGGGTCTGATGTGTCAGGTGGGAGGCTGATCTCTACACTAAAGCTAAAATTAACCCTGCAAGCTCCCTACAAACTACCTAATTAACCCCTTCACTGCTTGCCATAATACACGTGTGATGCGCAGCAGCATTTAGTGGCCTTTTAATTACCAGAAAGCAACACCAAAGTCATATATGTCTGCTATTTCTGAACAAAGGGGATCCCAGAGAAGCATTTACAACCATTTGTGCCATAATTGCACAAGATGTTTGTAAATAATTTCAGTGAGAAACCTAAAATTGCAAAAAAAATTAAGTTTTCTTTAAATTTGATCGCATTTGGCGGTGAAATGGTGGCATTAAATATACCAAAATGGGCCTAGATCAATACTTTGGGTTGTCTACTACACTACACTTAAGCTAAAATTAACTCTACAAGCTCCCTACATGCTCCCTAATTCAGTGACGTGCAGTGAGGTCAGAGGCTGGTGAGGCACTAGATATGATATGCCGGAGAAACACATGTTCAGAGGCCCCAAGTACCCCCAACAGGGCAGGTTTAAATGATAGCTGAACCAGTGCACAGGTGATATAATCAGGTGATGGGTGAGAGCAAGTTAGTAATCACTGAGTTACTGATCAGCTGATTACTTTACCTCTGCACTGATTCAGCTATAATGAAAACCTGGCCTGTTGGGGGTACTTCAGGACCATTGTTGAGAAACACTGCACTAAAGCACTAGCTCATCGAAATGTATTGATTACCTGGAGAATAAAGCACACATACTCTGTTCACTGACACCCACACACACTCTGCTCACATACGCACTCACACAATTCTGTGGCACAGTGCCAGTTACTAAGCAATTAGAATTATACACAATCTCTTCTCTACTCACTACTGTATTGTAAAAATAGAAATAATTTACCATACAAGTTTTACACAAAGGACAAGTTATCAATACTGCCAACACAGCTGCTGCAATATGGTGTTCAAGAAACGCACTTAGGTATGCTCTTCAACAAAGGACACCAAAGGATATCAAAAGAATTAAGTACATAATAATAAAAGTAAAATAGAAAGTTTATTTATTTATTTTTTTGTGCAATTTCTATCTGAATGATGGAGATGTAATTATGACTTTCATGTTCCTTTCAAAAAACGAATTTGATTTGCTGACATGGGGCCAGCAACAGTTGATGCTTATTCTCAAAATATATATAACTAGAAAAGTCTATTAAAATAGCATGCTCTACCTCAATCATGAAAGTTTAATTTTAAATGTCTCCCTTTGACTATGTGTTTAACCAATTACTTTACAGTGGCATTATTTCCAAAAAAAATTAACTGCAATAATTACATATATTTTTTAAATGACTCATTATCTCCTTTTTATTAATATAAACTTGTATAAAAGCAGCACATATTAAAAACACAATGCAACAGCTTTCAATTGATTTGTGAATTACAAGTTAACAGCAGTCTTTAAATAAATGGAGACACAGAGAAAAATAAAAATAGACACTGCATCCTCTGACTGAACAGACATAACATATATGGAGTTTGTACCTAATTAAATCAAATAACCATGGAAAAGGGAGGCTTAGCAATATTCAATGTCAAAAACTTTAATTTAAATAATGTGGACACTGCACACTTAACTTCAAACTCTGGGTTTTAAATTATGAATATAAATTTGAATTGACCCTTTGACTTCCTGTCAGTATTGGGTTATGCTCACTTACTGTCCCCTCTGTTAATGAGCTGTATCTGAACACAATTTGTGAATCACAAGAGAGGTAGAATACTACTTTACTCTTCTGCTTGGTGTCATCTGTCCTTAGGTTACCTCAGCTTCCAGTTGTGTCACATGACCCTGCTCACTGCATCCTCCTTCTGATTAATCTATATATCCTTCAATTGCTAGGAGGCATCAAGAGGGGTGCCTCCTATTGGTCCCAATTTTTGCTGCTAATATATTGACAGAACACAGGTGGCGCTGCAGCACAGCTTTTCCTTTGACCCATGTACTGCAATAGAGAGAAGCGTTCCTGTACCTGCCTCTCCATAGCATTACATGGGGGGAATTTTTTTTTTTTTTACTTTTTTTTTTAATTAAAATTTAATTAAGCTTTGGCCACATATGGCAGGGTAGGCACTGCCTCCCCTGCCTCCTATGAGTGCACGTCCCTGCCCTAATTAACCCCTTCACTGCTGGGCACAAAACACGTGTGGTGCACAGTGGCATTTAGCAGCCTTCTAATTACCAAAAAGCAACGCCAAAGCCATATAAGTCTGCTATTTCTGAACAAAGGGGATCCCAGAGAAGCATTTACAATTATTTATGCCATAATTGCATAAGTTGTTTGTAAATAATTTCTGTGAGAAACCTAAAGTTTGTGAAAAAGTGAACAATTTTTTTTTATTTGATTGCATTTGGCGGTGAAATGGTGGCATGAAATATACCAAAATGGGCCTAGATCAATACTTTGGGTTGTCTATTACACTACACTTAAGCTAAAATTAACTATACAAGCTCCCTACATGCTCCCCAATTAACCCCTTCACTGCTGGGCATAAAACACGTGTGGTGCGCAGTGGCATTTAGCAGCCTTCTAATTACCAAAAAGCAACGCCAAAGCCATATAAGTCTACTATTTCTGAACAAAGGGGATCCCAGAGAAGCATTTGCAACCATGTATGCCATAATTGCATAAGTTGTTTGTAAATTATTTCTGTGAGAAACCTAAAGTTTGTGAAAAAGTGAACAATTTTTTTTTATTTGATCGCATTTGGCGGTGAAATGGTGGCATGAAATATACCAAAATGGGCCTAGATCAATACTTTGGGATGTCTTCTAAAATAATATATATACATGTCAAGGGATATTCAGGTATTTTTATCACCAATTTTGCTTTGTTCTCTTGGTATTCTTAGTTGAAAGCTTAACCTAGGAGGTTCATATGCTAATTTCTTAGACCTTGAAGAACACCTCTTTCAGATTGCATTTTAACAGTTTTTCACCACTAGAGGGTGTTAGTTCACGTATTTCATATAGATAACACTGTGCTCGTGCACGATAAGTAATCTGGGAGCAGGCACTGATTGGCTAGACTGCAAGTCTGTCAAAAGAACTGAAAAAGGGGCAGTTTGCAGAGGCTTAGATACAGGATAATCACAGAGGTTAAAAGTATATTATTATAAATGTGTTAGTTATGCAAAACTGGGAAATGGGTAATAAAGGGATTATCTATCTTTTAAAACAATAAAAAATTCTGGTGTAGACTGTCCCTTTAAACGGGGAGTTTGGTCTGTCACTGTGAAGCGGGCGTAACCCTTACACTACCTGATTGATGCAACATCATACCTGATGTTTTAAAGCACATTATTCCAAACAATTTAGGAATGTTAGGTGATTTATGCCCTTTATGGATTAAAACCAGACTCTGCATCAACTATGTAATTTTCCATGGGAGTTTTGCCATGGATCCCCCTCCGGCATGCCACAGTCCAGGTGTTAGTCCCCTTGAAACAACTTTTCCATCACTATTGTGGCCAGAAAGAGTCCCTGTGGGTTTTAAAATTCGCCTGCCTATTGAAGTCTATGGCGGTTCGCCCGTTCGCAAACATTTGTGGAAGTTCGCAAAGCAAATTTTTTATGCTCACGACATCACTATAGGTGGGATGACAAAATTCTTAAGTGGTGATAGGAAAAAAATGAAATAACTGTGAAAAATAGGTGATCCGCAATCAAGAAAGTTTAAAAATGTACAAAAAATGATGGTGAAAAATGTGAGGGTCAAAAACAAAAATGGTGCTAGCGTAGCTAGTATTGTGCATTATTTAGACCAAAAATAAAAATACAAAAAAAAAAAAAAAAAAATACAAAGTCTTGATAAAGGCCTAATATAAGGCCGAAACGCGTTGACAGTATATGGTAAGCCTATTTATGAATACCTCACATTCATGTAGATAACGAGTTGTGCGTTTGTGTTTTAACGCTGAAAAAATTGCCATTTCAGTGTTAAAACAGCAAAGCAGGGGGGCGGAGCTAGCTGCCATACTGAACAGACGTACTATGTGTGAGCTCCGTATACTATAAACTATAAAAATTAAATTTAGGCACTAAAGTTACTCTTTTTCTGGGACACATAAACCCCCTGGGGTGCCCTGAGAGTTTGGAGGGGCATTGGGCTACAGGAAGGGAGCCGGCCAAGATTAAGAAGCACTACAGCAGGTGGCCCGATATACGGAGGCAAGTTGTACTACAGCATAAAGAGCTTCAGGCACCAAGGGTACTACAGACCGTACGCCATGGAGGAGATGTATTTTTATTTCCAAGGAATGATGGAAGAATTTGAGCGGAGGATCTGCAAAAGGATCGACAAGCTGATCCTGATTCTGCAGCCCACGAGGGAATCGACTGCTTACTGTCCGCCAAAGATGGCGGCGCCTGACGAGTCAGCTGCCTCAGAAACCGATTGGGGGCAGAGGGACATCGGGGAGCCGGACGCAGATGCTGGACTAAAGCAACCTAAGCTTATCTCTCCTGGAGCGGTGATCCAGTTCAACCTCTCCCCGGGTGAAGTGGTGTGCAGAAAGCTGTGTCTAAGTCTTTTCAGCGGGTCCTCGAGTGAATACTTACCGATGGAGTCCTGGAGTGAGGCCTGGGGGATGGCACCTGGGAGTACAGCCGGCTCCCATGTGCGCAGGGACGGAGTGCAGCACAGCCCGCAGCCTACATTTCACGGTATCCTGTTCTGGCGTAGGGGTGAGGGTTAAGCCCTAGGGATATATTGCTACGGGTGCTGTTCAGTTGGATCTGTCCCCCTGGCACTTTTAAAACTGAACCCTGCCTGCATTATTCCTGGACTTTTATTATTCCAGAGCCCACGCTGGGGGTTTTGATGGACATTTTACAGCACTGGTTAGAGAAACACAGATGCCTGAAAAAGAACGTACATTTGGTGGCACTCTATCTCCCGTGGGGAATGAGGCATTACAGAGCCTTCAGGATTGGAGTCGGTTAGCAGAGGTGACTTTTCTATTCTGGTGTTGGTCTCTGGGAAAAATATACACCTGAGGATATCACAGACACTAAATTATCTTTATAGATTGATGGCATGAAGTTTGTTTTTTATAATCAACAGTAGTTTTCGATAGCATATCCTGTGATGTGTTACAGCCTGACAATGTAAACTTCTGATACTGTTAGATATGCCTATGTCTAGCTCTCATTGTTATCTAGTTTGACTTCTATCTGCTGCCTCATTATATGACAATGAGGAAAGTGATTGCAATGTTAGGGCACTGATGCATATATAGGATTGCCACCTTTATTTATTTTACTTGTCCCCTAGTTTGTCTACATGTAGCTATCCTAGATTGGGAATGATCCCACAAGATTCAAGGTGCCCACCTATCTGACCGCTATTCTATTCCCTATTGTTTTTTTATTTGGAGATGTTTCTGTTGTCCGCGGCCGGGACGGCAGAGCACAAATGCAATGTTGGTGAAAGGGAGGGAGTATAACTAGTTAGCTAATCTAATCAGTTTGGGCTGGATGGGATTCATAGGCTGATATTTGAACATGCTAAGCAGTCAGGATAAAGAGAGAGCTACTGATAGTTTACGTATTTATATTATATTATGTTACTTTTAAAACTTGAGGTCCAAGCAATAACGATACTGCAGGTCCGATAGAGGCCTGCACCCCCCCCCCAGATCGGGAGTTCAAAGTTCTAGATGTCCGTAGTTGTACTAGCCCTTACATCACTATGTAGAATAACTCTAGTTTATTTCAGTGGCCTTGATGGGACCTATACATCCTGCTGGAGCTTTACTGATATGCTGGGTCTTAGAGGGGTTCGCACCTTTCACCCCTACATTAACCTCACATTTTTTCTATCTCACTTGTGGCCCAGGAGTAGCCACACATTTTTAATGGAGGTTTGCTATTTTCAAGTCCTACATATTTTCAAGGGGTTTGGTGACAAAATGTATATAACATATGCTATTGAGGTCTCATGTTTGAATGGGTTATGTTCTGATGTACAGGTATGGACACTTTTTCTAATGTCTACCTTAGGGTAGAAAATAAGATGCTTATTATTATTGCCCATGTGTAGAGTCTACTGACTGTTATGTTAGGTTACTTGCTGCTGCTAAGAGATTAACGGTTTGATACCCCCAAATAATTATATAGTAATTTTGCTACAGACTTAGGTACGGGGCCTCTGGGTGGAGGCTCAGGGTCTCACAGAGTCTACCAATCTCCGGGGTACGCCACTTAATTCATATTTTGACAAGAGGGTTATAGCTGTAACCTCGGATGCTAATGGGCACAATTTAATCTCATTGGGTATATTTAGTTGCATTTATGGTACGGACATATAGGACCTAATTCTTTCCTTAGAGAGCTCTGTTACGAAATCTAGGTCAAATGATGATCACTTGTCATGTTACTTTTCATTTTTTTTTGTCCATGTTTCCATGTTTATATAGAAAAAGAGGTGCCGAACACGGCCCACTGTAACTCCTGGTGTGCAGGATCTCATACCGCTTACAGCTCTATGACATGCATGTGAACCACAAGCTTTGATGTATGTATTTAGGCATGTTGCCGTGACACTGTCTGATGTTATTTGTATTTCATTGTTACCTCAATAAAAACTATTTTAAAAAAAAACAAAAAAAAAAAAACAGCAAAGCAGTCATTACAAGTCTTGTCGGTAAAGCTGTACCGAAAACAGTTTTTTCATGGACTCCCAAAGTGCTGCCTTTACGAGTTTTGCAGTGAGGTACCCTATACCGACAAGATTTGTACCACCATCTGAGACCAGTAATTTTGAGTTTAATGCAACAAAACTGTTACATAAAACTTATAACTAAACTGTTACAAATACACTAACACCCATAAACTACCTATTAACCCCTAAACCAAGGCCCTCCCACATCGCAAAAGCTATTTTTTAAGCTATTAACACCTAATCTGCCTCTCCCGTCATCGCCGCCACTAATAATATTTATTAACCCCTATTACACCGCTGCCCAACATTGCCCACACTATAGTAATGTTAATAACTCCTATTCCCCTGGACCCCAACATCGTCAACACTATAATAAAGATATTAACCCTATTTTTAAGTTATTAACCCCTAAACCTCTGGCCTCCCAAATCACTGCCACTAAATAAACCTATTAACCCCTAAACCGCCAGCCCTCCACATCACCAAAAACTAAATGAAACTTTTAACCCCTAAGCCTAACACCCCCTAACTTTATATTAAAATTATAAGATCCCTATCTTAAAATAAATAAAAAAAAAAAAAAATGTAAACTATAAATTAAACTAACATAACTATTAGACTAAAATTAAAGTAACTAAAAATTAAATAAACTAAATTACAAATTAAATAAACTAAATAACAAATTAAAAAAACCTAACCCTACTAAAAAAATCAAATCTACAATTAAAAAAAAAATAAAAAAATCTAAAGTACAAACCCCCCCCACTAAATTATGAATAATAACAAATGAAATTATCCAAAATAAAAACAAGTACACCTATTCTAATATAAAAATAAAAAATCCCCCCAAAACAAAAAAAACCCTAGCCTACAATAACTACCAATATCCCTTAAATGGGCCTTTTGTATGGCATTGCCTTAAGTTAAACAGCTCTTTTACCTGCAAAAATATACAAAGACCCTCCAACAGTAAAACCCATTACTTAACCAACCCCCTAAAAATAAAAAAACCTAACTCTAAAAAAAACCTAAGCTACCCTTTGCCCTGAAAAGGGCATTTGTATAAAGGGCATTCAGCTCTTGTTCCTGCCCTTAAAAGGGCATTCAGATCTTTTAAGAAATGCCCAAACCATAATCTAAAAAAAAACCACTCCAAAAAACCTTAAAAATAACCTAACACTAACCCCTCTTTAGGTACTTACAGTTGCTGAAGTCCCGCTTGAAGATCTTTATCCCAGCGGCTCCATCTTCATCCATCGCAGGACTGGCATCTTCTTCATCTCTGCGGAGGTGGAGAGGTTGATGTGCAGAGGCAGAGGTACAGGCGGAGGTCTATCGATCCGACGTGGAGGTCCTCTTCAAATCAGCCCAAAAAATTACAGTAGCTCTCATCCTATTGGCTGATTAGAACAGCCAATAGGATTTTAGCAGCTCTAATTCCTATTGTCTGATTTAATTTTTTCAGCCATTAGGAATGCAATGGTAACCCCAGTATAAAAGGGGTACCTTGCAACTCAATCCTCAATGTGCTGTGGACGATCACATGAAGAGGACCTCCACGTCGAATGGATGGACCTCCACCTTTGACCTCTGCTTGGAACTCCGCCTCCGCGCATCGACTGCTCCGACTCCACAGGGATGAAGAAGATGCCCGTCCCGGAAGATGGAGCCACCGGGATGAAGATCGTTCAAGCGGGACTTCAGCAACTTTCAGTACCTAAAGAGGGTTAGTGTTAGGTTTTTTTTAAGGTTTTTTGGGGTGGGGTTTTTTAGATTAGGGTTTGGGCATTTCTTAAAAGAGCTGAATGCACTTTTAAGGCAATGCCCATACAAATGCCCTTTTCAGGGCAATAGGTAAATTTGTTTTTTTTAGTAAGGTTTTTTTATTTTGTGGGTTTGGGGGGTCGGGGTTTGTATACTGTTAGGGGGTGTTTGTTTTTCTTTTGTAGAAAAAGAGCTGATTTCTTTAGGACAATGTCTTACAAAAGGCCCTTCTAAGATCCTGAGGCCTAGATTTGGAGTTTGGAGGTAAAAGGGCTGTTAACGCTCCGCGGGCTTTTTTCTGGCCACACCATAAAATTAACTCTGGTATCGAGAGTTCAAACAAATGCTGCGTTAGGCTCCAAAAAAGGAGCGTAGAGCATTTTTACCGCAAATGCAACTCTCGATACCAGAGTTGCTTACGGACGCGGCCAGCCTCAAAAACGTGCTCGTGCACGATTCCCCCATAGGAAACAATGGGACTGTTTGAGCTGAAAAAAAACCTAACACCTGCAAAAAAGCAGCGTTCAGCTCCTAACGCAGCCCCATTGTTTCCTATGGGGAAACACTTCCTACGTCTGCACCTAACACTCTAACATGTACCCCGAGTCTAAACACCCCTAACCTTACACTTATTAACCCCTAATCTGCCGCCCCCGCTATCGCTGACCCCTGCATATTATTTTTAACCCCTAATCTGCCGCTCCGTAAACCGCCGCAACCTACGTTATCCCTATGTACCCCTAATCTGCTGCCCTAACATCGCCGACCCCTATATTATATTTATTAACCCCTAATCTGCCCCCCTCAACGTCGCCGACACCTGCCTACACTTATTAACCCCTAATCTGCCGAGCGGACCTGAGCGCTACTATAATAAAGTTATTAACCCCTAATCCGCCTCACTAACCCTATCATAAATAGTATTAACCCCTAATCTGCCCTCCCTAACATCGCCGACACCTACCTTCAATTATTAACCCCTAATCTTCCGAGCGGAGCTCACCGCTATTCTAATAAATGTATTAACCCCTAACGCTAAGTCTAACCCTAACACTAACACCCCCATAACTTAAATATAATTTACATCTAACGAAATTAATTAACTCTTATTAAATAAATGATTCCTATTTAAAGCTAAATACTTACCTGTAAAATAAATCCTAATATAGCTACAATATAAATTATAATTACATTGTAGCTATTTTAGGATTAATATTTATTTTACAGGCAACTTTGTAATTATTTTAACCAGGTACAATAGCTATTAAATAGTTAAGAACTATTTAATAGTTACCTAGTTAAAATAATAACAAATTTACCTGTAAAATAAATCCTAACCTAAGATATAATTAAACCTAACACTACCCTATCAATAAAATAATTAAATAAACTACCTACAATTACCTACAATTAACCTAACACTACACTATCAATAAATTAATTAAACACAATTCCTACAAATAAATACAATTACATAAACTAGCTAAAGTACAAAAAATAAAAAAGAACTAAGTTACAAAAAATAAAAAAATATTTACAAACATAAGAAAAATATTACAACAATTTTAAACTAATTACACCTACTCTAAGCCCCCTAATAAAATAACAAAGCCCCCCAAAATAAAAAATTCCCTACCCTATTCTAAATTAAAAAAGTTACAAGCTCTTTTACCTTACCAGCCCTGAACAGGGCCCTTTGCGGGGCATGCCCCAAGAATTTCAGCTCTTTTGCCTGTAAAAGAATAAATACAATACCCCCCCCCCAACATTACAACCCACCACCCACATACCCCTAATCTAACCCAAACCCCCCTTAAATAAACCTAACACTAAGCCCCTGAAGATCTTCCTACCTTGTCTTCACCATACCAGGTTCACCGATCCGTCCTGGCTCCAACATCTTCATCCAACCCAAGCGGGGGTTGGCGATCCATCATCCGGTGCTGAAGAGGTCCAGAAGAGGCTCCAAAGTCTTCCTCCTATCCGGCAAGAAGAGGACATCTGGACCGGCAAACATCTTCTCCAAGCGGCATCTTCGATCTTCTTCCATCCGGTGCGGAGCGGGTCCATCTTGAAGCAGGCGACGCGGATCCATCCTCTTCTTCTGTTGTCTCCTGACTAATGACGGTTCCTTTAAGGGACGTCATCCAAGATGGCGTCCCTCGAATTCCGATTGGCTGATAGGATTCTATCAGCCAATCGGAATTAAGGTAGGAATATTCTGATTGGCTGATGGAATCAGCCAATCAGAATCAAGTTCAATCCGATTGGCTGATCCAATCAGCCAATCAGATTGAGCTCGCATTCTATTGGCTGATCGGAACAGCCAATAGAATGCAAGCTCAATCTGATTGGCTGATTGGATCAGCCAATCGGATTGAACTTGATTCTGATTGGCTGATTCCATCAGCCAATCAGAAAATTCCTACCTTAATTCCGATTGGCTGATAGAATCCTATCAGCCAATCGGAATTCGAGGGACGCCATCTTGGATGACGTCCCTTAAAGGAACCGTCATTAGTCGGGAGACAACGGAAGAAGAGGATGGATCCTCGTCGCCTGCTTCAAGATGGACCCGCTCCGCACCGGATGGAAGAAGATCGAAGATGCCGCTTGGAGAAGATGTTTGCCGGTCCGGATGTCCTCTTCTTGCCGGACAGGAGGAAGACTTTGGAGCCTCTTCTGGACCTCTTCAGCACCGGATGATGGATCGCCAACCCCCGCTTGGGTTGGATGAAGATGTTGGAGCCAGGACGGATCGGTGAACCTGGTATGGTGAAGACAAGGTAGGAAGATCTTCAGGGGCTTAGTGTTAGGTTTATTTAAGGGGGGTTTGGGTTAGATTAGGGGTATGTGGGTGGTGGGTTGTAATGTTGGGGGGGGGGGTATTGTATTTATTCTTTTACAGGCAAAAGAGCTGAAATTCTTGGGGCATGCCCCGCAAAGGGCCCTGTTCAGGGCTGGTAAGGTAAAAGAGCTTGTAACTTTTTTAATTTAGAATAGGGTAGGGAATTTTTTATTTTGGGGGGCTTTGTTATTTTATTAGGGGGCTTAGAGTAGGTGTAATTAGTTTAAAATTGTTGTAATATTTTTCTTATGTTTGTAAATATTTTTTTATTTTTTGTAACTTAGTTCTTTTTTATTTTTTGTACTTTAGCTAGTTTATGTAATTGTATTTATTTGTAGGAATTGTGTTTAATTAATTTATTGATAGTGTAGTGTTAGGTTAATTGTAGGTAATTGTAGGTAGTTTATTTAATTATTTTATTGATAGGGTAGTGTTAGGTTTAATTATATCTTAGGTTAGGATTTATTTTACAGGTAAATTTGTTATTATTTTAACTAGGTAACTATTAAATAGTTCTTAACTATTTAATAGCTATTGTACCTGGTTAAAATAATTACAAAGTTGCCTGTAAAATAAATATTAATCCTAAAATAGCTACAATATAATTATAATTTATATTGTAGCTATATTAGGATTTATTTTACAGGTAAGTATTTAGCTTTAAATAGGAATAAGTTATTTAATAAGAGTTAATTAATTTCGTTAGATGTAAATTATATTTAAGTTATGGGGGTGTTAGTGTTAGGGTTAGACTTAGCGTTAGGGGTTAATACATTTATTAGAATAGCGGTGAGCTCCGCTCGGAAGATTAGGGGTTAATAATTGAAGGTAGGTGTCGGCGATGTTAGGGAGGGCAGATTAGGGGGTTAATACTATTTATGATAGGGTTAGTGAGGCGGATTAGGGGTTAATAACTTTATTATAGTAGCGCTCAGGTCCGCTCGGCAGATTAGGGGTTAATAAGTGTAGGCAGGTGTCGGCGACGTTGAGGGGGGCAGATTAGGGGTTAATAAATATAATATAGGGGTCGGCGGTGTTAGGGGTAGCAGATTAGGGGTACATAGGGATAACGTAGGTGGCGGCGCTTTGCGGTCGGAAGATTAGGGGTTAATTATTTTAAGTAGCTGGCGGCGACATTGTGGGGGGCAGGTTAGGGGTTAATAAATGTAAAACAGGGGTCGGCGGGGTTAGGGGCAGCAGATTAGGGGTACATAAGTATAACGTAGGTGGCGGTCGGCAGATTAGGGGTTAAAAATTTTAATCGAGTGTCGGCGATGTGGGTGGAGCTCGGTTTAGGGGTACATAGGTAGTTTATGGGTGTTAGTGTACTTTAGGGTACAGTAGTTAAGAGCTTTATGAACCGGCGTTAGCCAGAAAGCTCTTAACTCCTGCTATTTTCAGGCGGCTGGAATTTTGTCGTTAGAGCTCTAACGCTCACTTCAGAAACGACTCTAAATACCGGCGTTAGAAAGATCCCATTGAAAAGATAGGATACGCAAATGGCGTAGGGGGATCTGCGGTATGGAAAAGTCGCGGCTGAAAAGTGAGCGTTAGACCCTTTAATCACTGACTCCAAATACCAGCGGGCGGCCAAAACCAGCGTTAGGAGCCTCTAACGCTGGTTTTGACGGCTACCGCCGAACTCCAAATCTAGGCCTGAGAAAGGCCCTGTTAAGGGCCCTTGGTAGTTTATTATAGATTAGGGTTTTTCATTTTGGGGTGTTATTTTTTTTTTAACAGGGTATTAGAATAAAAATAATTTTTATTGTTTTGGATAATTTTGTTTGTGATTTTGTGTAATGGTATTTCTTTTTTATTTTTTTGTAATTTTAGTGTTTTTTATTTTTTGTAATGGTAGTTTTTTTTTATTTTTGTAATGTTAGGTTTTAGTGTAAGGCAACTTAGGTTTTATTTCACAGGTAAGTTTGTATTTATTTTAACTAGGTAGTTAGTAAATAGTTAATAACTATTTACTAACTAGTCTACCGAGTTAAAATAAATACAAACTTACCTGTGAAATAAAAATAAAACCTAAGCTAGCTACAATATAACTATTAGCCATATTGTAGCTAGCTTAGGTTTTATTTCACAGGTAAGTTTGTTTTTAGTTTTAAATAGGTATTATTTAGTTAATAATTGTAACTTTAATTTAGCTATATTTTAATTATGTTAAAGTTAGGGGTTGTTAGGTTTATGGTTAGGGTTACGGTTAGGTTTAGGGTTAAGTTTAGGGGTTAATATAGTTTAATTTAGGTTGTTGCGGTGTGGGGGGCTGTCAGTTTATGGGTTTATAGCTTTATTTAGTGGTAGTGATGTGGGAGGCCAGAGGATTAGGGGTTAATAACTTTATTTAGTGGCGGTGATGTCGGGGAGTACTGGAATAAAGGTTAATAGATGTATTAAAGTGTGGACGATGTTGGGGTGCAAGGGAATAGGGGTTAATAACTTTAGTATAGCGGCGGCGATATCGGGAGCGGCAGATTAGGGGTTAATAACATTATGTAGGTGTTGGCGATGTTGGGGGCAGCAGATTAGGGGTGTATAGACGTTAAGGTTTATGTTAGGGTGTTAGGTTCAACTTTTGTTGCATTTGTTAACTACCCTCTATAGCGCACAACTCGTAATCTACCTGATTGTTTATAGCAATATTGCACTATTGTATTTTTTTCTGTATTTTTATTTTTTAGGTCTAAATAATGCACAATACCTAGAAGAAGGGCTTTGGATAACTCCGGACCTATCCTATTTAGGATTTACCAAGCACACAGCTACTCTACCACCATTTTTGTTTTTGACCCTCACTTTTTCACCATAATTTTTTGTACATTTTTATACTTTCTAGATTGCGGATCACCTATTTTTTTTTACAGTTATTTCATTTTTTCATATCACCACCTAAGGATTTTTACATCCCACATATTTTTCCATCAAGGATTCACATTCCCCTTTCCACAAGGATAGACTTTCATTTCACATGTGTTTTCTCTAGGCAAAGCATTCTCGGGTAGATTACGAGGTTTTGCGGTAACAGGGGTGCGGTGCTAACGAGCAGTTTTCTCTCACCGCTCACTTTTCTACAGCGCTGGTAGTACGAGTTTTTACAAACCCGGCGTTAAAAGACAAAAAGTGAGCGTAGAGCAAAATTTTGCTCCACACTTCACTCCAATACCAGCGCTGCTTAAATCAGGAATCAACGGGGAGAGCCTGCTGAAAAAAAGTCTAACACCTGCAAAAAAGCAGCGTAAAACTCAGTAACGCAGTCCCATTGATTCCCATGGGGAAATAAAATTTATGTTTACACCTAACACCCTAACATGAACCCCGAGTCTAAACACCCCTAATCTTACACTTATTAACCCCTAATCTGCCATCCCTGACATCACCGACACCTGAATTATATTTATTAAACCCTAATCTGCCACCCCCGACATCGCCGCCACCTACATTATACTTATTAACCCCTAATCTGCCTCCCCTGACATTGCCGCCACCTACATTATACTTATGAACCCCTAATCTGCTGCCCCCAACATCGCCGCCACTTACATTATTTTTATTAACCCCTAATCTGCTGCCCCAGACATCGTCGCCACCTACCTACACTTATTAACCCCTAATCTACCGCCCCCAAAGTCGCTGCCACTATTCTAAATTTATTAACCCTAAACCTAAGTCTAACCTTAACCCTAACACCCCCTAACTTAAATATAATTTAAATAAATCTAAATAAAATTACTTATTATATATTATATCATTAACTAAATAATTCCTATTTAAAAATAAATACCTATAAAATAAACCCTAAGCTAGCTACAATATAACTAATAGCTACATTGTATCTAGCTTAGGGTTTGTTTTTATTTTACAGGCAAGTTTTTATTTATTTTAACTAGGTAGAATAGTTACTAAATAGTTATTAACTATTTACTAACTACCTAGCTAAAATAAATACAAATTTACCTGTAAAATAATTCCTATCCTATGTTATACTAACACCTAACCTGACTCTACAATTAAATAAATTAACTAAATTAAAAACAATTAAATTAAATTATCTAAATCACAAAAAAACTAAATTACAGAAAATAAAAAACAAATGACAAGATATTTAAACTAATTACGCCTAATCTAAGAGCCCTATCAAAATAAAAAGCCCCCCAAAAATAAAAAAAACCTAGCTTACAATAAACTACCAATAGCCCTTAAAATGGCCTTTTGCGGGGCATTGCACCAAGTAATCAGCTCTTTTACCTATAAAAAAGAAATACAAACACCCCCCCAACAGTAAAACCCACCACCCACACAACCAACCCCCCAAATAAAATACTATCTAAAAAAAAACCTAAGCTCCCCATTCCCCTGAAAAGGGAATTTGGAAGGGCATTGCCCTTAAAAGGGTAGTTAGCTCTTTTGCGGCCCAAACCCTAATCTAAAAAATAAAATCTACCCAATACACCCTTAAAAAAAAGTAACACTAACCCCCTGAAGATTGACTTACTGTTCTGAAGAACGGACATCCATCCTCAAGGAAGTGGCAGAAGTCTTCATCTAACCGGGCCGAAGTCCTCAACGAAGCCGTGAGAAGTCTTCATCCAAGCCGGGTGAAGTGGTCCTCCAGACGGGCAGAAGTCTTCATCCAGACGGCACCTTCTATCTTCATCCATCCGACGTGGAGCGGCTCCATCTTTAAGACATCTGACGTGGAGCATCCTCTTCATCCAGAGTCTTCTTACTGAATGACAGTTCCTTTAAGTGATGTCATCCAAGATGGCGTCCCTTAGATTTCGATTGGCTGATAAAATCCTATCAGCCAATCGGAATAAAGGTAGTAAAAATCATATTGGCTGATGCAATCAGCTAATAGGATTAGAAGTTCAATCCTATTGGCTGATCCAATCAGCCAATAGGATTGAGCTGGCATTCTCTTGGCTGTTCCAATCAGCCAATAGAATGCAAGCTCAATACTGGCAATACTGCTATCCTGATGGTTGTAGACCATTTTTCCAAAATCTCACATTGCATTCCCTTGAAGAAGTTGCCTACTGCTCAGGAGATTGCTTCCATTTTTTGCCCAGGAGGTATTTCGTTTACATGGGTTACCCAAGGAGATAGTCTCAGACCTGGGTAGCCAATTTGTCTCCAAATTTTGGCATTCCTTTTGTGCCCAAATGGGATCCAGCCCCATTCATGGCGAACTATGGGTATCAACCATCCTTGTTGCATGATTTGTTCATGTCTCAGGGTATTCCGGCTTTGAAAGAGCATCTCTGCCAACTCCGTTTCACTTGAGTGCAGATTCAGGATTACCTTTGTCAGTCTATGCAGCGCCAAAAGTTCCAGGCTGATCGTAGTCGTATATCCGCACCTACCTACCTACCGGGTCGGGGAGAGGGTTTGGAAGGGTTTGGCTCTTGTCCTGCAACTAAACCTTTGTGTGCTTTCCAATAAATGGTTCCCCATTATCTGGGTCCTTTTCAATCAATCCTGTTGCCTACGCTCTTGGTCTTCCCTTTGCTATACACATCCCAAATGTTTTTCACATCTCCCTCTTTAAATAATTGTTTTGTAATCGGTTTATAACTGTGTTGCCACGTCCCCATCCTATTTCTGTTGAAAATCATGAAGAATATGAGGTCAGCAGCATTATTGACTCTCGTATGTTCAAAGGTTGCATACAGTATTTTGCTCACTGGAGGGTTTATGGTCCAGAGGCGCATTCATGGGTTCCCTCCTCTGATGTTCATGCTCCCTCCCTCCTCCAAACCTTCCATGCCTGTTTCCCCAATACGCCTTTTGTCATCCAGCAGGGGGAGGGGTCATTGAGGGGAGGGTACTGTCAGGGTTTCACCCTGCTTTTGTTTGTTATTTGCTGCTTGGCTGCCATTTTACTCACCTGTATCTCTCCTAATTTTGTTCACTACACCCACGCCCTCTTATGGCCATACTGGAGAACCTCTTCAGTGAGAGAAAGGTTGCAGTCCCAGAATTATTATATCATCACTTACTATTTAAAGTGCTTCAGTTCAGTCTGCCTTTGCCCTTGCATAGTCTCAGACTTCTTTGAGTTCCTGTGTTCCTGTTCCTGTGTAAAACCTGGCTTGTTTGACGTCTGTTCTGGTTCCTGATCCCTAATCTTTGTGTTCCTGACTCCGGATCGTCTGACTACTCACTTTTGCTCCTGACCTGGCTCGTCTGACTATAAGGTCTGACTTTGACTCCTGGCTTGTCATTTGGCTTTTGGACTTTTTATTATTTTTTTGTTATGATTTATTAAAGGTGTGATTATTTTATCATTTAATGTCTTTGTCTGATTCCTGCTACCCTGATACAACTGCAGTTTGTAGACCAAATTCTCTTCTTCAAAATCAGTCCAATATGTGTACTATAAGTCATCCCAATCCTTAGAGACAATGGATATAACATTATTAGGTAGGTCAGTATAACCAGGACAGACTTCATTATGGGAGTTTTCTGCAATGTTTACTTTTGGCTAGATTTAGAGTTCTGTGGCCAAAGGGGTGTGTTAGCTACGCGTGTTTCCCCCCCCCCCCGCACCTTTTTAAACAACGCTGGTATTTAGAGTTCACAGAAGGGCTGCGTTAGGCTCCAAAAAGGGAGCATAGAGCATAATTTACCGCCACTGCAACTCTCAATACCAGCGGTGCTTACGGACGCGGCCAGCTTCAAAACGTGCTTGTGCAGGATATCCCCATAGGAAACAATGGGGCCGTTTGAGCTGAAAAAAACCTAACACCTGCAAAAAAGCAGCGTTCAGCTCCTAATGCAGCCCCATTGTTTCATATGGGGAAACACTTCCTAAGTCTGCAACTAACACCCTAACATGTACCCCGAGTCTAAACAACCCTAACCTTACACTAATTAACCACTAATCTGCCGCCCCCACTATCGCTGACCCCTGCATTTTATTATTAACCCCTAATCTGCTGCTCTGTACACCACCGCAAACTACATTATAGCTATGTACCTCTAATCTGCTGCCCCTAACACCGCCGATCCTTATATTATATTTATTAACCCCTAATCTGCCCCCCAATGTCGCCGCTACCTTACCTACAATTATTAACCCCTACTCTGCCGACCAGACCTCACCGCTACTCTAATAAATGTATTAACCCCTAAAGCTAAGTCTAACCCTAATCCCCCTAATTTAAATATAATTTTTATCTAACGAAGTAAAATAAAACTTATTAAATAAATTATTCCTATTTAAAGCTAAATACTTACCTGTAAAATAAACCCTAATATAGCTACAATATAAATAATAATTATATTGTAGCTATTTTAGGATCAATATTTATTTTACAGGCAACTTTGTATTTATTTTAACCAGGTACAATAGCTATTAAATAGTTAAGATCGATCCTGGCCGATGACTTCCTGACGAATGACGGTTCCTTTAAGGGATGTTATCCAAGATGGCGTCCCTTGAATTCCGATTGGCTGATGGAATCAGCCAATCAGATTCAAGTTCAATCTGATTGGCTGATCCAATCAGCTAATCAGATTGAGCTTGCATTCTATTGGCTGTTCCGATCAGCCAATAGAATGTGAGCTCAATCTGATTGGCTGATCCAATCAGCCAATCGGATTGAACTTGAATCTGATTGGCTGAATTCGAGGGACGCCATCTTGGATGACGTCCCTTAAACGAACCGTCATTTGTCGGGAAGTCGTCGGTCAGGATGGATGTTCCTTGTCGGCGTGATGAAGATGGAGCCGGAAGAAAGATGATTGAAGATGCCGCTTGATAGAAGACTTCAGCCGGATGATGGACCTCTTCAGCCCCCGCTTGGATGAAGACTTCAGCCGGATGATGGACCTCTTCAGCCAGATGATGGACCTCTTCAGCCCCCGCTTGGATGAAGACATCACCCGGATAGGATGAAGACTTTGGACCCTCTTCTGGACGGATCAGTGATACCCGGCGTGGTGAAGATATGGTAGGAAGATCTTCAGGGGATTAGTGTTAGGTTTATTTAAGGGGGGTTTGGGTTAGATTAGGGGTATGTGGGTGGTGGGTTATAATGTTGGGGGGGGTATTGTATGTTTTTTTTTACAGGCAAAAGAGCAGAATTCTTTGGGGCATGCCCCTCAAAAGGCCCTTTTAAGGGCTGGTAAGGTAAAAGAGCTTTTCAATTTTTATTTTAGAATAGGGTAGGGCATTTTGTTATTTTGGGGGGCTTTGTTATTTTATTAGGGGCTTAGAGTAGGTGTAATTAGCTTAAAATTGTTGTAATATTTTTATAATGTTTGTAAATTATTTTTTTATTTTTTGTACTTTAGTTAGTTTATTTAATTGTATTTATTTGTAGGTATTTGTAGGTAATTTATTTATTGATAGTGTAGTGTTAGGTTTAATTGTAACTTAGGTTAGGATTTATTGTACTGGTAATTTTGTAATTATTTTAACTAGGTAGCTATTAAATAGTTATTAACTATTTAATAGTTATTGTACCTGGTTAAAATAAATACAAAGTTGCCTGTAAAATAAATATTAATCCTAAAATAGCTACAATATAATTATTATTTATATTGTAGCTATATTAGGGATTATTTTACAGATAAGTATTTAGCTTTAAATAGGAATTATTTATTTAATAAGATTTATTTTATTTTGTTAGAATAAAATTATATTTAATTTAGGGGGTGTTAGGGTTAGGGTTAGAATTAGCTTTAGGGGTTAATACATTTATTAGAGTAGCGGTGAGGTCCGGTCGGCAGATTAGGGGTTAATAATTGTAGGCAAGGTAGCGGCGATGTTGGGGGGGCAGTTTAGGGGTTATAAATATTATGTAGGGGTCGGCGATGTTAGGGGCAGCAGATTAGGGGTACATAGGGATAATGTAGGTTGCGGCGGTGTGCGGTCTGCAAATTAGGGGTTAAAAAATTTAATAGAGTGGTGGCAATGTGGGGGGGCCTCGGTTTAGGGCTATATAGGTAGTTTATGGGTGTTAGTGTACTTTAGAGCACAGTAGTTAAGAGCTTTATGAACCGGCGTTAGCCCAGAAAGCTCTTAACTCCTGGCTTTTCTCTGCGGCTGGAGTTTTATCATTAGATTTCTAACGCTCATTTCAGCTAAGACTCTAAATACCAGCATTAGAAAGATACCATTGAAAAGATAGGATACACAATTGACGTAAGGGGATCTGTGGTATGGAAAAGTTGCGGCTAGAAAGTGAGCGTTAGACCCTTTCCTGACTGACTCTAAATACCAGCGGGCGGCCAAAACCAGCGTTAGGACCCCCTAACGCTGGTTTTGACGGCTAACGCAGAACTCTAAATCTAGGCGTTTATGAGCATAGCAACCCAGGATACTATTAAAACTGATAGTTTGAGGACCTGTCTATTGATTTTGTGCTTTAAGGTTTACCTCATACCAGTCTAGTACCTGTTCTGCTGGATTTATGAATCCATCCTCCAAATAATCAGCCTCAAAATGAAATTCATAAGGGAGTATATAGGATTCTGGAACAGTCCTGTACTTCTAAATTCTTCGGTCTGAAAATTTACTGGTGTCCCTTTAGGGCTAGCTTGGGTCTTAGATGATATCTTACTCTTCTATTTGTCATGACCAGGGTCCTTTGGTTAGCACCAACATTCTGTTTCTCGGGGCAGTGATAGGGAGTAGGAGACACCAACTTTTGACCAGGGAAAATGGATCCTGGCACACACAAAACATTAATGGACACAAAGAAACATTAATGGCCACAGAATTTGCAGATAGACAATGCTGTGCAAATTAAAAAAGACTGAAGAATTCCTGAATAGACAGCTGAATGGGGGAAACTGATGGAGGATAATTTTTTTGATTCAGTGAGTTGTTTAATATACGAATAGCCAAATACATTATTGAATGGAACAAACAAAGTACAAATGATTGTCTGACCAAATAAATATGTTCATTCTTTCATACCATTTGGCACCAAAAAATAGAGGAAGGAGGGAAGAGGAATATTGTTTGACAAATCAGCCCTTTTGTTTGTAATAATGTACAGGGACTTTGGTCATTCATGTGTCCATTGTCGAGTGTCTAATCCTGCCATATTATTACGAATTAATGATTTTAGGGATAGCTACTCAGGCACAAAATGTTGCATTTTAGTCATACAGACTTGTCATATCATGCCTTAAAGGGACAGTCTACAATAGAATTGTTATTGTGTTAAAAGATAGACAAACCCTTTATTACCCATTTTAGAAACAGGCAGACATTTAGAGGTTTAAATGTTACAAAGTATAATCATATATCAATGTTGGTTGTGAAAAGATATTTTTAAACAATAACAATTTTAGGGTAGATTGTCCCTTTAACCTAGCATAAAGAGGATGGAGACTAGGGGAAGCTCAGACATTTTTCAGAACTTTGACTGGAGCTATTATAACATGCAGTGTGACTTCTATGTCTCTGTGTTATTGACTCAAATTCAATCAGTGAGTTGTATGTTCTGTTAATAATACAGGTTCATTTAATTGTTCATATTCTATAATGTAAGTTTTTTTTTAAATTAGTTGTATATATTTGCTGTTCACATTGAAAATAACTGTAATAAATCTGAATTCAATATTTGTCTAAAACGAATGCTCACATGAATGAAAGTCAGCCGAACCAAACATTGAGTAAAATCTGGAAGAAATCTTTTGGACATAGTTTCCAGCAGTGGCCAAGAGAAGGCAACATTCCAATCAACCTTATTGACAGGCATAGGGAGTCTTAAAGTGACAAGTAGTCATGAAAGTACCCCTAGGCCCTTTTTAAAACTTTTTTTACCAGAACAGATAGGTGGATTTGAATTCTGTACTAAGTCTGTGGGTTGTTGGCCTTGTGGAAACAAAGACTTTGGTTGGTCTTGCTACTTGGGAAAAGTGAATTCTCTGCATTTTTTGTGTAAAATATTTTTGTTTAACAGAAACAATGCATATTTTATGATGGTTCATTGGCTGGCTGCACCATTTCTTCATAGTCTAGGTGCTACATGGGAAGTTGGGGTTCTTGGTGCATTTTTTTAGTCTTTCTCTCTCTCTTGTTCTCGTGTGTTTGGGTCTCTTGTAACATTATATTCACCTACTACAGGGCCACATATTCCAGCATGCATTGTGCTACAATTTCAGAAACATTTGCAAAATGGTCAGCAAACGAATGCTAAATTCAGTATTGGCACTCTCCAGTAAAGACAAAGTTAAAATTTATTTTTTGAGAATAATTTTAAAAAACAAACAACAAAACATTAAGAAAGTGTTGTTTATGTTTATTAAAAAATTATGGTGTGCCAGTAGAACACAGTTGATCTTGATAATTTATTATATAATTGGTGTTGCAGGTTAATTATATTATTGGTGAAGCTTTGTGGTCACTGATGTCATTATAACAAATTATTGCCTAGATTTAGAGTTTGGAGTTAGCCATCAAAAGCAGCGTTAAGGGGTCCTAACGCTGCTTTTTAACGCCCACTGGTATTTACAGTTAGGCAGGAAAGGGTCTACCGCTCACTTTCTTTCCGCGACTCGAGACTACCGCAGATCCCCTTACGTCAATTGCGTATCCTGTCTTTTCAATGGTATTTGCCTAACTCTGGTATTACGAGTCTTGGAAGAAGTGAGCGGTAGACCCTCTACCGACAAGACTCCTACTGCCAAAAAAAGTCAGTAGTTAAGAGTTTTATGGGCTAACGCGGAAACATAAAGCTCTTAACTGCTGTGCTATAAAGTACACTAACACCCATAAACTACCTATGAACCCATAAACCGAGGCCCCCCACATCGCGCACCATATAATAAAATGTTTTAAACCCTAATCTGCCGCTCCGGACATCGCCGACACCTATATTATATTTATTAACCCCTAATCTGCCCCCCCCACGTCGCCACCACCTACCTACACTTATTAACCCCTAATCTGCCAACCGGACATCGCTGCCACTACAATAAATTTATTAACCCCTAAACCGCAGCACTACCGCCTCACAAACACTAGAATAAATTTTATTAACCCCTAATCTGCCCTCCCTAACATCGCAGACACCTACTTACATTTATTAACCCCTAATCTGCCACCCCCAACGTCACCGCTACTATAATAAAGTTATTAACCCCTAAACCTAACTCTAACCCTAACACCCCCTAAGATAAATATAATTTAAATTAAACTAAATAAACTTACTATAATTAAATAAATTATTCCTATTTAAAACTAAATACTTACCTATAAAATAAACAATAAGATAGCTACAATATAACTAATAGTTACATTGTATCTTTTTTATGATTTATATTTATTTTACAGGCAACTTTGTATTTATTTTAACTAGCTACAATAGCTATTAAATAGTTATTAACTATTTAATAGCTACCTAGTTAAAATAAAGACAAAATTACCTGTAAAATAAATCCTAACCTAAGTTACAAATACACCTAACACTACACTATCAATAAATTAATTAAATAAATTAACTACTATTATATAAACTAAAATACAATTAAATAAACTAAACAATATTACAAAAAAAACAAACACTAAATTACAGAAAATAAAAAAGAATTACAAGAAGTTTAAACTAATTACACCTAATCTAAGCCCCCTAATAAAATAATAAAGCCCCCCAAAATAAAAAAGCCCTACCCTATTCTAAATTACAAAGTAATCAGCTCTTTTTCCAGCCCTTACAAGGTATTTTTGCGGGGCATTGCCCCAAAGTAATCAGCTCTCTTAACTGTAAATAAAAAGAAAACCTCCCAAACATTACAACCCACCACCCACATACCCCTACTCTAACCCACCCAAACCCCCCTTAAAAAAACCTAACACTAACCCCCTGAAGATCTCCCAACCTTGAGTAGTCTTCACCCAACCGGGCCGAACTCTTCATTCAAGCGGCAAAAAAAAGCTCCTCCATCCGGTAGAAGTCTTCATCCAAGCGGGGAAAGAAGAGGTCCTCCATCCGGTAGAAGTCTTCATCCAGGCGGCGTCTTCTATCTTCATCCATCCAGAGCAGAGCAGAGCCATCTTCCAGCCAGCCGATGCGGAGCCATCCTCTGCAACCGACGGACTAACGACGAATGACGGTTCCTTTAAGGGAAGTTATCCAAGATGGCGTCCGTCGATTTCCTATTGGCTGATAAGGTAGGAAAAATCTGATTGGCTGATTCAATCAGCCAATCAAATTGAAGTTCAATCCGATTGGCTGATTCAATCAGCCAATCGGACTGAGCTCGCATTCTATTGGCTATTCCATTCAGCCAATAGAATGCAAGCTCAATCCGATTGGCTGATTGGATCAGCCAATCGGATTGAACTGCAATCTGATTGGCTGATTGAATCAGCCAATCAGATTTTTCCTACCTTAATTCCGATTGGCTGATAGAATCCTATCAGCCAATCGGAATTCGAGGGATGCCCTCTTGGATGACGTCCCTTAAAGGGCCCGTCATTCATCATTAGTCCGTCGGTTGAAGAGGATGGCTCTGCATCGGCTGGCTGGAAGATGGATCCACTCCGCTCCGAATGGATGAAGATAGAAGACGCCGCCTGGATGAAGACTTCTCCCGGATGGAGGACCTCTTCTTTCCCCGCTTGAATGAAGACTTCTACCGGATGGAGGACCTCTTCTTCACCGCTTGGATGAAGAGTTCGGCCCAGTTGGGTGAAGACGACTCAAGGTAGGGAGATCTTCAGGGGGTTAGTGTTAGGTTTCTTTAAGGGGGGGTTTGGGTAGGTTAGTGTAGGGGTATGTGGGTGGTGGATTGTAATGTTGGGGGGGGGTTTGTCTTTTTATTTACAGGTAAAAGAGCTGATTACTTTGGGGCAATGCCCTGCAATAAGCCCTTTTAAGGGCTGGTAAAAGAGCTGATTACTTTGTAATTTAGAATAGGGTAGGGCATTTTTTATTTTGGGGGCTTTATTATTTTATTATGGGGCTTAGATTAGGTGTAATTAGTTTAAACTTCTTGTAATTCTTTTTTATTTTCTGTAATTTAATGTTTTTTTTTATAATATAGTTTAGGTTATTTTATTGTATTTTAGTTTATATAATAGTAGTTAATTTATTTAATTAATTTATTGATAGTGTAGTGGTAGGTGTATTTGTAACTTAAAACTGGAATTTATCAGTGTAAAACTGACACTAATGTACACTTGTGAAGCACTCACATTCCTTTTAGGCCGTATTGAGCAGATTAGTAGAAAAATTGCAGGAAAGAGATACTGAATTGGAGGAGGAGTTTACAATTTAAAATCAAGTCTTTAATAGAAACGTATTTAAAAAGAACTATTGGACATACACACAGAAAAAACTATTTTAAAACCACAGGGAAATAGTGGTAAAAAGTAATTTATTATTGAGTATCTGATAATATAACTTAATTCGTGAATGTAATACGTAATAGATTAGACCTAGGATGTAGATGTTAATCCATAGTCTAACAATATTTAAGTATAGGGTTCACTTATAAAGTAACTTTCATAGTTGAGAAAGATGTTCTAACCAAATAATTTAGGAGGTGATAGGTGGTGTTTATAGCGAATGAATATCTATATATCTGATTCAATCAGATCAGTATACTGAATGGTGAGATAGGAGTATAAATCAACTATAAATATAGTTATTTAAGGATAAGTAAGTTATAGTAACACTCAAAGTAACAGTTCACTATGTGATTACCATTTCATTGTACTTTACTCAGTACCTGAATATCTAATGCAGTCACTTATAAATATATCACATATTGGTGCGCATTGTATGATACACCTTTAAGTATGAAGTGGCTATCAATATACTTTGTATCAGGTAGGTAGCAGTTGTTAGTATGGGTTGAATGCTTATGCTGTACTAATGGATTATATATAGTCTGATTGTCAGACCACCCATATACTCAGACACTCAGCGTCACCAGTGCTGACAAGTGTGGCGTAACGGCAGATAATTCAAAGCGGTTGTTTAAATGCTGTAATTAACGGTTTGTATTATCAACCGAATGATAAAAATTGTTTGGCATTGATTCAAACTGGCTAATATATACTGAATACAGTAACTGTGTTTCACTTGCAGTCACTTCTTATAAATGTATCAAATACCAGTGCACATTATATGGTACAACTTTCAGTATGAAGTAGCTATCGATATACTTTGTATTGGGTAAATAGCGATTGTTAGTGTAAGTTAAATGCTTATGCGGTACTGATGGATTATGTGTGATCTGACTATCTGACCACCCACACAATCACATATACTTAGCGTCACCAGTGCTAAAGAGTATGGCGTAATGCCAGGTAATTCAAAGAGGAGTATACAGTTGATACTATAAGGTATATCTATTAGCGACCTTTCACTGCTATAAGTATAGTAAATCGCAGAAGTTAGTATGTACTAACTACTAATGATCGCCAGTATATATTATAAGTATCTGTGGCCGTCCACCTTGTATAGTTAAATGCATTTATATTCTACCCCTCTTCGATATACAGCGTCGTTGTGGTTAAATAGTATTATCTCTAGTCAAAGTGCGAAGTAGTGTTCAGTATTAGCTAAATTGTAGAGGCAGATTAACTGTATAAGATCATCCATATAATGCTATCGTACGATTGTCTAACAAAATCGCTATAGATGTTACCACTATTATGTCCCTGCAAATGCTAAAATTACATAACAACAAAAATTAGCCTGTCCCTGACATGTTTCGCCACAATTGGCTTTATCAAAGGGTACAGTGCGGCGTAAAGCGTGAGTATTTATAGGCTTAAACACCCCGCCTCTTGTGATGTCATTTACCACTTAGATTGAGTCTAACATAGATCCAATCATGATTCGTTTCAGAGAACTTCACTCACTGTGTTGCATCGTTATTGGCTTGTTCTTGCTTGTATATTGAATCGTTGAGTTTTTGGTTTCTTACTAATCTGTCTTGCTCCAATTTGTTGGCCATCGTAAATAAATTACCTGTAAGTGTGCTCTATTAGTGAGAACCTAGAGACTTGGTATACAAATACAGAGGAGAAAAAGCAGGGGTACTAATGGCACTACTAAAATAGAATGGCAAGGATGCTAATATAAGTATCAATTGTAAATTTCAAATTCTTATAGCAGGGGTGATGTGTACTGGTTATACAAAACTGGAATTTATCAGTGTAAAACTGATACTAATGTACACTTGTGAAGCACTCACATTCCTTTTAGGCCGTATTGGGCAGATTAGTAGAAAAATTACAGGAAAGAGATACTGCATTGGAGGAGGAGTTTACAATTTAAAATCAAGTCTTTAATAGAAACATATTTAAAAAGAACTATTGGACATAAACACAGAAAAAACTATTTTAATACCACAGGGAAATAGTGGTAAAAAGTAATTTATTATTAAGTATCTGATAATATAACTTTATTCGTGAATGTAATACGTAATAGATTAGACCTAGGATGTAGATGTTAATCCATAGTCTAACAATATGTAAGTATAGGGTTCACTTATAAAGTAACTTTCATAGTTGAGAAAGATGTTCTAGCCATATAATTTAGGAGGTGATAGGTGGTGTTTATATGGTGAACTGCAATAACATTAACAGCGAATGAATATCTATATATCTGATTCAATCAGATCAGTATACTGAATGGTGAGATAGGAGTATATATCAACTATAAATATAGTTATTTAAGGATGAGTAGGTTATAGTAACACTCAAAGTAACAGTTCACTATGTGATTACCATTTCATTGTACTTTACTCAGTACCTGAATATCTAATGCAGTCACTTCTTATAAATATATCACATATTGGTGATCATTGTATGATACACCTTTAAAGGGACAGTAAACCTTAAAAATAATGTTATATAATTCTGCACATAGTGCAGAATAATATAACATTATATTAGCCAAACATTATTAAAACATAATTTCCCCTGCACTTAGTCTTATGGCGCGGTCGGGCCGGGTTGTGACTATACAGCTGGCCCGATGCGCTTAGTAAATATAACAGACCCGCTCAGCAGAGAGCAGAGAGCGGGTCTGTGAAGCAGCGCTTTTTTAAAAAAATGAATAGGGGAAATTATGTTTTAATAATGTTTGGCTAATATAATGTTATATAATTCTGCACTATGTGCAGAATTATATAACATTATTTTTAAAGTTTACTGACACTTTAAGTATGAAGTGGCTATCAATATACTTTGTATCAGGTAGGTAGCAGTTGTATATGTGCACTTCATTTTACACTATTATATATTCACATAAAACATATACACAAATTATTTTATTTTTTAAATTACTTTGCTTTTGTGACACTTACAATATCTCTTTGGAATAAATTCCATCTCTCTCTCTCCATCTCTCTCCAAGGTAATCAATCTTACTAATAGTATTTACTATGGATATTAATGAAATGGATCTATGGATTAGAGAAATATCTAAGTAAATTTTTCCTATTGTTTGATCATATGTAGAATCTTTAATTATGCATATACAGTCATTGCAACATTTTGCACATCAGATAAGCAAAGTATATAAGCTTGCCAATTACATTATGTATCCAATTCTCAACGATTCAATATACAAGCAAGAACAAGCCAATAACGATGCAACACAGTGAGTGAAGTTCTCTGAAACGAATCATGATTGGATCTATGTTAGACTCAATCTAAGTGGTAAATGACATCACAGGAGGCGGAGTGTTTAAGCCTATAAATACTCATGCTTTACGCCACACCGTACCCTTTGATAAAGCCAATTGTGGCAAAACATGTCAGGGACAGGCTAATTTTTGATGTAATGTAATTTTAGCATTTGCAGGGACATAATAGCGGTAACATCTATAGTGGTTTTGTTAGACAATCATATGATAGCATTATATGGATGATCTTATACAGTTAATCTGCCTCTTCAATTTAGCTAATACTGATCACTACTTCGCACATGGGGGCCTAGTTATCAAGCCGTCAACCTCAAATATGCTGGAATTCCGCAGCGTATTTGTGGCGAGGCTGATTCGCCTTAGTTATCAAAGGCTAGAGACCGGCAAAAGTAGAATTTTTTGATGTAAGCTTCTTTCTGCCGGACTCAGTCCGACACAGATCGATGCTTACGTCACTACAGATGTTCCGCACACAAGTGCGGCACAATCTGACTACTTTTGCTAGTTATCAAAAAACTAGCAGGTACGCTCAGCACTTTTCCAGCCCAGCGTACCTGGTTTTCAATCCAACGCCCTGGAGGTGGCGGATCCCATAGGAATCAATGGGAGTCTGACCATAGCGAAAGTACAAGTTCGCTGCTGCCAGACATCCCATTGATTTCTATGGGAGCTGTCTACACCTAACACCCTAACATGTACCCCGAGTCTAAACACCCCTAATCTGTCCCCCCTACACCGCTGCAACTTAATAAAAGTATTACCCCCTAAACCGCCGGTCCCGGAGCCCACCACAAGCTACTCTATACATATTAACCCCTAAACCGCCGCTCCCTGACCCCGCCGCAACTATAATAAATGTATTAACCCCTAAACCGCCGCTCCCGGAGCCCACCACCACCTACATTATACCTAGTAACCCCTATCCTGCCCCCCCTATACCGCCGCCCTCTATAATAAAGTTATTATCCCCTATCCTGCTGATCCCGCAACTCGCCGCAACGAAATAGTTTAACCCCTAAACCACCGCTATCGGACCCTGCCGCAACCAATAGTAAATTTATTAACCCCTAATCTGCCCCCCCTACACCGTCGCCACCTATAATACATTTATGAACCCCTATCCTGCCCCCCACTACACCGCCGCCACTGTAATAAAATTATTAACCCCTAAACCTAAGTCTAACACTAACCCTAACACCCCCCTAACTTAAATATTAATTAAATAAATCTAAATAATATTTCTATTATGAACTAAATTAATCCTATTTAAAACTAAATACTTACCTTTAAAATAAACCCTAATATAGCTACAATATAAATAATAATTATATTGTAGCTATCTTAGGATTTATTTTTATTCTACAGGTAACTTTCAATTTATTTTAAATAGGTACAATAGCTATTAAAAAGTTATTAACTATTTAATAGCTTACCTAGCTAAAATAAAGAGAAATTTACCTGTAAAATAAATCCTAACCTAAGTTACAATTAAACCTAACACTACACTATACTTTAATACATTATTCCTATTTAAAACTAAATACTTACCTGTAAAATAAACCCTAAGATAGCTACAATGTAATTAATAATTACATTGTAGCTATCTTAGGATTTATATTTATTTTACAGGTAACTTTGTATTTATTTTAGCTAGTTAGAATAGTTATTAAATAGTTATTAACTATTTAATAACTACCTAGCTAAAAGAAATACAAAATTACCTGTAAAATAAATCCTAACCTAAGTTACAATTAAACCTAACACTACACTATCATTAAATGAATTAAATAAATTAACTACAAATAACTACAATTAAATACAATTAAATAAACTAACTAAAGTACAAAAAAAAAAGCTAAGTTACAAAAATTAAAAAAAATAAGTTACAAACATTTAAAAAATATTACAACAATTTTAAGCTAATTACACTTAATCTAAGCCCCCTAATAAAAGAAAAAAGCCCCCCAAAATAAAAAATGCCCTATCGTATTCTAAATTAAAAAAGTTCAAAGCTCTTTTACCTTACCAGCCCTTAAAAGGGCCTTTTGTGGGGGCATGCCCCAAAGAATTCAGCTCTTTTGCCTGTAAAAGAAAAATACAACCCCCCCAACATTAAAACCCACCACCCACATACCCCTAATCTAACCCAACCCCCCCTTAAAATAACCTAACACTAATCCCCTGAAGATCATCCTACCTTTAGTCGTCTTCACTCAGCCGAGCAGCGATGGAACCAAAGAGGAGATCCGGAGCGGCAGAAGTGATCATCCAAGGGGCGCTGAAGAAATCTTCCATCCAATGAAGTGATCCTCCAGTCGGCGCTGAAGAAGTCTTCCATCCGGGCGATGTCATCTTCCAAGAGGCACTGAAGAAGTCTTCTATCCGGGCGATGTCATCTTCCAAGCGGGTCTTCAATATTCATCCCGCCAACTCAGAACATCCTTCTTTACCGACGGACTACCGACGAATGAAGGCTCCTTTAAGGGACGTCATCCAAGATGGCGTCCCTTCAATTCCAATTAGCTGATAGGATTCTATCAGCCAATCGGAATTAAGGTAGGAAAAATCTGATTGGCTGATTGAATCAGCCAATCAGATTCAAGTTCAATCCGATTGGCTGATCAAATCAGCCAATCAGATTGAGCTCGAATTCTATCAGCCAATCGGAATTGAAGGGACGCCATCTTGGATGACGTCCCTTAAAGGAGCCTTCATTCGTCGGTAGTCCGTCGGTAAAGAAGGATGTTCCGCGTCGGCGGGATGAAGATTGAAGACCCCGCTTGGAAGATGACATCGCCCGGATAGAAGACTTCTTCAGTGCCTCTTGGAAGATGACATCGCCCGGATGGAAGACTTCTTCAGCGCCGACTGGAGGATCACTTCATCGGATGGAAGATTTCTTCAGCGCCCCTTGGATGATCACTTCTGCCGCTCCGGATCTCCTCTTCGGTTCCATCGCTGCTCGGCTGAGTGAAGACGACTAAAGGTTGGATGATCTTCAGGGGATTAGTGTTAGGTTATTTTAAGGGGGGTTTGGGTTAGATTAGGGGTATGTGGGTGGTGGGTTTTAATGTTGGGGGGGTTGTATTTTTCTTTTACAGGCAAAAGAGCTGAATTCTTTGGGGCATGCCCCCACAAAAGGCCCTTTTAAGGGCTGGTAAGGTAAAAGAGCTTTGAACTTTTTAAATTTAGAATAGGGTAGGGCATTTTTTTATTTTGGGGGGCTTTGTTATTTTTATTAGGGGGCTTAAATTAGGTTTATTAGCTTAAAATCGTTGTAATATTTTTTAAATGTTTGTAACTTATTTTTTTTATTTTTTGTAACTTAGCTTTTTTTTTTTTTACTTTAGTTAGTTTATGTAATTGTATTTAATTGTAGTTATTTGTAGTTAATTTATTTAATTCATTTAATGATAGTTTAGTGTTAGGTTTAATTGTAACTTAGATTAGGATTTATTTTACAGGTAATTTTGTATTTCTTTTAGCTAGGTAGTTATTAAATAGTTAATAACTATTTAATAACTATTCTAACTATCTAAAATAAATACAAAGTTACCTGTAAAATAAATATAAATCCTAAGATAGCTACAATGTAATTATTAATTACATTGTAGCTATCTTAGGGTTTATTTTACAGGTAAGTATTTAGTTTTAAATAGGAATAATTTATTAAAGTATAGTGTAGTGTTAGGTGTAATTGTAACTTAGGTTAGTTTATATTTTACAGGTTAATTTCTCTTTATTTTAGCTAGGTAAGCTATTAAATAGTTAATAACTATTTAATAGCTATTGTACCTATTTAAAATAAATTGAAATTTGCCTGTAAAATAAAAATAAATCCTAAAATAGCTTTAATATAATTATTATTTATATTGTAGCTGTATTAGGGTTTATTTTAAAGGTAAGTATTTAGTTTTAAATAGTATTAATTTAGTTCATAATAGAAATATTATTTATTTTTATTTAATTTATATTTAAGTTAGGGGGTGTTAGGGTTAGTGTTTGACTTAGGTTTAGGGGTTAATAATTTTATTACAGTGGCGGCGGTGTAGTGGGGGGCAGGATAGGGGTTAATAAATTTATTATAGGTGGCGACGGTGTAGGGGGGGCAGATTAGGGGTTAATAAATTTAATATAGGTTGTGGCGGGGTCAGGGAGCGGCGGTTTAGGGGTTAAACTATTTATTTGGTTGCGGCGAGGTGCGGGATCAGCAGGATAGGGGTTAATAACTTTATTATTGAGGGCGACGGTATAGGGGGGGCAGGATAGGGGTTACTAGGTATAATGTAGGTGGCAGCGGTGTCCGGGAGCGGCGGTTTAGGGGTTAATACATTTATAAGAGTTGCGGCGGGGTCTAGGAGTAGCGGTTTAGGGGTTAATAACTTTATTTAGTTGCGGGAGGCTCCGGGGGCGCCTGTATAGGGGGTAGAACAGTATAGTATAGTGTGTGTGCTTAGTGACAGGCTAGCAAGAAAGCTGTAAAAAAGCCGAAGAGCAGCGAGATCGGATGAGTGATAACTCTCACAGTCCTCTGCTCATCGCCCGTACTTGGTGCGCAGCTTTTTGACAGCTTTTTTGATAACTTAGGCAAATTTTTGCAGGTCCGCTGCGGCGATGTGAGGCGAGCTTAGGCGGGCGTATTGGGCCGGCGAAGGCAGGAAAAGTAGACACGTTGATAACTACCCCCCTTTGACTAAAGATAATACTATTTAACCACAGCGACACTGTATATCGAAGAGGGGTAGAATATAAATGCATTTAACTATACAAGGTGGACGGCCACACATACTTAAAATATATACTGGCGATCATTAGTAGTTAGTACATACTAACCTCTGCGATTTACTATACTTATAGCAGTGAAAGGTCGCTAATAGATATACCTTATAGTATCAACTGTATACTCCTCTTTGAATTACCTGGCATTACGCCATACTCTTTAGCACTGGTGACGCTAAGTATACAGGGAGTGCAGAATTATTAGGCAAGTTGTATTTTTGAGGATTCATTTTATTATTGAACAACAACCATGTTCTCAATGAACCCAAAAACTCATTAATATCAAAGCTGAATAGTTTTGGAAGTAGTTTTTAGTTTGTTTTTAGTTATAGCTATTTTAGGGGGATATCTGTGTGTGCAGGTGACTATTACTGTGCAGAATTATTAGGCAACTTAACAAAAAACAAATATATACCCATTTCAATTATTTATTTTTACCAGTGAAACCAATATAACATCTCAAGATTCACAAATATACATTTCTGACATTCAAAAACAAAACAAAAACAAATCAGTGACCAATATAGCCACCTTTCTTTGCAAGGACACTCAAAAGCCTACCATCCATGGATTCTGTCAGTGTTTTCATCTGTTCACCATCAACATTGCGTGCAGCAGCAACCACAGCCTCCCAGACGCTGTTCAGAGAGGTGTACTGTTTTCTCTCCTTGTAAATCTCACATTTGATGATGTACCACAGGTTCTCAATGGGGTTCAGATCAGGTGAACAAGGAGGTCATGTTATTAGATTTTCTTCTTTTATACCCTTTCTTGCCAGCCACGTTGTGGAGTACTTGGACGCGTGTGATGGAGCATTGTCCTGCATGAAAATCATGTTTTTCTTGAAGGATGCAGACTTCTTCCTGTACCACTGCTTGAAGAAGGTGTCTTCCAGAAACTGGCAGTAGGACTGGGAGTTGAGCTTGACTCCATCCTCAACCCGAAAAGGCCCAACAAGCTCATCTTTGATGATACCAGCCCAAACCAGTACTCCACCTCCACCTTGCTGGCGTCTGAGTCGGACTGGAGCTCTCTGCCCTTTACCAATCCAGCCACGGGCCCATCCATCTGGCCCATCAAGACTCACTCTCATTTCATCAGTCCATAAAACCTTAGAAAAATCAGTCTTGAGATATTTCTTGGCCCTGTCTTGACGTTTCAGCTTGTGTGTCTTGTTCAGTGGTGGTCGTCTTTCAGCCTTTCTTACCTTGGCCATGTCTCTGAGTATTGCACACCTTGTGCTTTTGGGCACTCCAGTGATGTTGTAGCTCTGAAATATGGCCAAACTGTTGGCAAGTGGCATCTTGGCAGCTGCACGCTTGACTTTTCTCAGTTCATGGGCAGTTATTTTGCGCCTTGGTTTTTCCACACGCTTCTTGCGACCCTGTTGACTATTTTGAATGAAATGCTTGATTGTTCGATGATCACGCTTCAGAAGCTTTGCAATTTTAAGAGTGCTGCATCCCTCTGCAAGATATCTCACTATTTTTGACTTTTCTGAGCCTGTCAAGTCCTTCTTTTGACCCATTTTGCCAAAGGAAAGGAAGTTGCCTAATAATTATGCACACCTGATATAGGGTGTTGATGTCATTAGACCACACCCCTTCTCATTACAGAGATGCACATCACCTAATATGCTTAATTGGTAGTAGGCTTTCGAGCCAATACAGCTTGGAGTAAGACAACATGCATAAAGAGGATGATGTGGTCAAAATACTAATTTGCCTAATAATTCTGCACTCCCTGTATGTGATTGTGTGGGTGGTCAGATAGTCAGATCACACATAATCCATCAGTACCGCATAAGCATTTAACTTACACTAACAATCGCTATTTACCCAATACAAAGTATATTGATAGCTACTTCATACTGAAAGTTGTACCATATAATGTGCACTGGTATTTGATACATTTATAAGAAGTGACTGCAAGTGAAACACAGTTACTGTATTCAGTATATATTAGCCAGTGTGAATCAATGCCAAACAATTTTTATTATTCGGTTGATAATACAAACCGTTAATTACAGCATTTAAACAACCGCTTTGAATTATCTGCCGTTACGCCACACTTGTCAGCACTGGTTACGCTGAGTGTATGAGTATATGGGTGGTCTGACAATCAGACTATATATAATCCATTAGTACAGCATAAGCATTCAACCCATACTAACAACTGCTACCTACCTGATACAAAGTATATTGATAGCCACTTCATACTTAAAGGTGTATCATACAATGCGCACCAATATATGATATATTTATAAGAAGTGACTGCATTAGATATTCAGGTACTGAGTAAAGTACAATGAAATGTTACTTTGAGTGTTACTATAACCTACTCATCCTTAAATAACTATATTTATAGTTGATTTATACTCCTATCTCACCGTTCAGTATACTGATCTGATTGAATCAGATATATAGATATTCATTCGCTGTTAATGTTATTGCAGTTCACCATATAAACACCACCTATCACCTCCTAAATTATTTGGTTAGAACATCTTTCTCAACTATGAAAGTTACTTTATAAGTGAACCCTATACTTACATATTGTTAAACTATGGATTAACATCTACATCCTAGGTCTAATCTATTACGTATTACATTCACGAATTAAGTTATATTATCAGATACTCAATAATAAATTACTTTTTACCACTATTCCCCTGTGGTTTTAAAATTGTTTTTCTGTGTGTATGTCCAATAGTTCTTTTTAAATACTTTTCTATTAAAGACTTGATTTTAAATTGTAAACTCCTCCTCCAATTCAGTATCTCTTTCCTGTAATTTTTCTACTAATCTGCCCAATACAGCCTAAAAGGAATGTGAGTGCTTCACAAGTGTACATTAGTGTCAGTTTTACACTGATAAATTCCAGTTTTGCATAACCAGTACACAGCACCCCTGCTATGAGGATTTGTAATTTACAATTGCTACTTATATTAGCATCCTTGCCATTCTATTTTAGTAGTGCCATTAGTACCCCTGCTTTTTCTCCTCTGTATTTGTAACTTAGGTTAGGATTTATTTTACAGGAAATTTTGTCTTTGTTTTAACTAGGTAGCTATTAAATAGTTAATAACTATTTAATAGCTATTGTACCTAGTTAAAATAAATACAAAGTTGCCTGTAAAATAAATATAAATCATAAAATAGCTACAATGTAACTATTAGTTATATTGTAGCTATCGTATGGTTTATTTTATAGGTAAGTATTTAATTTTAAATAGGAATAATTTATTTAATTATAGTAAGTTTATTTAGTTTAATTTAAATTATATTTAACTTAGGGGGGTGTTAGGGTTAGAGTTAGGTTTAGGGGTTAATAACTTTATTATAGTGGCGATGACGTTGGGGGTGGCAGATTAGGGGTTAATAAATGTAAGTAGGTGTCAGCAATTTTAGGGAGGGCAGATTAGGGGTTAATAAAAATGATTCTAGTGTTTGTGAGGCGGGAGTGCGGCGGTATAGGGGTTAATACATTTATTATAGTGGCAGCGATGTCCGGTCGGCAGATTATGGGTTAATAAGTGTAGGTAGGTGGCGGCGATGTTGGGGGGACAGAGTAGGGGTTAATAAATATAATGTAGGTATCGGCGATGTTAGGGGCAGCAGATTAGGGGTTCATAGCTATTATGAAGGTGGCGGCGGTGTCCGCAGCGGAAGATTAGGGGTTAATAGTATGATGCAGGTGGTGACGATGTTGGGGACAGCAGATTAGGGGTTAATAAGTGTAAGATTAGGGGTGTTTAGACTCTGGGTTCATGTTAGGGTGTTAGCTGTAGACTTAGAAAGTGTTTCCCTATATGAAACAATGGGGCTGCGTTAGGAGTTGAACACTGCTTTTTTGCAGGTGTTAGGTTTTTTTTCAGCCGAAACTGCCCCATTGTTTCCTATGGGGATATCGTGCATAAGCACGTTTTTCCAGCTTACCACTACCGTAAGCAACGCTGGTATTGAGGGTGGAAGTGGCGCTAAATTATGCTCAATGCTCACTTTTCTGAGCCTAACGCAGCCATTCAGACAACTCATAATACCAGCGTTGTCTTAAGGGTGCGCTGGAAAAAAAAGGTGCGTTAGCAACGCAGGTCTTTACCGACAAAACTCTAAATCTAGGCGTATATTTGTGTAAGTTATTTCATTAATAATCATGTTTGATATCAACAAAACCTAAAGGTTATACGGACTATGCTACTGCTGGTAATAAAAATATGAGTAGTGAACATTTTTTCAGTTCAGATGTATGGGCCCATGTCTTTCATGTGTAATCACTAGCAGTCATTGTATGTTAAGATTTTGTAATAGAAAAGGTAATATTGAGGGAAGTATTTCTTAGTGTTTCTATGCTATTTGTAAATATAACCATATTAGCTCTAGCCTGTATAATATATTATTATTATTATTATCGGTTATTTGTAGAGCGCCAACAGATTCTGCAGCGCTATTAACAAAGACGGAGTACAACAAAACAATTATAGGGATCAAATGGGTAGAGGGTCCTGCCAAGGGGGTTCAGGGGATAGCAATGGAGGAGAGGAACTAGTATAAAGAAAGGTTAGCGTAGGTTGTATGCATCCCTGAACAGTAGAGTCTTTAGGGAGCACTTGAAGCTTTTAAAACTAGAAGAGAGTCTTGTGGAGCGAGGCAGAGAGTTCCACAAGATGGGAGCCAGTCCTGAGAAGTCCTGTAAACGGGAGTGTGATGAGGTGACAAGCGAGGAGGAGAGTAGGAGGTTGTGAGTAGAGCAAAGGGAGCAAAGAGAGAGAAAGAGGCTACAAACTCCGTGGTCAATTCATATAATCGCTATCTTCTGCAGAAAACACCTTTTTATTGGGCTAAATATATCAAAGCCAAAAATGAAAGAGATGCTTTAGCACTACTTCTGGAAACGCAGAGGGAACTGACTGTTAGCCAAGTTAGTCAAGGGAGAAAATAAGCTGCCCCTGATTGAAAACATTCTTCATACAGGGAAGACACTCACAAAATCAGAAGACATCTTAGAGGCATTCACAAACTACAATAGGGATCTCTATTCTGCAAAAACTATTAATGAAGATCAGTCTGAGAAATTCTGGAGCAGAATAGATTGCCCTACAGTTACAACAGAAATAAACACAAAATTAAATAGCCCGATCTCTGACGAGGAAATCAGAAAAACGATTTCTGAGTTGTCCATGAACAAAGTAGCAGGTCCTGACGGGATTCCTAATGAGGTATATAAGATATTAGCTCAAGAGATAGCCCCCTACCTGTGTAATCTTTATAACGATTTCTACATTAATGGTAAAACTATACCATCTAGTTTCTCTGCTTCCTACACAACACTACTCCTTAAGGGAGGGAAGGATCCCACTCATAAGAATTCTTATCAACCTATAGCTCTCCTAAATTCTGAATATAAGATTCTTGCCACAATCTTAGCACGCAGGCTCCAAAGCGGTCTTCTGTATATTATTCATAATGATCAAGCAGGGTTCATTTATCATCGAAACTCTGCCTCTAAAATTCATAAAGTCCTGCTGATAACAGAATATTTTCAGACTCGGGAGGGGGGGACAGAGGACATCATGGATCTTGCAATAGTTGCAATTGACGCTGCAAAAGCCTTCGACTCAGTCTATTTTAGTCATATGTTCACCTCTCTAGCTAAGTTTGGGTTTGGGGACAATTTTCTTAATTTCATAAAGAACCTATATACATGTCCTCATACGAGACTGATAGTCAACAACTCTTTATCACCCGACATCGTGATTGGAAGGGGAACGCGCCAGGGCTGTCCTCTGTCCCCCCTTCTCTTCGATATAGCTATAGAATCTCTGGCGATAAAGATCAGACAATGTCTTGAGGGCATTAGAATAGGCGAACATGAAATGAAAGCTGCGTTGTATGCGGATGACATACTTCTTTATATTGCAAACACAAAGGTAAATATACCCAAACTTTTAAGTTTAATTGATCATTTTGGCTCCTTTTCCGGGTATAATGTAAATACATCTAAGTCTGAGATATTCTGGCTTAGAAAGAATATCGATTCAATAAAAGATAGTCCGTTTAAAGTGGTCTCTGAATCATTCAAATAGTTAGGAATCACAATTCCAGTTAAATACACCGATCTTTACAAATTTAATATAACACCAATCTTGACAACTATGTGCGAGAAAATGAAAACTTGACAAAATCTACCAATTTCACTATCTGGCAGAATAGCATTATACAAAATGATTCTTCTCCCAAAACTTTTATATATCTTACAAAATCCTCCACTAATAGTGTTTGAAAAGGATATTCGCCTACTTAATAGGGCAGTTGGAAGTTTTATTTGGCAAGGGAAGAGACCTAGGATTTCTTTAACAAAACTATCTTTAGCAAAAGAACTCGGAGACCTAGCTTTGCCGGATATTAGACAATACAATCTGGCCTTTCTTGCACGAACCGTAATAGATTGGTTTTATTCTAAATACTATGTCACAAATATACTGTTAGAAGAAAATATTTGTCATCCATTTCTCCCAGTAAGGCTGGTTCACTGTGAACCTAAAATACTACCCCCTGAAATTAAGAAAGCTCAAAACCATCCTGAATCCCATAAAAGCATGGTGGAAAATTGGGACCCTGCTAAAAATCAACTGCAATGTCTCTCAATAAATACCAATAAAGGGGAATCCAAAATTTCAACCCGGCCTGAAGTCGGCTATATTTGATAATTGGTGCTACCTTGGACTAGAAAAAGTTCAGCAACTTGTTAAGAAGTAATCAAATAGTGTAAAAACTTTTGAGGAACTGAAAAACGAATTTAATCTATCAAATAAAGAGTTTTTCGCATACTTACAAGTTAGACACTATGAGGGGTAGTTATCAAGCCGTCTACTTCACCTGCCTTCACTGGTTCAATACGCCCGCCTAAGTTCGCCTATCATCGCCGTCGCAGACCTGCAAAATTTCGCCTAAGTTATCAAAAAAACTGTCAAAAAGCTGCGCACCAAGTACGGGGCGATGAGCAGTGGACTGTGATAGTTATCACTCATCCGATCTCGCTGCTCTTCGGCTTTTTGACAGCTTTATTGCTAGCCTGTCACTAAGCACCCACACTAACTACACTGTTCTACCCCCTATACCGGTGCCCCCGGAGCCCCCCGCAACTCAATAAAGTTATTAACCCCTAAACCGCCGCTCCTAGACCCCGCCGCAACTATAATAAATGTATTAACCCCTAAACCGCCACTCCCGGACACCGCCGCCACCTACATTATACCTAGAAACCTAGAAACCCCTATCCTGCCCCCCCTATACCGCCGACCTCTATAATAAAGTTATTAACCCCTATCCTGCTGATCCCGGACCTCGCCGCAACTAAATAAATAGTTTAACCCCTAAACCGCCGCTCCCGGACAACCTATATTAAACTTATTAACCCCTAATCTGCCCCCCCTACACCGTCGCCACCTATAATACATTTATTAACCCCTATCCTGCCCCCCCTACACCGCCACCACTGTAATAAAATTATTAACCCCTAAACCTAAGTCTAACACTAACCCTAATACCCCCTAACTTAAATATTAATTAAATAAATCTAAATAATATTTCTCTTATAAACTAAGTTAATCCTATTTAAAACTAAATACTTATCTTTAAAATAAACCCTAATATAGCTACAATATAAATAATAATTATATTGTAGCTATTTTAGGATTTATATTTATTTTACAGGCAACTTTCAATTTATTTTAACTAGGTACAATAGCTATTAAATAGTTATTAACTATTTAATAGCTACCTAGTTAAAATAAAGAGAAATTAACCTGTAAAATAAAAACTAACCTAAGTTACAATTACACTATACTTTAATACATTATTTCTATTTAAAACTAAATACTTACCTGTAAAATAAACACTAAGATAGCTACAATATAATTAATTATTACATTGTAGCTATTTTAGGATTTATATTTATTTTACAGGTAACTTTGTATTTATTTTAGCTAGTTAGAATAGTTATTAAATAGTTATTAACTATTTAATAACTACCTAGCTAAAATAAATACAAAATTACCTGTAAAATAAATCCTAACCTTACAATAAAACCTAACACTACACTATCATTAAATTAATTAAATAAATAACCTACAAATAACTACAATTAAATACAATTAAATAAACTAACTAAAGTACAAAAAATAAAAAAAGCTAAGTTACAAAAAAATAAAAAAAATAAGTTACAAACATTTAAAAAATATTACAACATTTTTAAGCTACTTACACCTAATCTAAGCCCTGTAATAAAATAACAAAGCCCCCCAAAATAAAAAAATGCCCTACCCTATTCTAAATTAAAAAGTTCAAAGCTCTTTTACCTTACCAGCCCTTAAAAGGGCCTTTTGCGGGGCATGCCCCAAAGAATTCTGCTCTTTTGCCTGTAAAAGAAAAATACAACCCCCCCCCTACATTAAAACCCACCACCCACATACCCCTAATCTAACCCAAACCCCCCTTAAAAACCTAACACTACCCCCCTGAAGATAATCCTAACTTGAGTCGTCTTCAGCCATTCGACCATCGATGGAACCGAAGAGGAGATCCGGAGCAGCAGAAGTCATCATCCAGGCGGCGCTGAAGAAGTCTTCCATCCGATAGAAGTCTTCATCCAGGCGGCGTCTTCAATCTTCATCCATCCGGAGCGGAGCCATCTTCAGACGAGCCAACGCAGAGCCATCCTCTTCTTCCCGACGACTACCGACGAATGGATATTCCTTTAAGGGACGTCATCCAAGATGGCGTCCCTTCAATTCCGATTGGCTGATAGGATTCTATCAGCCAATCAGAATTAAGATAGGAAAAATCTGATTGGCTGATTGAATCAGCCAATCAGATTGAAGTTCAATCCGATTGGCTGATCCAATCAGCCAATCAGATTGAGCTTGCATTCTATTGGCTGATCGGGACAGCCAATAGAATGCGAGCTCAATCTGATTGGTTCCATCGATGGTCGGCTGGCTGAAGACGACTCAAGGTAGGATGATCTTCAGGGGGGTAGTGTTATGTTTTTTTAAGGGGGGTTTGGGTTAGATTAGGGGTATGTAAGTGGTGGGTTTTAATGTTGGGGGGGTTGTATTTTTCTTTTACAGGCAAAAGAGCAGAATTCTTTGGGGCATGCCCTGCAAAAGGCCCTTTTAAGGGCTGGTAAGGTAAAAGAGCTTTGAACTTTTTAATTTAGAATAGGGTAGGGCATTTTTTATTTTGGGGGGCTTTGTTATTTTATTAGGGGGCTTAGATTAGGTGTAAGTAGCTTAAAATTGTTGTAATATTTTTTAAATGTTTGTAACTTATTTTTTTTATTTTTTGTAACTTAGCTTTTTTATTTTTTGTACTTTAGTTAGTTTATTTATTTGTATTTAATTGTAGTTATTTGTAGGTAATTTATTTAATTAATTTAATGATAGTGTAGTGTTAGGTTTAATTGTAACTTAGGTTAGGATTTATTTTACAGGTAATTTTGTATTTCTTTTAGCTAGGTAGTTATTAAATAGTTAATAACTATTTAATAACTATTCTAACTACCTAAATAAATACAAAGTTACCTGTAAAATAAATATAAATCCTAAAATAGCTACAATGTAATTATTAATTATATTGTAGCTATCTTAGGGTTTATTTTACAGGTAAGTATTTAGTTTTAAATAGAAATAATTTATTAAAGTATAGTGTAGTGTTAGGTGTAATTGTAACTTAGGTTAGTTTTTATTTTACAGGTAAATTTCTCTTTATTTTAGCTAGGTAGCTATTAAATAGTTAATAACTATTTAATAGCTATTGTACTTAGTTAAAATAAATTGAAAGTTACCTGTAAAATAAAAATAATTCCTAAGATAGCTACAATATAATTATTATTTATATTGTAGCTATATTAGGGTTTATTTTAAAGGTAAGTATTTAGTTTTAAATAGGATTAATTTATTTAATAAGAGAAATATTATTTAGATTTATTTAATTAATATTTAAGTTAGGGGGGTGTTAGGGTTAGGGTTAGACTTAGGTTTAATAATTTTATTACAGTGGCGGCGGTGTAGGGGGGGCAGGGTAGGGGTTAATAAACTTATTATAGGTGGCAACGGTGTAGGGGGGGCAGATTAGGGGTTAATAAGTTTAATATAGGTTGCGTCTGGGTCCGGGAGTGGCGGTTTAGGGGTTAAACTATTTATTTAGTTGCGGTGAGGTCCAGGATCGGCAGGATAGGGGTTAATAACTTTATTATAGGTGGCAATGATATGGGTGGCAGGATAGGGGTTAATAGGTATCATGTAGGTGGCGGCGGGGTCTGGGAGCGGCATTTTAGGGGTTAATACATATATTATAGTTGCGGCGGGGACCGGAAGCGGTGGTTTAGGGGTTAACATATTTATTATAGCTTGCGGTGGGCTCCAGGAGCGGCGGTTTAGGGGTTAATAAGTTTATTACAGTGGCGGTGGGCTCCGGGAGCAGCGGTTTAGGGGGTAATAACTTTATTTAGTTGCAGCGGTGTAGGGGGGACAGATTAGGGGTGTTTAGGCTCGGGGTACATGTTAGGGTGTTAGGTGTAGACAGCTCCCATAGGAATCAATGGGATGTCTGGCAGCAGCGAACATGAACTTTCACTATGGTCAGACTCCCATTGATTCCTATGGGAGCTGTCTACACCTAACACCCTAACATGTACCCCGAGTCTAAACACCCCTAAAAAAACCAGGTACGCTGGGCCGGAAAAGTGCCGAGCGTACCTGCTAGTTTTTTGATAACTAGCAAAAGTAGTCAGATTGTGCCGCACTTGTGTGCGGAACATCTGGAGTGACGTAAGAATCGATCTGTGTCGGACTGAGTCCGGCAGATCGAAGCTTACATCACAAAATTCTACTTTTGCCGGTATCTAGGGCTTGATAACTAAGGCGAATCAGCCTCGCCACAAATACGCTGCGGAATTCCAGCGTATTTGAGGTTGACGGCTTGATAACTACCCCCCTATGTCTCAGAACTGGTTAGAAATGCAGGCTGGTACTGGACTCTGGGAAAAATGGAAAAACTGGCTGACAATAGTCAAAGCTGGCTGTATGTCAATTACCCCGTGCTACACATTTCTTAGTACTAACAAAGGAGTTCCCTTATTAGAAAAACCGGTGGTAGACTGGAATAGGATTCAAAATTTATACAAAAGTCAATTGGCAGGGTAACCCGGGCCACTCTCTCCGCTACTTGGAGAGAAGCGCATGTTAAGATGCTACATAGAGCATATTTTACCCCCGACTTAGGGTATAAAATACATAACTTAGATTTTAGTAAGTGTCCAAAATGTTCCTTTGTAGCAGCAGACCTACTGCATATGATCTGGAACTGCCCAAAAATATGCCAATTCTAGCACAAAATCGAATTTTAGCTTAACAACAACTTGGTGGCTACCCCTCTGACTCTCACATTGACACAGATCATATTTTGTATACAGAGTGAAGGGCAACAATCTCAGGAAAAAAATAATTATTCTAACAATTTTAGCAGCTAGATATTTGATATTCAAGTATTGGAAGAAACGCAGGACCCCCACAATCTTGGAAGTTAGAAACTGTTTGAAGAAACAATGCATGATAGAGCAGAGGGATACTAATATTGACAATGAAAGAGACATTAAAAAATTATTTTCGAAATGGTCAGTTTTTATTAAAGGATATTCGATAACTGAAATAGAACTGATGATTTTCCGATTTAGGAAATCAGAACTGGTACTACTAGATGCCTGGTAGAGAGTTGGGGGTGGGGGGAGGGGAGCGAAGGGGGAATTCCCTCCCCCTTTTTTTTTCTCCCCGTTCTTTTCTTTGTTTTTGTTGTTTTGTATTGCTATTGGTTCAGTGCTGTTAATGTGTATTATTTTCTCTTATGTTTTGATTAATCACTGTCTAGGATGGATATTGTATATATAAAAATGAAGACTCAGTAATCTGTTGTAAAAAAGAACAAGGTTTTCATGTTTAATCTAAGGGTAATACTGAACAGAATTGTTCCTAACCATTGTGATTTCTTTTTTTGGTGATTTATTGCTGTTAATAAAAATAAAAAAAAAATGAAAAAAAAAAAATGCATGATCTATCTGAATCACAAAAGAAAAAATGTGGGTTCAGTAAACCCTTTAATCATGCATACATAGGTATTAACACAGCTTCCTTAAAGGGCCACTAAACCCAAAATCTTTCTTTCATGATTCAGATAGAGAATACAAATTTAAACAACATTACAATTTACTTCTATTATGTATTTTGCTTCATTTTTTAGATATCCTTAGTTAAAGAAAAAGCAATGCACATGGGTGAGCCAATCACACGAGGCTTTTATGTGCAGCAACCAATCAGCAGCTACTGAGCATATCTAGATATGCTTTTCAGCAAAGAATATCAAGAGAATAAAACAAATTAGATAATAGAAGTAAATTAGAAAGATGTTTAAAATGACATTCTCTTTCTAAATCATGAAAGAAAAAATGTGGGTTTCATGTCCCTTTAAATACCCTTAATGGGGTACCACCCCCAATGACATCATAGTTGCACATTAGAAAAAATACATTTTTAAATTTACAGTACATATTTATAAAAACATAGTTAAATGCTCTATCTGAATCATGCAAGTTTAATTTTGACTTTCCTATCCCTTTAAATCCCAGTCCCTATTCATTCCATTCGGTATCAGAGTTTTTAATTTATAAATCCAAGTATTCTCTTTGTTTTAATCTCTTTTCCCTGTCACCCCCTCGTCTATCCTTAGGAATGTGTTCAATTGCTTGGCACCTTAACTAGCTTACAGAGTGACCTGCTTCTCTGAAATGGCATGCCACGGTGGATTTCTCATAATTGTTTCTAATGTTGGATTTGTGTTCTGTGACCCTGTCACTGACCCTCCTATTTGCTTACCTACGCATAATTTAGAACATGGGTATTTAAGTAAATAAATAACAAACTCAGTTTTCCAGGTAAAAAATCCATTAATAGACATGGACAGCTGCCACTTCTCTTACTGCCCAAAAGAGTTTGTCTACTAATTTTCTCTGGGCCTGAATCTGATCTAATTATTTGATCTCTCAAACTTCTGGATCTTTTAAAGGCTGCCATAGGAGGTTTCTGGAATTCAATTATGTCTGGATTACTATGTTTTAGAATGTTCCAATGCTTATTGATTATTTAGGTGACCTTGCTACTTTGTCTGTTAAAACTGAATACAAACACCACTCTGTGGATTTTAATCTCAAACTTTTATCTCCACCATAATTTTAATGAATTTTGATTTAACCCTAAAATGAGCTTTACCTAAGCAGCAATCAGAAATCTATCTGCTACTGATGATGAGTTCTAAAAAGAATGAAACAGGCTGTCTAGTAGTGATTTCTGTATTTGCTGCATTTACCCCATTAGGGGATCACTGTGTGTTAACACTGTATTTGAAGCAAAGAGTTTGAGAGGATGCATATCTAATTTGCATATCTTACCCAGAATCCTCTTGTACATTGGTAACAATGTATATGGAGTTTTACTAGGGAAAAGCAAGCGGGGATACTTGCCTAGATGTTCTAATTTCCTGTGCGACAAATTTTATTTATTTAGTTTTGAGACATGCACGATTTTAATCTCAAACTTTTATCTCCACCATAATTTTAATGAATATATATATATATATATATATATATATATGGCCCTCGGTTTACGCCGGTTCAATTTGCGCCGTTTCAGAATAACAACCTTTTTTTTTCCAGTCATGTGACTGCTATTGAAAAGCTTTTGGAAAGCAATGCACTAATTAAAATAGCCAGTAGGTGGAGCTGTCCGCTTGTTTAGCAGCAAAGTTATGCAACTTAACAGCCTTAAATTGATCTGTGTACACAGATCAGACCAGATCTATCGAGCAAAATTTAGCAGGCACTTCCCTATTATCTTCCTGTCCAGCAGCTTAAGATGAGGGTGCCTAACTGCTTATTAATCACTGCAGATTTAAAATGCATAGAATAGATGAAGACCCAATATTATCTAACATGCTAACAATACAGAGAACTGATTGCAGAAAAATGCAAGTAAAAAAATGTTTTTGTTTATTAAACTTAGTTTGTTGATGATGCAGTCTGTTGTGTAATTATTTTATTAGGTGATGTTTAGCAAATGTTTTTGTTCATTAAACTTAGTTTCATGATGATACAATCTATTATTAGGTTTATAATGCTGTTTAGCATTTAAAGCCTTCATTTCAAAGCTTTAAATATAATGTATTACGTGTTACTTATGACAATCTTTAGAGGGGCCTGGAACCTAACTCCTTCACTTCCCATTGACTTACATTATAAACTGGGTTTCAATTTACAATGGTTTCGATTTACAACCATTCCTCCTGGAACCTAACCCCGGCGTAAACTGAGGGCTACCTGTATAAACTAAAAAACAGAATGGATACAGGGGCTCCCTGGATCTTGCTGCTATATCCCATATGTGGAAAACCCCCAAACAAAGTTAATCCCACCAAGGTCTGGAACAAGAAGAAGGGGGGAGCATACAGAAGAGACCTCCTGGTGTAGTATATTAATTATAATACAGTAGTATTAAAAGACAATAAAACACTTACTTTAAGTGATCTCAACTTATATGAGGTATAAAAAATGAAGGGCACGTTTTGAAGAAAAACACTTTCCAAAATGAGTAGTGGAGAGCAAAGAATCTAGACATAAACAAACTACTAGTAGGTACAAAAGGGAGTGTAGGAAATGATAATAATATTGAGTCAAATGAGACAATATGGAAACACTAAGGGCAAGATTGCAAGTGATGTGCAACAGACTTTGAGCTAGAACAATGGCGATTTTGCAATCCATTTTTCTTACTGCTGATATTACAGGTTGAGCAAAATCGCCATTGCACTAGCGCAATATTCCTTTCCGCATCATTTCATAACCCATAAGGGGGTTTAGTTATTAGTTTATTACTGTAGTTGTGGGGGGACGGTGGTTTATGGGTTAACAGTTTATTTAGATAATTTGCGTTTTGGGGGATGGTGGTTTAGGGGTTAACAGTTTATTTAGATAGTTTGCATTGTGGGGGGTGGTATTTTAAGGGTTAATATGTTTTTTAGATAGTGTACGTTGTGGGGGGATGGTGGATTAGGGGTTATTAGGCTAGGTGCTTATGGTAGGGTGTTTTTTTTCCTTTTTTTGTTGTTTTCACGAGTAGGGTGTGTGTGAAAACACATGCATGCACACGCCAAAACTCCGCTAGCGATGTTTGCAATTCTCAGGCTATTGCTAGTGAATATTTTTGTTTTTCAACTTTTAATATGAGCGTATCCCGAGAATCGTAAAAACAATATCACTAGCAGTGTTTTCGCTAACGGTAAACTTAGATTTGCAGCGCAACTTGTAATCTGGGCCTTAAAAGGGTATTAGATTTGTCACCACTATGAAGAAGAATTGGGGGCCTTTTGAAAAAGACCCACTTCTAAAAGTAGCGTTAGGAGAACATCCTGAAGTGGTTTTCAGAAAAAAATAAAATATTAATACTATAGTAAGCCCCAGTGTTATTAGACAAAAGAAGAAGTCAAGTGCAATAAGTACGACACTAAATGTTTTTTTTTAGCTAGATTACGAGTTTTGTCGGTAAAGACTAGCATTGCTAACTCTCCTTTTTTTTCCAGTGCTCACTTTAAACAATGCTGGTATTACAAGTTTTCTGAATGGCTGCGTTAGCCTCAGAAAAGTGAGCGTTGAGCAAAATTTAGCTCCACTTCTACCTGTAATACCAGCGTTGCTTATGGTAGCGGTAAGCTGGCAAAATGTGCTAGTGCACGATTTCCCCATAGGAAACAATGGGGCTGAGACGGCTGAAAAAAAAACCTAACACCTGCAAAAAAGCAGCGTTCTGCTCCTAACGCAGCCCCATTGTTTCCTATGGGGAAAGGAATTTTATGTCTGCACCTAACACCCTAACATGAACTCCGAGTCTAAACACCCCTAACCTTACACTTATTAACCCCTAATCTGCTGCCCCTAGCATCGCCGACACCTATATTATATTTATTAACCCAAAAACTGCAGCCCCCAACGTCACTGCAACCTACCTACATTTAGTAACCCCTAATCTGCCGACCGGACATTGCTGCCACTATAATAAATGTATTAATCCCTAAACCGCCACACTCCCGCCTCGCAAACACTATAAAAAGTTTTTATTAACCCCTAATCTGCCATCCCTAACATCACCGTCACCTACCTACAATGATTAACCCCTAATCTGCCGCACCCAACGTCGCCGCTACTATAATAAAGTTATTAGCCCCTAAACCTGTCTAACCCTAACATCCCCCTAAGTTAAATCTATTTTTAATAAATCTAAATAAAATTACTATAATTAAATAAATTATTCCTATTTAAAACTAAATACTTACCGATAAAACAAACCATAAGATAGCTACAATATAACTAATAGTTACATTGTAGCTATTTTAGGATTTATATTTATTTTACAGGCAACTTTGTATTTATTTTAACTAGGTACAATAGTTATTAAATAGTTAATAACTATTTAATAGCTACCTAGTTAAAATAATTACAAAATTACCTGTAAAATAAATCCTAACCTAAGTTACAATTACACCTAACACTACACTATCAATAAATTAATTAAATAAATGAACTACAATTATCTAAACTAAAATACAATTAAATAAACTAAACTATATTGCAAAAAAACCAAACACTATATTACAAACAATAAAAAAATATTACAAGAAGTTTAATCTAATTACACCTAATCTAAGCGCCCTAATAAAATAAAAAAGCCCCCCAAAATAATAAAATTCCCTATCCTAAACTAAATTACAAATATCCCTTAAAAGGGCCTTTTGCGGGGCATTGCCCCAAAGTAATCAGCTCTTTTACCAGCCCTTAAAAGGGCTTTTTGCGGGGCATTCCCCCAAAGTAATCAGCTCTTTTACCTGTAAACAAAAGAAATACAACCCCCCCAACATTACAACCCACCACCCACACACCCCTTAAAAAAAACTAACACTACCCCATTGAAGATCACCCTACCTTGAGACGTGTTCACCCAGCTGGCACTGATGGGGCAGAAGAGGACATCCGGACCTGGAGACATCTTCATCCAGGCGGCATCTTCTATCTTCATCCTTCCGGAGCGGAGCCATCTTCTATCCAGCCGACACAAAGTCCTAAAGAAGAATGAAGGTTCCTTTAAATGACGTCATCCACGATGGCGTCCCTCAAATTCTATCAGCCAATCGGAATTAAGGTAGGAAAAATCAGATTGGTTGATTTAATCAACTTTGGGGCAATGCCCCACAAAAATCCCTTTTAAGGGCTGGTAAAAGAGCTGATTACTTTGGAGCAATGCCCCACAAAAGGCCCTTTTAAGGGCTATTTGTAATTTGATTTAGGATAGGGAAGTTTATTATTTTGGGGGGCTTTTTTAATTTATTAGGGGGCTTAGATTAGGTGTAATTAGATTAAACTTCTTGTAATATTTAGTGTTTGATTTTTTTGTAATATAGTTAACTATTAGTTATATTTTAGCTATCTTATGGTTTATTTTATAGGTAAGTATTTAGTTTTAAATAGAAATAATTTATTTAATTATAGTAATTTTATTTAGATTTATTAAAAATAGATTTAATTTAGGGGGGTGTTAGGGTTAGGGTTAGACTTAGGTTTAAGGGTTAATAACTTTATTATAGTAGCAGCGACGTTGGGGCGGCAGATTATGGGTTAATAATTGTAGGTAGGTGGCGGCGATGTTAGGGAGGGCAGATTAGGGGTTAATAAAATTTATTATAGTGTTTGCAAGGTGGGAGTGCGACGGTTTAGGGGTTAATACATTTATTGTAGCGGCGGCGATGTCCGGTCGGCAGATAAGGGGTTAATAAGTGTAGGTAGGCAGCAGCAAAGTTTGGGGGGGGGCAGATTAGGGGTTAATAAATATAATGTAGGTGGCAGCGATGTTAGGGGCAGCAGATTAGGGGTTCATAGCTATAATGTAGGTGGCGGCAATTTCCGGTCTGCAGATTAGGGGTTAAAAAATGTATTTAAGTGTTTGCGATGTGGGGGGGGGCCTCAGTTTAGGGGTTAATAGGTAGTTTATGGGTGTTAGTGTACTTTGTAGCACTGTAGTTAAGAGCTTTATGTTCCGGCGTTAGCCCATAAAACTCTTAACTACTGACTTTTAAATGCGGTAGGAATCTTGGAGGTAGAGGCTCTACTGCTCACTTTCTCCAAGACTTGTAATACCAGCTTTAGGCAAATCCCATTAAAAAGATAGGATACGCAGATGACGTAAGCATATTTGCGGTATGGAAAAGTCACAGAAAAAAAGTGATTGGTACACCTGTACCTCCCTGACTCGTAATACCAGCGGGCGTTAAAAAGCAGCGTTAGGACACCTTAACACTGCTTTTTAAGGCTAACGCCAAACTCGTAATCTATCCATTAGTATGCTGTGATCATATACACATATCTAAAAAGTATAATAGAATTATATACACTGATGGTAAAAATAGGGAGATTCAAATGAAAGGAAAATTGAACTGCAAATCAGATTTTGTTGTTTATATGCTTGAGTGTACATGCCTTTGAGGTATATTGGTATATTAAAGAATCCCCCAATTGAACATTTTTCTAATATTCATAAAAACAACACATCAGAATTCTTCATTAAAGCCATTAAGCAAGTCCAGAATGGACCAAGAGGGGACGGCAGACTTCTAGAATTAAGGAAAAGAGAGACCTTTTGGATCCATACAATAAATATTTTAGAACCCTTTGGCCTGAACAGGGATATTGGTTTGGTTGCCTTTTTATAATTAGGGGCAAAAGAGAAAGTTCTGCTATTTAACTCTCTGTTCCAAATGTTCAATACTTTGGAAAACTATTTTATACTAGGAATGAATGCAGAGACACCTCTAAGTGTAAACAAGTGCAGACTTCCATCTGGTATAGTTATAAGACCTGTTATATGAACTGTTCATATGTTTCCTAAATAAACACATGGAGGTAAAGATGCCTTTCTATTATATTATTGCATCTTTGTATATGTGTTATAATAGATAATGGGAATACTTGGAGAATCTTGTATTTTAGAAAATAACCTTTTTCTTTTACAAATTTCTATTCTATTATTCACATTGAAACTTAGACTTTCTCACTTAATAATATAATATATAAAGGTTTTTAGGCGGTTTTGCAGCAACCAAAATGGCTATACTGGCACAGTGCATGCCGAAAAGGTAAATATGTATAAATAGAAGAGGAAGGGGGTGGACCCTACATCTGATGATGCGACCAATTGCATTGAAAAATGCGTCAGTACCCTGCTTCGTTACTGTGTGTTAAAGTAGCGCTCCTATATGGCGTTATAGCTACACAGTTAATATATTTGACCCTAAGGGGATTTTTTTTTAACAGTTTTATGTGTATTTTATCAATATACAAGTTACAGTGTTTCCTGTATTTTTAGTGACAAGATACTGTCTAATAAATATACTTTTCAAACTACGGATGTGGTGAGTCCCAGTGAAGGTCTCCAGTTACAGCAAAGAAGTTAATCCCCTGGAGACAGAGGAGGGATTGGAACGATATTCAGCAAACACCCTGACAACATACCTCATATACGTTGAAGTCACCTAATGTCAGTGTTTTACTGTCTCTTAATACTACTGTATCACAATTAATATACTACACCAGGAGGTCTATCTGCTTCTGCGCACTTCCCCCCCCTTTTTCTAATTTATGAAACCCAGAATTAGGTTCTATGTAGTATGTATATAAATGTATGAAAATTACCTTAACTATTCAGTTAATCAGATGGGCTTGGGCCGTGTCGACACCGCACTTCCTGATCCTCCTCTGTATGGTCATGTGGCTAATATGGGAACAATCTTTCCTTTCCTTGTCACAACTCACATGGCACTATGTCACTCCTAATTTGAATGCCTATTAACAGTGTATACTATCAATACAATGTTGTTTTTTTAAGAAACAGCTTATATAGCCATATTGCCTAAAATGATACAGTTCTGAAATGCATACAATTATTGTTTCTCAAATGGATACAACTTTAGTAATTTAGAGCCTGCTGTGTCCAAAATAGCCAATTATGCAAACTGCTTTGATAAGGCAGTCCTTCCTAACATATTACAGTTGCCAGTAGCCAATGTGGGCTAAACTAGTAACAACTATTCCAATAACCCATAGGCCTAGATTTAGAGTTCGGCGGTAGCCGTCAAAACCAGCGTTAGAGGCTCCTAACGCTGGTTTTGGGCGCCCGCTGGTATTTGGAGTCAGTGATTAAAGGGTCTAACGCTCACTTTTCAGCCGCGACTTTTCCATACCGCAGATCCCCCTACGCCATTTGCGTAGCCTATCTTTTCAATGGGATCTTTCTAACGCTGGTATTTAGAGTCGTTTCTGCAGTGAGCGTTAGAGCTCTAACGACAAGATTCCAGCCGCCTGAAAATAGCAGGAGTTAAGAGCTTTCTGGCTAACGCCGGTTTATAAAGCTCTTAACTACTGTACCCTAAAGTACACTAACACCCATAAACTACCTATGTACCCCTAAACCGAGGTCCCCCCACATCGCCGCCACTCGATTAAAATTTTTAACCCCTAATCTGCCGACCGCCACCTACGTTATACTTATGTACCCCTAATCTGCTGCCCCTAACACCGCCGACCCCTGTATTATATCTATTAACCCCTAACTTGCCCCCCACAACGTCGCCGCAAGCTACTTAAAATAATTAACCCCTAATCTTCCGACCGCAAATCGCCGCCACCTACGTTATCCCTATGTACCCCTAATCTGCTACCCCTAACATCGCCGACCCCTATGTTATATTTATTAACCCCTAATCTGCCCCCCACAACGTCGCCGACACCTACCTACACTTATTAACCCCTAATCTGCCGAGCGGACCTGAGCGCTACTATAATAAAGTTATTAACCCCTAATCCGCCTCACTAACCCTATCATAAATAGTATTAACCCCTAATCTGCCCTCCCTAACATCGCCGACACCTACCTTCAATTATTAACCCCTAATCTGCCGACCGGAGCTCACCGCTATTCTAATAAATGTATTAACCCCTAAAGCTAAGTCTAACCCTAACACTAACACCCCCCTAAGTTAAATATAATTTTTATCTAACGAAATAAATTAACTCTTATTAAATAAATAATTCCTATTTAAAGCTAAATACTTACCTGTAAAATACATCCTAATATAGCTACAATATAAATTATAATTATATTATAGCTATTTTAGGATTAATATTTATTTTACAGGCAACTTTGTAATTATTTTAACCAGGTACAATAGCTATTAAATAGTTAAGAACTATTTAATAGTTACCTAGTTAAAATAATTACAAATTTACCTGTAAAATAAATCCTAACCTAAGATATAATTAAACCTAACACTACCCTATCAATAAAATAATTAAATAAACTACCTACAATTACCTACAATTAACCTAACACTACACTATCAATAAATTAATTAAACACAATTGCTACAAATAAATAAAATTAAATAAACTATCTAAAGTACAAAAAATAAAAAATAACTAAGTTACAGAAAATAATAAAATATTTACAAACATAAGAAAAATATTACAACAATTTTAAACTAATTACACCTACTCTAAGCCCCCTAATAAAATAACAAAGCCCCCCAAAATAAAAAATTCCCTACCCTATTCTAAAATACAAATATTACAAGCTCTTTTACCTTACCAGCCCTGAACAGGGCCCTTTGCGGGGCATGCCCCAAGAATTTCAGCTCTTTTGCCTGTAAAAAAAAACATACAATACCCCCCCCCCAACATTACAACCCACCACCCACATACCCCTAATCTAACCCAAACCCCCCTAAAATAAACCTAACACTACCCCCCTGATGATCTTCCTACCTTGTCTTCACCATGCCAGGTTCACCGATCCGTCCTGGCTCCAAGATCTTCATCAAACCCAAGCGGGGGCTAGACATCCACTGAAGAAGTCCAGAAGAGGGTCCAAAGTCTTCCTCCTATCTGGCAAGAAGAGGACATCCGGACCGGCAAACATCTTCTCCAAGCGGCATCTTCTATCTTCTTCCATCCGATGACGACCGGCTCCATCTTGAAGACCTCCAGCGCGGATCCATCCTCTTCTTCCGACGACTAGACGACGAATGACGGTTCCTTTAAGGGACGTCATCCAAGATGGCGTCCCTCGAATTCCGATTGGCTGATAGGATTCTATCAGCCAATCGGAATTAAGGTAGGAATTTTCTGATTGGCTGATGGAATCAGCCAATCAGAATATAGTTCAATCCGATTGGCTGATCCAATCAGCCAATCAGATTGAGCTCGCATTCTATTGGCTGATCGGAACAGCCAATAGAATGCGAGCTCAATCTGATTGGCTGATTGGATCAGCCAATCGGATTGAACTATATTCTGATTGGCTGATTCCATCAGCCAATCAGAAAATTCCTACCTTAATTCCGATTGGCTGATAGAATCCTATCAGCCAATCGGAATTCGAGGGACGCCATCTTGGATGACGTCCCTTAAAGGAACCGTCATTCGTCGTCTAGTCGTCGGAAGAAGAGGATGGATCCGCGCTGGAGGTCTTCAAGATGGAGCCGGTCGTCATCGGATGGAAGAAGATAGAAGATGCCGCTTGGAGAAGATGTTTGCCGGTCCGGATGTCCTCTTCTTGCCGGATAGGAGGAAGACTTTGGACCCTCTTCTGGACTTCTTCAGTGGATGTCTAGCCCCCGCTTGGGGTGGATGAAGATCTTGGAGCCAGGACGGATCGGTGAACCTGGCATGGTGAAGACAAGGTAGGAAGATCATCAGGGGGGTAGTGTTAGGTTTATTTAAGGGGGGTTTGGGTTAGATTAGGGGTATGTGGGTGGTGGGTTGTAATGTTGGGGGGGGGGTATTGTATGTTTTTTTTTACAGGCAAAAGAGCTGAAATTCTTGGGGCATGCCCCGCAAAGGGCCCTGTTCAGGGCTGGTAAGGTAAAAGAGCTTGTAATATTTGTATTTTAGAATAGGGTAGGGAATTTTTTATTTTGGGGGGCTTTGTTATTTTATTAGGGGGCTTAGAGTAGGTGTAATTAGTTTAAAATTGTTGTAATATTTTTCTTATGTTTGTAAATATTTTATTATTTTCTGTAACTTAGTTCTTTTTTATTTTTTGTACTTTAGATAGTTTATTTAATTTTATTTATTTGTAGCAATTGTGTTTAATTAATTTATTGATAGTGTAGTGTTAGGTTAATTGTAGGTAATTGTAGGTAGTTTATTTAATTATTTTATTGATAGGGTAGTGTTAGGTTTAATTATATCTTAGGTTAGGATTTATTTTACAGGTAAATTTGTAATTATTTTAACTAGGTAACTATTAAATAGTTCTTAACTATTTAATAGCTATTGTACCTGGTTAAAATAATTACAAAGTTGCCTGTAAAATAAATATTAATCCTAAAATAGCTATAATATAATTATAATTTATATTGTAGCTATATTAGGATTTATTTTACAGGTAAGTATTTAGCTTTAAATAGGAATTATTTATTTAATAAGAGTTAATTTATTTCGTTAGATAAAAATTATATTTAACTTAGGGGGGTGTTAGTGTTAGGGTTAGACTTAGCTTTAGGGGTTAATACATTTATTAGAATAGCGGTGAGCTCCGGTCGGCAGATTAGGGGTTAATAATTGAAGGTAGGTGTCGGCGATGTTAGGGAGGGCAGATTAGGGGTTAATACTATTTATGATAGGGTTAGTGAGGCGGATTAGGGGTTAATAACTTTATTATAGTAGCGCTCAGGTCCGCTCGGCAGATTAGGGGTTAATAAGTGTAGGTAGGTGTCGGCGACGTTGTGGGGGGCAGATTAGGGGTTAATAAATATAACATAGGGGTCGGCGATGTTAGGGCAGCAGATTAGGGGTACATAGGGATAACGTAGGTGGCGGCGGTTTACGGAGCGGCAGATTAGGGGTTAAAAGTGTAATGCAGGGGTCAGCGATAGCGGGGGCGGCAGATTAGGGGTTAATAAGTGTAAGGTTAGGGGTGTTTAGACTCGGGGTACATGTTAGGGTGTTAGGTGCAGACGTAGGAAGTGTTTCCCCATAGGAAACAATGGGGCTGCGTTAGGAGCTGAACGCTGCTTTTTTGCAGGTGTTAGGTTTTTTTTCAGCTCAAACAGCCCCATTGTTTCCTATGGGAGAATCGTGCACGAGCACGTTTTTGATGCCGGCCGCGTCCGTAAGCAACTCTGGTATCGAGAGTTGCATTTGCGGTAAAAATGCTCTACGCTCCTTTTTTGGAGCCTAACGCAGCATTTGTTTGAACTCTCGATACCAGAGTTAAATTTATGGTGCGGCCAGAAAAAAACCCGCGGAGCGTTAACAGCCCTTTTACCGCCGAACTCTAAATCTAGGCCGCTGGTTTTGGGCGCCCGCTGGTATTTGGAGTCAGTGATTAAAGGGTCTAACGCTCACTTTTCAGCCGCGACTTTTCCATACCGCAGATCCCCCTACGCCATTTGCGTAGCCTATCTTTTCAATGGGATCTTTCTAACGCTGGTATTTAGAGTCGTTTCTGCAGTGAGCGTTAGAGCTCTAACGACAAGATTCCAGCCGCCTGAAAATAGCAGGAGTTAAGAGCTTTCTGGCTAACGCCGGTTTATAAAGCTCTTAACTACTGTACCCTAAAGTACACTAACACCCATAAACTACCTATGTACCCCTAAACCGAGGTCCCCCCACATCGCCGCCACTCGATTAAAATTTTTAACCCCTAATCTGCCGACCGCCACCTACGTTATACTTATGTACCCCTAATCTGCTGCACCTAACACCGCCGACCCCTGTATTATATCTATTAACCCCTAACTTGCCCCCCACAACGTCGCCGCAAGCTACTTAAAATAATTAACCCCTAATCTTCCGACCGCAAATCGCCGCCACCTACGTTATCCCTATGTACCCCTAATCTGCTACCCCTAACATCGCCGACCCCTATGTTATATTTATTAACCCCTAATCTGCCCCCCACAACGTCGCCGACACCTACCTACACTTATTAACCCCTAATCTGCCGAGCGGACCTGAGCGCTACTATAATAAAGTTATTAACCCCTAATCCGCCTCACTAACCCTATCATAAATAGTATTAACCCCTAATCTGCCCTCCCTAACATCGCCGACACCTACCTTCAATTATTAACCCCTAATCTGCCGACCGGAGCTCACCGCTATTCTAATAAATGTATTAACCCCTAAAGCTAAGTCTAACCCTAACACTAACACCCCCCTAAGTTAAATATAATTTTTATCTAACGAAATAAATTAACTCTTATTAAATAAATAATTCCTATTTAAAGCTAAATACTTACCTGTAAAATACATCCTAATATAGCTACAATATAAATTATAATTATATTATAGCTATTTTAGGATTAATATTTATTTTACAGGCAACTTTGTAATTATTTTAACCAGGTACAATAGCTATTAAATAGTTAAGAACTATTTAATAGTTACCTAGTTAAAATAATTACAAATTTACCTGTAAAATAAATCCTAACCTAAGATATAATTAAACCTAACACTACCCTATCAATAAAATAATTAAATAAACTACCTACAATTACCTACAATTAACCTAACACTACACTATCAATAAATTAATTAAACACAATTGCTACAAATAAATAAAATTAAATAAACTATCTAAAGTACAAAAAATAAAAAAGAACTAAGTTACAGAAAATAATAAAATATTTACAAACATAAGAAAAATATTACAACAATTTTAAACTAATTACACCTACTCTAAGCCCCCTAATAAAATAACAAAGCCCCCCAAAATAAAAAATTCCCTACCCTATTCTAAAATACAAATATTACAAGCTCTTTTACCTTACCAGCCCTGAACAGGGCCCTTTGCGGGGCATGCCCCAAGAATTTCAGCTCTTTTGCCTGTAAAAAAAAACATACAATACCCCCCCCCCAACATTACAACCCACCACCCACATACCCCTAATCTAACCCAAACCCCCCTTAAATAAACCTAACACTACCCCCCTGATGATCTTCCTACCTTGTCTTCACCATGCCAGGTTCACCGATCCGTCCTGGCTCCAAGATCTTCATCCACCCCAAGCGGGGGCTAGACATCCACTGAAGAAGTCCAGAAGAGGGTCCAAAGTCTTCCTCCTATCCGGCAAGAAGAGGACATCCGGACCGGCAAACATCTTCTCCAAGCGGCATCTTCTATCTTCTTCCATCCGATGACGACCGGCTCCATCTTGAAGACCTCCAGCGCGGATCCATCCTCTTCTTCCGACGACTAGACGACGAATGACGGTTCCTTTAAGGGACGTCATCCAAGATGGCGTCCCTCGAATTCCGATTGGCTGATAGGATTCTATCAGCCAATCGGAATTAAGGTAGGAATTTTCTGATTGGCTGATGGAATCAGCCAATCAGAATATAGTTCAATCCGATTGGCTGATCCAATCAGCCAATCAGATTGAGCTCGCATTCTATTGGCTGATCGGAACAGCCAATAGAATGCGAGCTCAATCTGATTGGCTGATTGGATCAGCCAATCGGATTGAACTATATTCTGATTGGCTGATTCCATCAGCCAATCAGAAAATTCCTACCTTAATTCCGATTGGCTGATAGAATCCTATCAGCCAATCGGAATTCGAGGGACGCCATCTTGGATGACGTCCCTTAAAGGAACCGTCATTCGTCGTCTAGTCGTCGGAAGAAGAGGATGGATCCGCGCTGGAGGTCTTCAAGATGGAGCCGGTCGTCATCGGATGGAAGAAGATAGAAGATGCCGCTTGGAGAAGATGTTTGCCGGTCGGGATGTCCTCTTCTTGCCGGATAGGAGGAAGACTTTGGACCCTCTTCTGGACTTCTTCAGTGGATGTCTAGCCCCCGCTTGGGGTGGATGAAGATCTTGGAGCCAGGACGGATCGGTGAACCTGGCATGGTGAAGACAAGGTAGGAAGATCATCAGGGGGGTAGTGTTAGGTTTATTTAAGGGGGGTTTGGGTTAGATTAGGGGTATGTGGGTGGTGGGTTGTAATGTTGGGGGGGGGGTATTGTATGTTTTTTTTTACAGGCAAAAGAGCTGAAATTCTTGGGGCATGCCCCGCAAAGGGCCCTGTTCAGGGCTGGTAAGGTAAAAGAGCTTGTAATATTTGTATTTTAGAATAGGGTAGGGAATTTTTTATTTTGGGGGGCTTTGTTATTTTATTAGGGGGCTTAGAGTAGGTGTAATTAGTTTAAAATTGTTGTAATATTTTTCTTATGTTTGTAAATATTTTATTATTTTCTGTAACTTAGTTCTTTTTTATTTTTTGTACTTTAGATAGTTTATTTAATTTTATTTATTTGTAGCAATTGTGTTTAATTAATTTATTGATAGTGTAGTGTTAGGTTAATTGTAGGTAATTGTAGGTAGTTTATTTAATTATTTTATTGATAGGGTAGTGTTAGGTTTAATTATATCTTAGGTTAGGATTTATTTTACAGGTAAATTTGTAATTATTTTAACTAGGTAACTATTAAATAGTTCTTAACTATTTAATAGCTATTGTACCTGGTTAAAATAATTACAAAGTTGCCTGTAAAATAAATATTAATCCTAAAATAGCTATAATATAATTATAATTTATATTGTAGCTATATTAGGATTTATTTTACAGGTAAGTATTTAGCTTTAAATAGGAATTATTTATTTAATAAGAGTTAATTTATTTCGTTAGATAAAAATTATATTTAACTTAGGGGGGTGTTAGTGTTAGGGTTAGACTTAGCTTTAGGGGTTAATACATTTATTAGAATAGCGGTGAGCTCCGGTCGGCAGATTAGGGGTTAATAATTGAAGGTAGGTGTCGGCGATGTTAGGGAGGGCAGATTAGGGGTTAATACTATTTATGATAGGGTTAGTGAGGCGGATTAGGGGTTAATAACTTTATTATAGTAGCGCTCAGGTCCGCTCGGCAGATTAGGGGTTAATAAGTGTAGGTAGGTGTCGGCGACGTTGTGGGGGGCAGATTAGGGGTTAATAAATATAACATAGGGGTCGGCGATGTTAGGGCAGCAGATTAGGGGTACATAGGGATAACGTAGGTGGCGGCGGTTTACGGAGCGGCAGATTAGGGGTTAAAAGTGTAATGCAGGGGTCAGCGATAGCGGGGGCGGCAGATTAGGGGTTAATAAGTGTAAGGTTAGGGGTGTTTAGACTCGGGGTACATGTTAGGGTGTTAGGTGCAGACGTAGGAAGTGTTTCCCCATAGGAAACAATGGGGCTGCGTTAGGAGCTGAACGCTGCTTTTTTGCAGGTGTTAGGTTTTTTTTCAGCTCAAACAGCCCCATTGTTTCCTATGGGAGAATCGTGCACGAGCACGTTTTTGATGCCGGCCGCGTCCGTAAGCAACTCTGGTATCGAGAGTTGCATTTGCGGTAAAAATGCTCTACGCTCCTTTTTTGGAGCCTAACGCAGCATTTGTTTGAACTCTCGATACCAGAGTTAAATTTATGGTGCGGCCAGAAAAAAACCCGCGGAGCGTTAACAGCCCTTTTACCGCCGAACTCTAAATCTAGGCCATAGTAAGTTATGTGTGGGTTATAAGATTAATATGATAGATATATACCTCTATAGGAATAATCCAATATGTCCTGTGTGTGTATCATTGATCTAAGTGTCTGAATACTTAGATCAATGATACACACACAGGTCATATTGGATTATTCCTATGGAGGTATATATCTATCATATTAATCTTATAGCCCACACATACTAAGTGTTCATGTTCGCCAACCTATATGTGGGTTGTAATGGTATCTATCTATACTGCCCAAAACTGTACATGATATTAGTGATTAATGTGAAGAACATACAATGTGATAATGTGTAACAATCATGTTATTACATGATTAGATAACAATATAATGATGTGTAGGTGTCAAAAAAAATATGTCTGAAAAATAGATGTGATAGTAATGTACACATTATGTATATGATACAATCTTACTAGTGGCTAAATGTGTTACCATATAAAAAATATAGGCTCAATTATGGGTCATAGCCTTGATGTACAGGGCCTCTCATTTGATGGATCCATATGCTCATATCTATAAGAATATAATTACAATTTTAGAATAGGATTCTTGGTAAAATCAATATGACTATATGTATCAATAGGATAGCTCGCCATGCACTTTAATTCACAGTTGTGACATAAATTAGTATAACTTCCCTAATAACCTTAAAAGATCACAGATTCAATGACCTCATTTAGACCAGTGGGAAACAATGAATGAAAGTGGTATATCCAATATGTTTCCTTTTGGCGTAATTTAGTGTATCTATTATGCATGAGATACAGGGATACCTTTTAGTAGAGTGATAGAGTACATGCATTGACCTTTTTATGTTCCTTTATATTGTGTCTAGAGACACTATGTTTTAAAGAACCCTTTTTGATGTTTCTAAGATGTTCACTCAACCTGGTCTGATGTATCTTTAAATATGCCCCAAATATTGAAGGCCACATTTGCATGTCAACATATAAACCACAAAGCTAGTGTTGCAGGTTATGGAAGTCTTAGAGGCCCATTTATCAAGCTCCGTACGGAGCTTGAGGGCCCGTGTTTCTGGCGATCAGGTCTGACAGACACTTGATAATTCGGCCTCTGAATGTTAATAATTTCTCCCATAACTTTAGATGGAATATTATGTGCTTCAAGAGTTATGTATTGGCACATCGAGCATTTTTGGGTGTCAACATTTGAATAAGCCTACCATTTGTGTGATCATTTCTGTATATGTGATGCTTTTCTTATTCCAAGTTTCTTAGAGACTTCTACTTTACTGGGTGCTAGTTTTTGTTTTAAAGTAGGTGCTCTCCTATAGACTGAAATCCTACCCTGCAACTCTTGGCATGTTACCGTGTTGAGTACCGGAAGTTTGAAAACAAAAAGAAACTTCCTATCACCCAGAGTGGTGCTTATTCATAGACTAACTTGTCACCCTAACCTATTCTATTTATGTGCATAAATCATTATAAATTGAACTGTGTGCACATTAAAAACAATCCATTTAAAAACATTAAATACATTACTTTGGTTATTGGCATGACACATCAGGTTCATCGTATAGGAGCATATCAATTCTTTTAGCCCAATTTTAATACAAATGTTATTGCAATATTCCCAGACTCAAAAACATATTTTTCAAAGTTAGGAAAATGGAAATGAAAAATATTGGACAATTGATCTTAATCATACTATGTAAATTAATTGATATATAGGGGGCAACATTGACCAGTTTATTTTACATAAATGTATTTATAATTTGTAATTTTTAATGTTTTGGACAAAACCTACTAATTATCAATAAAATAATTTGTGTCACATTCTTAATTCATTTCCAATGGGGAACATGGTCTTAGTTTTAATATCAAAAACACGTTAGTTTATGAATAAGCAGAGCGGGAAACACATTAGACGGTGACTACTTTGGACTCCTAGCCATGTCTGTATGCATTTTATCTATTTGGGAATAAAGCTTTTCACTGTTTTTAATTTTTTTTTGCACATTGGTGTAGTGCCTTTTCTTTGTTATTGTGTCCTCCTATAGACCACCCTAGGTTGGGTGTCTAATATAAAAAAGGGTCTTTTAATAAAATAAGCAAAATAATTTGGTAGAGCTCACCTTCCAATAAAAGTAACTAAGAGTGCAACCTAGATGGTAATATAATATATAGGTAGTAAGAAGGAAGTAGAGTTCACCAATACGTGAAATCCAAAAGTCTAGGATATAAGCACCTAATAGACAGTATTTAAATAAAACAATGACAATCAAGTATGATAAGTGCAAAATATACTTTATATAGATAGAAGTAAATATACAATATAAATCCTAAAAAAAAAATTAAAAAAAATAATGAATCATTCATTCATCCATACACTCACACACAACAAGGGGTCCCCTGATTAATGCAAAGCAGAGCAAAAAATGGTATAAGTAAGTGGTGCACCACTATAGAGTCCTGTTAGCTGCAGATGGAAAAAGCAGAAGAGCACAATAAAGCAAAAAGATGTTCAAGCATAGGTGTTGCACAAAAGCAGCAAGCAAGACTGTCAACCTGGTCTTAGGATGATGTAGAGTCAAGCTGTATTGAAGTGCAGGACATACAGTCATATACCAGAGAAAACACAGTTGCTCAGTAAGCAAGTAAATTATGTCAAAAGATTAAACATAAATGTTCCAATTATTTCCACCAAGCGCCTCAAATAGTAGTAGTGTATGATAGATTTATACAGATTCCATAGACAAAGTGCCACAGTTACTGCGGAACATCAGCATACAACCGCATCCGGCAGTGCCTTAGATGAAATAAGGAGAAATGATACTTATCCGCTTCAAAAGAGTTCATCAGATGGGCACTTTGTCAGATATCAAAAAGGCTGGCAGACGGGTGGACAAGGGGACATGCCCAGGCTGGATGCAGTCGCTACCAGTCTACCAAAATGTTAGGTATAGCAGATTTGAAGGCCTAGTAATATATATTATGATATATTATCTAATTTATGTCTGTATTTTTCCCCTTGGGGATATTCATAGTGGACACCAAGCTTTCTGCGGCCAGCACAGTTCGTATTTAATTTGCTTAATACTAGGGGACTACTTTGAATTTCCCTATGTGACAGATTTTACATATATACTGTAAATATATATATATATATATATATATATATATATATATATATATATATATATAAAGAAGACAAGCACTCCAGATAACAGGTCCCAAGTGCCTGGGGGGCAACAGATAGAATTGTGGAAGCAAAAGAAGAGTGAACTCACCAGGTCTTTTCATAGATTTATTCCTACAATGTGAACGTTTTCGGGGGTTTAGCCCCTTCCTCAGACATACAAAATACAATACATATGTATATATATATATATATATATATATATATATATATATATAGAATATAAAGAGGCACTAACTGGTCTTTTTAATGTTGAAGTTTAATAAGCTTGACCTTTTGGGGACACACTCCCCTTCCTCAGCTAAAAAAATTGAGGTGAGAGTGCTCTTTTGGGACTTTATATATATTTCTCTCTGTGTGTGTATATATATATATATATATATATATATATATATATATATATATATACCCAATGTTTAATCATATTGGCCTAGATTTAGAGTTTGGCGGTAGCCGTCAAAACCAGCGTTAGAGGCTCCTAACGCTTGTTTTTTACGGACTCCGGTATTTAGAGTTCAGTTACCGACACTCAAAAATCACCCAACGCACAAATCTCTACCGACAGCTCAAACCCAGTAGTTAACATATACCGACAAAATAAACATACACGTATAACAAAACAAATATTACACAAAGTACACTTACACTCATACAAACACTACACTATATTTATTTTTAAGATTGAATATTTTTTCATCAAAATACAAAGGATCAAAGTTGCGAGATCTTGGGTGTTAGAAAAAAAAACAACACAAATCCATTTTGCCATTGACTTACATTGACACACAGGAAAATACCCTCATATAGCTACATCTAACTAATAAGATTATCACAAACATACACTCATCGATGCATACAAACAATATACACCACATGACATACACAAACAAGTTATTTATTACAAAATGAACACGATTTAATTACTTTTTCACACAAGCTCATGACGTCACTCACTTTACGAGGAAAACCAGTCTTTGAAAAAAAAATTAACAAAATTTGGAGCCTCCATTGACTTCTATGGGGAAGACGTGCTCGTGCACGCGAAACACAGATTTCCCTAACGCACGCAAATAGCGTAGACAAAAAAACTCCAAATACCAGCGCTAGAAATAGGAAAAAAATACATGCTTTTCTGTGTTAGACCCAGCTATGATAAATAGATCAAGAAATGACTATTTCCCTATGGTGGACTTATGGATTGTACTTATTGAATATTCACAACAGCATTAAATTGTTTCATACTTTTACATTACATCAACTACAAATCAACATCACTAGTAACAAACTTTTTAAAAAATAAATAAACGGACAAAAAAATAATTTAAACATTTCAGGATTCACAAACAGTACACAATGGGAAACACCTCTCATTTACCTTTATTATTGCATTTCATTTATTCAACTCATATGCTTGCAGCAACAGCATATCTACATAGGCTTAACACATGATCAGTCATGGATGCACATCCATTACTTTTAGCATTCACTCATACATGTGCATTCAAATGATGGGGGAAAAACACATTACATTCTCTCTAGGAATCACAAAACAGAACATATGGATTTTACTGTACTTTTAACATCATGATTCCATCACAAGAAACCATTAGGAATTACGTACAAGAAGAACATCATTACACCAGATTACAGATGTCACTTTATGGGAAGTAACAACAATGCCAGACCGCTATATAGCAGTGGCGGCTGGTGACTTTTGATTATGGGGGAGCACTAGCCCCGCCCCTCAGATGGCTCCGCCCATTTTAATGTGTGTGTGTATGTATATATATATATCTATATATAACTTATATTATCAAATTTGATTCATTCTCTTTGTATCCTTTATTGAAAGAGCATCAATATCTCACTGAGAGCTAGTTGAACATATTGGGGGAGCCAATGACATGAGGCATATATGTGCAGGCACTAAAAACTGCTCACACACACTAAAAAAAACTGCTCACACAAACACTGCACACACATCTTACACACCACAAACACTGCATGCACACACACCAAACACTGCACACACACCTCACACACACACACCAAACACCTCACACTCTGCACACACACCTCACACACACAAACACCTCACACCACAAACACTGCACACACACACGCCTCACACACCACAAACACTGCACACACACACCAAACACCTCACACACACAAACACCTCACACCACAAACACTGCTCTCACACATAACAAACACTGCACACACACACGCCTCCCACACCACAAACACTGCACACACACACACCACAAACACTGCGCACACACACCTCACACACCACAAACACTGTGCACACACAAACCACACCGCCCCACATGGGCATCCACAGGAATATTTCCAGGGGGGTAGCAAAAAATAGCAAACATGTCCTAATCAATGCAATAACTGAATTTGGGTATATATTGTATTGAACAGCTAATTTATTGTCTTTCACAGTTACTACAGAGTGGTTCATAATGGCTGCTTGTATTATTATTAAAAGCTGAAAACCTGATAAATGTAGCATTTAAAATTAGTAATGTTTATAAGGATTCAATATTTTAAAGCTTAAACAGATAAATAAGCCATCCTATTTCATTTACTCAAGTCTCTAAATTAATAAGGATCATTTTAAATGAAGGCTCAGGGTAATGATGGTTATACTTATTTATAAGTATGAGACAATCTTATTTTTTACTTTAACAGGATCCCACTAACTTGTGTCACAAAATCACAGTCACATTATATTATTTGCCATATACAGACTCACCCTGTCCTAACTGTAAGGTAACCTGATCTGCAGGCTGAACCTTAATCACGGCAGTTTGCTGATATATGACAGCCAGACAGGGCAGCAGCACCATGCAGGAGAGTACGGGAGAGGATGTTTGAGAAAGCCCTATTTTTTTTTTTTTGGAAAGTAGCAGGAACGGAGAAGCCAACATTCCAGAGGGAGTGATTTACGTTACACCAAGAGCACCGTTCTAGTAACATGAGCAGCAGGTCAAATTAGCAGGCAAAACTTTTTTTTTAAGTCTTAACCTCCCCACACAACACATGTACACAGCTGTGCAGTTCTCTACATCTTAGCAAGCTGAACGCCGCCTGATATACAAGAAGCATAGCTTGTCTTATGCTCATTCTATCTAGCACCATGTGAACTGTGTTGCTGTAAACAATTATAGATTTAGAGTAGAAATAAAAGGTATAAGTGGCAGCTATCACTAAATGAGCCATGTTAGTACCGAGTCTGGAGTAGCTGTACAGTACTGTGCATGGCGTATATACCGGCATTATGTCAGAACAGCAAAGAGTTTTATGACAGGCATTCAGGCTTCAGCTGAGCAGGAGGGAGACTCTGAGTGAGGTTAATAGGAGAGTGAGGGCTTACCGCATCTGAGATGTGCAGCGTATGCCAGATACCTGTTGCCACGGGTTCAGCACAACCAGCAACTTCCCAATCACTACTTCTATTTGAGCTCCTCTCAGCTCAACGACTATCTCCGCAATGAGATTTTGCGCCGTTGAGCTGGGAGGAGCTTGTCATCACTCACAGTCACGTGATGACTCTCTTCTGTGTCACTGGCTGCTGCCTGGCTCTCTTGTAACACCTCCCACCCCTCGCACAGGCTGAAGTGTGCGATCAGTAGACTATGGGGATGGGGAGGCTGGGAGCTGCACAGCAGCCAAATTTAGCATGCGCACAGACACACTGCCATAGCTTAGCTATCGCACGTGCGGTTAGGGTTATTAGTAGTACTTAGTGCAGTGTATACAGCAGAGAGCAGAGTGAGAGTCACAGTGTAATAATAAAATGAAAATATTTTTTTGTAAACATTATTGAAAAAAATGTTTGTTGATTGTTTTCTTGGGGTCAAAAAAATATATAATTTTTTCAATAGTGGGCTATTGAAAAATTATATATTTTTTTCTGTTTTTTTTTTTTCTTTCTTCTGGGCTGCTGGGGGGGGCACGTGCAAGTGTGCTCAAATGGAGGAGCCTCCACTGCTATATAGAAGTCAGCATATGTGTGACACAATCACAATATATACGTAGATGTACATAACACGCATCACCCATCACGCAACCACAAAGCACACATTTATATTTTATTCAGCACACAATAACAATGTAGTCAAATACAACAACACAATGAGGATTTCAGAACTACATAGGCAGGTTAATAATATGATGACGTCATAAGAAGATTCAACCATACACATTACAGATTCACGACTGTACCGCCCCTTTCTGAACTTTAACACTCAATACTACAATACAACATATACGTAAATAACAGTTTGGAACAGCATTATTAGGGAGATTTGAATGGGACAATTAATAAATATTGACATCTTGGCAATCACTTATATATACAATACTACAGATCACAGCCGGAAGTTATTCAGTATTATTGAGATTTGAATGGGACGCGTACAATATTGACAGCTCGGCAATCACTTATATATACAATACTACATATGACAGCCGGAAGTTATTCAGTATTATTGAGATTTGAATGGGACGCATACAATATTGACAGCTCGGAAATCACTTATATACACAATACTACAGATGACAGCCGGAAGTTATTCAGTATTATTGATATTTGAATGGGACGCATACAATATTGACAGCTCGGCAATCACTTATATATACAATACTACAGATGACAGCCGGAAGTTCTTCAGTATTAGTGCCATTTTAATGGGACGCATACAATATTGACAGCTCGGCAATCACTTATATGTACAATACTACAGATGGCAGATGGGAAGTTCTGAATTATTATTGCGATTTTAAAGGGACGCGTACAATATTGACAGCTCGGCAATCACTTATATATACAATACTACAGATGGCAGACGGGAAGTTCTGAATTATTATTGCGATTTTAAAGGGACGCATACAATATTGACAGCTCGGCAATCACTTATATATACAATACTACAGATGGCAGACGGGAAGTTCTGAATTATTATTTCGATTTTAAAGGGACGCATACAATATTGACAGCTCGGCAATCACTTATATATACAATACTACAGATGGCAGATGTTACTTTATCGTTTTCAAACAATGTTGCAGCAACATTGATCGATCACATTCGATGCACATTATACACAACTATGCACTTTCATTCATGTTAGCCTGGACGTGTGCTTGTTACTATAAGATCGCGTTTAAGAAATATTGATTGCGCATATGATCAAACATTACAAATATGCACTGTATGTGTGATATTGTACACTTTCACATTGAGATTCATTGTTGGAAAACAACATTTCAGCAAACAACAAAAATACGCCCACTGTGAAAGCATTTGCGCCGCTCACATACAAACAAGTGAATACAATCAGCAATCATTAATTGTACTATAAATCCCGCAAACAACATGGCCAATGCATCACTTGTGATCCACATCAGATCAAGTGCATACCTTGTTACGCTGTTTTGAAAGATGGATGACGATGACATGGTAGACGCTGCTGGTGCTGCTATTGGCGAACTAGCTGTTGGTCGAATCAGGCAGCCTCGGCGGCTCAGACTGAGACGAAGGGGTCGTCTGGTTCGAGGTCCTCGTGTCTACAGGGTGAGACCCACCTTGGAAAACATGAGCGACTTTGAGGTTTATGATAAGTATCGGCTCAATTGCGGACAGCTCATTGGCCTTTACGATCTTCTTAAACCTCATTTGGAGCCACGTATAAGAATAAGGACTGCTGTTCCCGCCATGAGTAAGATGCTAAGTTGTCTATACGTCCTGGCCTCCGGGAGTTTTCAATCCGGAGAATTGTACATGCATGGCCTGGCTCAAGGTACATTCTCTGTGGTGTTTGATAACTTTCTGGACGCCATGGTACGTATCAGTAAGCAATACATAGGATTCCCACAAAATGATGGTGATTGGAGGCGCCTGAAGCGGTAATTCTTTGCTATTGCTGAATTGCCCAATGTCTTGGGAGACTAAATACACACATGAAGGCCGAAACGATCGTCTGGGGTTGCTGTGTTCCTTGTTCAGAGAGGAATTGCCTGGTATTTCGGCGCTGGACTGACTGATATACTACAGGAAAGTTCTACTCTGTGAAAAGCATTGCTGGGCTAAAAGAAGTTGCACCCAGGTGGTAAATCGCCATAGAACAGGCTAACAATGGTATTGAGCTGGTTGTTCGTTCCTGTGAGTGCATTTCTCTCTGTGTGTATTTAGTCTCCCAATGTCTTGGGAGCCATAGATTGTACCCACATTGCGCTGCATGCTCCAATTGTTGACTTGCCCTTCAGAAATCGCAAACATTTTCATAGCCTCAACGTGCAGTATGTTTGTGACGCACAGATGAGGATTATGCATGTGTGTGCGAATTTTGGAGGATCTTGTCATAATGCCCGCATCCTCGCTCAGTCGTCCCTGTGGAGACCGTTTGAGGAAAGACAAATGCCCCCTGGTTATCTCGTTGGTGAGTATTTGTGCACAACATGGTTAATTAGTTTGACAATTGCCACTGTAGTTTTAAAATGTTAGCGTAATGTTCAGCTATAGGATGCAATTTAACCATTTATTTTTATTTCCACAAATGTCTAGTTTTAGTTCAATGCAGATATGTAGCATGTCTTACCTTAAATGCTCCGATAGAGAATGCAATGTAACCATTTAGTTTGCATTTTACACAAGGTCTGGTTTAGGAGAAATACGCATATGTAGCATGTCTTAGCTGAAATGGGAAGATATTAGCTAATGCAATTTAACCATGTCATTGTCTCTTTCCGCTAATGTCTAGTTTTAGTTCAATGCAGATATGTAGCATGTCTTACCTTAAATGCTCAGAGAATGCAATGTAACCATTTAGTTTTTATTTTACACAAGGTTTGGTTTAGGAGAAATACGCATATGTAGCATTGTTACGGTTACCCTTAGTCTCGCTGAGAGATGGACCGCTTAGTAGCCTGGATCCCTATTGCTAAAGAGGGGAGAAGCTGCTTTCCATAGTATTCTATATGAGTCTCGCAAATATAGAATAATCTCCCTTAGCTGCAGTACAGCTAGGATACCCTTCTGCCCACAAAAACGAGTCAACGCTGCGATTGAGGGTCAAACAAGAACTCAGGACTGGGATGCCCAGCCTGCTTTTTATTAAGGTTACATGCACACAGGGCACTCCCAGGGGGAGAGGGGGGGAAGCACAAAATCCCCCATCACACATTTAGATAGAGAGCACTGTCCTTTGACAGGCCACAATAGGATTACAGTACTTAAGATAACAAGTTTACAAGTTCATCTTATCAATTAGCAGTCTGGCTCCAGAGGTGATTAGACAATAGTTTCTAAAAGCTGAAAAAAAAGAGTTAACTCTTTATGAAATGAAACTTGTTACAGTTTTCTTGGAGCCCTTCTTAGGCGCTGGCTTGCTGGTTCAGGCATTGCTGCTGGGAAATAAGCTCTTCACAACAGAATAACTAATGCTTCTGTAACATTGCTCCCTTTCTGTGGAACACTCTGGCAGACACGGTCTGACCCCTTTTCGGGGCAGACTAAGGCTGTCCAGACCGCTGGTTATGCGGGGCTGAGGTCGGTTTGTCTGGACAACCCGTCGGCGTTGCCATTCTGTTTCCCAGGTCTGTAAGTAATGGTGAAATTGAAGGTTTGCAACGATAAGCTCCAACGTAATAGCCTGCCGTTATCTCCAGAGACCCGGTTCAGCCACACCAACGGGTTATGGTCGGTGACCAGAGTGAACTCCTGACCATATAAATAGGGAGTCAATTTCTTTAATGCCCACACCAAAGCCAAACACTCCTTTTCGACCGCTGCATAGCTGACTTCGCGGGGCAGGAGCTTCCGGCTGATGTAGGCAACTGGATGCTCCCCTCCATCTTCGCCTACTTGGCTGAGGACAGCTCCCAGCCCGAACATGGAAGCATCTGTATGGACGATAAAACGTTTGTTAAGGGCTGGGGCCGCCAAGACAGGAGCGTTAATTAGAGCATTTTTGAGAGCCTGGAAAGCCGTTTCACAGTGGGGAGACCACAGGACCTGTCGAGGTAAGTTCTTCTTGGTCAAGTCAGTCAGGGGTTTGGCAAGTGTGCTGTAGTCTGGTACGAACCGTCTATAGTACCCTGCCGTGCCCAGGAAGGCTAGGACCTGAGTCTTAGTGATGGGGGTGGGCCAATTGGCGACAGCTTCTATTTTGGCCGGCTCTGGTCGCTGCTTTCCACACCCCACCCGGTGACCCAGGTACTGTACCTCGGCCATCCCAAAGTGGCATTTTTCTGGCTTCAGAGTCAGGCCAGCAGCCCGGATCTGATCCAGAACCATTCCCACATGAGCTAAGTGGTCCTCCCAGGACTCACTGTGGATCGCTATGTCGTCCAGGTAGGCGCAAGCAAAACTCTGGAAGCCATCCAGGAGCCTATCCACCAAGCGCTGGAATGTAGCTGGGGCATTCTTCATCCCAAACGGCATTACCCTAAACTGATATAAGCCGAATGGGGTGACGAATGCCGACTTGGGGATAGCCTCCGGGGCCAGGGGAATCTGCCAGTAACCTTTGCAGAGGTCAATAGTGGTCAGGTAATTTCCCCTGGCTATACGATCGAGTAGCTCGTCTACCCTGGGCATAGGGTAAGCGTCCGTCACGGTATTTTCATTGAGCCTCCGATAGTCTACGCAGAACCGGGTGGTCCCATCTTTCTTGGGCACCAAGACAACTGGGGAGGCCCAGGGACTATCGGAGGGCTCAATTACCCTGAGCTGGAGCATCTCATCGATCTCCTTCTTCATTCCTGTCCTAACTGCTTCGGGGATTCGGTACGGAGCCTGGCGCAAGGGAGCTTGTCCCGGAGTATCTACCTGGTGGGTGGTTAAAGTAGTGTACCCTGGCTTCGGGGAGAAGGTGAGGTGTTTGGACTGGAGGAGTTGGTTGAGCTGCTCCCTTTCAGTGGGGCTAAGTCGGTCCCCTATCTGAACCTGCGCCACTATACCTGTGGGGAGGCTCTTTTCTAATAGGTCTGGAATGGGTAAACTGTCGGGGTCTTCCTGAGGGGAACAACATACGGCCGTCACGTTCTCTGGTCGCTCAAAATATTCCTTGAGCATGTTTACATGGAATGTCTTTCTAAGATTGTTGTCGTGGCAGCTAGCTATCACATAAGTGGTGTCTCCCCTTTTCTCTACGATCTGGTAGGGACCCTGCCAGGACGCCTGCAATTTGTCTGTCTTCACCGGCTTAAGTACTAACACCTTTTGTCCTATGGTGAAGATTCTCTTTCGGGCCCCCCGATCGTACCATACTTTCTGTCTTCTCTGGGCCAACTGGAGATTAGCCCGCACGGATTTGGCTAATTGCTCCATTCGGTCCCTGAGTTCCAGCACGTATGGCACAATGGGGACACCGTCAGCCTCCATCTCTCCCTCCCAGTGCTCCCGGATCAGGTTTAGGGGTCCCCGTACCTTTCTTCCGTAGAGCAACTCGAAGGGAGAGAACCCTGTCGTTTCCTGGGGCACCTCCCGATAAGCAAATAGGAGGTGCGGCAGGAAGCGTTCCCAGTCTCGGTATTCCTGAGTGAACGTCTTGAGCATTTGCTTGAGGGTCCCATTGAACCTCTCACACAGCCCGTTCGTCTGGGGGTGGTATGGGGAGCTTAGGAGGGACTTAATTTTGCAAACCTGCCAGAGTTGTTGGGTCAATTCAGCCGTAAATTGGGTGCCTCGGTCGGATAGGATTTCTTTTGGAAATCCTACCCGGGAGAACACCTGTACTAGTGCATTCGCTACCGTATCCGCTTGTATGTTGGATAGGGCGACAGCCTCTGGGTACCTGGTAGCGTAGTCCACTACGGTAAGAATGTATCGCTTACCGGAGGGACTAGGGGTAGCCAGTGGTCCCACTAGGTCAATAGCAACCCGGCTGAAGGGTTCCTCTACAATGGGCATATTTACTAGCTGGGCTTTAGGGTGATCGCCTCGCCTTCCTACTCGTTGACACACATCGCAGGTGTTACAGTAAGTTCTAACGTCAGCGTGCACCCCTGGCCAAAAGAACGTGTGAGTAATGCGGTGTAGGGTACGGGTAACGGCTAGGTGGCCTGCTAAGGGGATGTCGTGGCCTATTTTGAGGATTTCTTGACGGTATTTGTGGGGCACTACCAGCTGTCGCCTACGCTGTCCCCTTTTCTCTGTCCAGCGGTATAGTTTCCCTTTTTCCCATAAGAATGTTTCGTTATCTGCCCCGCCCCCTCCGGTCTCTGCTCGTTCCCGGTACTTTTGTAAGGTCGGGTCAGTCTTAGACTCTGCCTCGAAGGCATCTGGGGTGTCCCAGGGTATGGGGCCTAACCTGTCAGGCAAGGTCGGGGTAGGTCTTACCTGTGTCTCCCGCACTGGTGAGAGCTCTCGCTCCGTCCGGGCTTGGGCCCGTGTAGTCACTGGGTCCGCCTCGTTGTTGCATACTGGAGCATAGGCAGAAGTCATGGGGCCCAAATCGTTGCCCAGTAGTACTTCGGCAGGTAAATTATCCATTAGGCCCACGTTCACAGCCCCCTTTCCCGCTCCCCAATCAAGATGCACTTTAGCTGTTGGAATTTTGTACACATCCCCCCCCGCCACTCTAACGGCCACAGTCTGTCCGGATCGCTTGTGCTCTGGCACCAAATGACTCTGTACCAGCGTGATAGTAGCCCCTGTGTCTCGCAATCCCTCGGTAGATCGCCCCTCGAGCCATACCCTCTGCCGATGGTGCTGGCGGTTATCTGAGGCAGCATATACAGGGTCTGCCTCGTGAAGCGGCCCCACATATCCCTCCATAGGGGCCTCTTGGTTAACACAGAGGGCCCGGGCCGGACGATAGGACCCAGAGGGGTAATTGTAATTCCTGGGTGTCTGGTGCGTATTAAGGGGGCAGCTAGCCATAAAATGCCCTGGTGCTTGCATCGGTGGCAAGTCGGTCTGGGACGCTCAGAGCTGTTATTGGGTGGTCCTGAGTGTCGGACGGGCCCTGTGGGCACCGGGGCTCGGAATTCAGCACGAGGGGGTGCACGGTAAACCTCTCTGGGTTCGACCCGTGCTGGAGCTCGGTAGTTCATGGGTTCGTGAAGACGGGAGTCATAATGTTCATCGGCCAATTTGGCTGCTTCTTCTAAGGTAGAAGGCCGCCTGTCTCGCAGCCATTCCTTCCCTTGCTGTTCCATGCCATTATAAAAATGTTCTAAGAGAAACAATTGTAAAATTTCCTCCCCAGTCACCGCTTTACTTCCGCTCAGCCAGTGATTTGCCGCTCTCCGCATTCGGTGCGCCCATTCCATATGGGTATCGTTAGGCTTCTTTTCCGTGCCCCGAAACTGTCGGCGATACGTGTCCGGAGTTACAGCGTACCGTCGCAACAGTGTCTCCTTAACTAGCTCATACTGTGTCACTTCCTCAGCACCCAGAGTACGAAAGGCTTCCAGGGCTCGCCCGGATAGTTTCCCAGACAATATCGTGGGCCACTCTCTGTTGGGAATCTGGTGCAGGGCACATTGCCTTTCGAAGTCCGCCAAATATTCATCAATCCCTGTCTCGCTCTCTAGGAAGGGTCGAAATGCCGCATAGGGTATCTTGGGCCTCCCAGCATTTTCGACAGGGATGATTACCTGCGGGGCTTCAGCATTGCGGTGTGCGTTCGCTAGGTTGAGTTCGTGGGCTCGAGTCTCTCGTATATCCTCGTCCGCCTCCGCCATCAACTGCTGTACCAATTCCATGGAGGGGTTCGGCCCGTATAATGAGAGCCTTTCCCGAACAATCCTGGTTTTTTCGTCACTAATCGTGGTCGGTGTTTCCGCCATTGTGAAGCTCTGATCCAGTTCGGTCAATTCTGCGATCAGCTCTCTCCTCGGCCGGTTGCTGGCGTACCCCCCTCTGCTTTCAAGTAAATCCTTTAGGGTTGTACGCTTCAATTTTTCGTAAGCGCTCTCCATCCGTTCTGTACCTCTCCTAGGAAATCCAGGAAAATCCCGCCGCTGCCGCCAAATGTTACGGTTACCCTTAGTCTCGCTGAGAGATGGACCGCTTAGTAGCCTGGATCCCTATTGCTAAAGAGGGGAGAAGCTGCTTTCCATAGTATTCTATATGAGTCTCGCAAATATAGAATAATCTCCCTTAGCTGCAGTACAGCTAGGATACCCTTCTGCCCACAAAAACGAGTCAACGCTGCGATTGAGGGTCAAACAAGAACTCAGGACTGGGATGCCCAGCCTGCTTTTTATTAAGGTTACATGCACACAGGGCACTCCCAGGGGGAGAGGGGGGGAAGCACAAAATCCCCCATCACACATTTAGATAGAGAGCACTGTCCTTTGACAGGCCACAATAGGATTACAGTACTTAAGATAACAAGTTTACAAGTTCATCTTATCAATTAGCAGTCTGGCTCCAGAGGTGATTAGACAATAGTTTCTAAAAGCTGAAAAAAAAGAGTTAACTCTTTATGAAATGAAACTTGTTACAGTTTTCTTGGAGCCCTTCTTAGGCGCTGGCTTGCTGGTTCAGGCATTGCTGCTGGGAAATAAGCTCTTCACAACAGAATAACTAATGCTTCTGTAACAAGCATGTCTTAGCTGAAATGGGAAGATATTAGCTAATGCAATTTAACCATGTCATTGTCTCTTTCCGCTAATGTCTACTATTAGTTCAATGCAGATATGTAGCATGTCTTACCTTAAATGCTCAGAGAATGCAATGTAACCATTTAGTTTTTATTTTACACAAGGTTTGGTTTAGGAGAAATACGCATATGTAGCATGTCTTAGCTGAAATGGGAAGATATTAGCTAATGCAATTTAACCATGTCATTGTCTCTTTCCGCTAATGTCTAGTTTTAGTTCAATGCAGATATGTAGCATGTCTTACCTTAAATGCTCAGAGAATGCAATGTAACCATTTAGTTTTTATTTTACACAAGGTTTGGTTTAGGAGAAATACGCATATGTAGCATGTCTTAGCTGAAATGGGAAGATATTAGCTAATGCAATTTAACCCTGTCATTGTCTCTTTCCGCTAATGTCTAGTTTTATTTAAATGCAGATATGTAGCATGTCTTACCTTAAGTGCTCAGATAGAGAATGCACTGTAACCATGTAGTTAGCATTTTACACAAGGTTTGTTTTATGAGAAATACGCATATGTAGCATGTCTTAGCTGAAATGGGAAGATATTATCTCATGCAATTTAACCCTGTCATTGTCTCTTTCCGCTAATGTCTAGTTTTATTTAAATGCAGATATGTAGCATGTCTTACCTTAAGTGCTCAGATAGAGAATGCAATGTAACCATGTAGTTAGCATTTTACACAAGGTTTGTTTTATGAGAAATACGCATATGTAGCATGTCTTAGCTGAAATGGGAAGATATTATCTCATGCAATTTAACCCTGTCATTGTCTCTTTCCGCTAATGTCTACTTTTAGTTCAATGCAGATATGTAGCATGTCTTACCTTAAATGCTCAGAGAATGCAATGTAACCATTTAGTTTTTTTTTTTACACAAGGTTTGGTTTAGGAGAAATACGCATATGTAGCATGTCTTGGCTTAAATGGGAAGATAGAGAATTATATTGAACTAGATTATTCTTGTAAAAATAAAACATTTGTTAGTGGATTATCATGTACACAAACTTTTATTGGACTCAAAATACTATTTAGAGGTTTCATTTTGAATTATGTTCTGTTCATCATTTATAGGTGATTCTGGGTACATGAGCCGGCCTTGGCTTATTACCCCCTTGCGTAGCCCGACTGATGTGTCTGAGGAGCTCTACAATAGGGCTCATAAGAGAACCAGGGCGGTGGTTGAACGAATGTTCGGGCTCCTGAAGATGAGGTTCAGGTGCCTGGACAGGTCGGGAGGAGCCCTCCAGTACAACCCAAAGAAGGTGGCTAAGATCGTTATAGCCTGTAGTGTCCTGCATAATATTGCACAGTGGGCTGGGATGCTGCAGGGCGTCCAGGCGCACCGAAACCTCCTCAGAGATGAGGAGGATGATCCTGTTCTAGAGGGGCCATTCCGGGACGAGGGGCTCAATGTCAGAGCAGACATCATCAACCGCCACTTTAGACGGTAAATAATAGAAGTTATACTGGAGTATTGTCAATATATGTGAACTCTAGGGAAATGACAAGTCGAGAATTGTGCAAACATGTTAGGATTGTTCATAAAATGCTAAAAATGTGTTTCATTTATTAATATAAGTGATGCTCTGGTCATTGGGTCCTGTAGCGAGTCTTTGCCACCTGGTTTTTAAAGAAGACATCAGCTAGTAAGTATAAATGTATGGACTGTTGCTGGCATGACTTGTACACAAATACATCATATGGCATACATTTTCGAAAATAGTATTTAGTTTACACATTACTTAAAATGTAAATACTCAGCAAGGGATCCTCTAGCATAACTATCCTCTAGCATGACTATGGTTCAATGTCACACATTAGAGGTTAGTTCTGCTCAATATGACTCATCTTCACACTTCATAGAACATAACACAAGATGCTACACACGCTTAGTAAGCTAGTGAAAGAAATTGATTCAGAAATGGGGGGTGGGAGAGGGGTACAGAACTGATTCACACACTTGTATTAGTAATTTTATAACAACAATTTATGACATTAGGGAGATGACTTCATGTAAAGACTGAAAGGGAAGAATTTGAAGAATGACAGTGAAGAATTCCCAGACTGACAGTGGAAAAAGACAAGATTGAAACTGAAGAATACCAATGGGATCATGTCTGGCATTATCTTTCAAATCTGCTGACCTTGAAAACCATACAAAGACATGTTCACATGGTAAGTGCCAACTATTTGATAGAATAAGGCTGTGGAGGCATCCTATTGGAGACACTTAGATGATTGGTATTTCAGTCCTCTATTTATGAAATGATGAATAAGAGACCTATTGAAGATCAACTGTTTACCCCTGAATTGACTTTCAAAGACCATGCATTATCCAGGTTTGTTTACCAATGCATGCTAGTTAAGAATCACAGGAAGAATGTCGAATATTAGTAGCTTACATACATTAGTCATAATTAGTTCATAATTATATATTTAGGTATCACAATCAGACACTTAGATGATTTTCTAATTTTTAGATTGGTATTTCAGTCCTCTATTTATGAAATGATGAATAAGACACCTATTGAAGATCAACTGTTTACCCCTGAATTGACTTTCAAAGACCATGCATTATCCAGGTTTGTTTACCAATGCATGCTAGTTAAGAATCACAGGAAGAATGTCGAATATTAGTAGCTTACATACATTAGTCATAATTAGTTCATAATTATATATTTAGGTATCACAATCAGACACCTAGATGATTTTCTAATTTTTAGATTGGTATTTCAGTCCTCTATTTATGAAATGATGAATAAGACACCTATTGAAGATCAACTGTTTACCCCTGAATTGACTTTCAAAGACCATGCATTATCCAGGTTTGTTTACCAATGCATGCTAGTTAAGAATCACAGGAAGAATGTCGAATATTAGTAGCTTACATACATTAGTCATACTTAGTTCATAATTAGATATTTAGGTATCACAATCAGAAAAAGGAATACATATTATAGTTGATATAGAGGTATTTGAATGGACATGAAATATTACATTTATGTTCAGCATACATATATATTTATTATTGAAATGTGATATACATTATTATGTATAATTAGAAATTCTGATATTTAAATTTAATTTTTATTACACAATATAATGGTGTATGTTTATTTTATTAATTTTTAAATTTAAATCATAAATATCTTTATAAAATTATGCACAAAGTTAGAGCATAGACACAAGATGATTGTAAATGTATTTTATGAATATTTTACAGCGTGTGTATTAACTTTGTCAAATTTTGTTTTTTAATTTCAGATTGTCATCTGATGACTTCCAGGAATATTTTTTTTGTTTTTGTTTTTTGTTTAACAAACATTTTATTTTTAAATGGTAATAATCAACATTTTATTATTAAATACTCTTTTGAACAGATTATAATAAATATCCATATAATCTGTCAATAAAAAACAATTTGACTCCCATGACTGGTAGTTGTCTATTTGACAAGCACATGCATAAGATCAAATTAGGCATTAATTTTTGAAAATCCACTGATTCAGAGAATATTAAATTAAACTATCTTTTTTAAATTAATTGGGGAGTGAGATCCATCGATGCTTTTCTTGTGAAAATCTTAGATGTTAAAATAATTTCGGATATGTAGTCAGAATTTGAACTAAATTTATTTTTTTCACTTTTAAGAAGGGGAAGTGGTTCACTTACATTAAAGTGACAGTGTTGTTGAATGTAAAATTAATTTTATAAGATCTTGTATCTTCCTTAGGTATCTCAAAACATTATTTTATTAAATTTATAAATTGTTAAATTTATAAATGGAAGGTCATTTAACTTCATATTTTGCACAAGCTAGTTATTGGATGCCAGGTTAATAGATTTTATTTTCTAGTGGAGTCATTTAAAGGGACATTTAACTATAGTTATTAATATTATGTAGTTTTTAAAATCTTACCTCTTGGGTTAGACATCACATATCTATATATAATTTTCATTCACCTTTAGTTTCTTTTGACAATGTTAAATCAACATTCCAAATGTTTTTGTCCTTAAAGGGACATTCACAAAGTATATTGTGTATTGATTTATAAAAAATCATAAAAGAATTGAAACATATTTAGAAAGTACTATAGAATTACATTCAGTCTTTAAATATACTACGAAAAATATACATCAATGCACATATCTTATTCAATTACATAAGGCATTTATGTGCAACCAACAATCAGCATCAAATTAGCCTATGTAGATATGTATTTCATCCAAGAATATATATAATTACAATCTAATGATTGAATACCAAAACATATTAAGTTGTTCAAATATTATAATCTTATCCAAAATGCATAAATAACATATAGCTTAATGTCCCTCTAAGCTGAAGACTGCGAAATACATCCATTACAATATATATTTCAGTCAGTGTGTAAAACAATTCAGAAGTTAATCTAAATATGCTTTAGTCATATGTTATACTAATTTTGCAAAAGGAAGGTGCCTAGGTTTCTGATTTTTCAAGCATTATTGTGAAATGTCTCTTTAAAGGGACATGAACTCAAAATATACTTAAAGGGAGACAGTAAAAAAATTGATTTATACATTCAGAATGAGTATTCTATTTTAAGCAACTTTATAAATTGTCTCATATTATCAATGTTCCTCGTGATGTTGCTATCATTACTTTAAAAATAAGGCATTACATTGAGTATTTATTTGCTTCAGTACTCTGGACAGAACATTTTATTTTTGGTTGGATTAATTTCTCCAACAATCATCAAGGACAACCCAGGTTTTTTGCAAAAATTGTCCGTAATCTAAAATATCATTATTGATTTGCAAAGAAAGATAACAAGATAATTCTTAACATTTGAGAATCGGATTAAATTATAAAGTTGCTTAACATTTCATGCTCAATCTGAATCACGAACGCTAAATTTGTTTGGACAGTGTCCCTTTAAGATATTTAAAGAGTGTATTTACTTCTCTTCCTATCTTGACATACTTTGCTTGAAAAGCATATCGAGATAGGCTCAGTAGATGAAGATTGGTGGATGCACAGAGATGCCTTATGTGATTGGCTCAACCATGTGCATTTAAATTTCTTCTGTTGAGGATATCTAAATACAAAGATAAATTGAGTTACATTTTAAAGTCTAAACAATTTTCTATCTCTACAGATCATTTGATACAATTGTTTGTTTGTAATGTCTATTTAAAAATAAAGACGCCATTGCACAATAACATATATGAGCAGTTCAGACAAATACAAGCTCGAGGTTTATTTACTAATAACAAACAAACAAACAGTTTAACATCTATAAACAGATTATCCAAGTTACTGACATTATAACCTGAATTTGAACATTCAGAAATGTTGCGTGGGAAATGGATCTTGAAACACCAGATTTGCATCTTTAAACATTAGAGTCTAATGTCACGCAATAGCACACAATCAATGTGCATTCTAAAATAAATTTAATAGAGCAATGTCAATACTTCACAATAAGTCAACAAATTGATTTTATGAACAATAAAGACATACAATATTAAATGTGTATTTGTATTAAAGAAACAGACCGTTATTAAACCGAAAAATGTATACAACATTTAATAATGTGACAGTATTAGATTTTAAAGTTAATTTAAACATTAAGATTTAATGGATCACGTATTTTAAATCTGCGTCACACATATCCGCATGACAGGCCCATGAGTTACAAATAAGTCTACATGAAAAATGAAGTAACAGCACCACCAGGAGGTATGTGTAAGGAAGTTACTAAGATATGAAACATTAAGGAACAGCCAATCAGAGTTCATCACACAAACACAACTTGAGTCAGGATGGTCTCACAGACATTCTAACAATATTTCAAACTTTTATCCAATCAGATGTACAGATAACTTGTCCCATGGTGCATCTTATGTTTACTTCACCATATAAAAGTCCATTACACGTTGCCATCTTTGTCAGTTCTCTAATGCCTGCAGGCAGTTTATATTATTATAATATATTTATTGGATAACCCAGCAGGCATGTCATCTCCCAGGTTCACCAAGCAGGAGAGCGCTGCACTGGTCCACGCCGTCAAGGACTTTTATCCCCAGCTGTTTGGGAACAAGAGGAGGTCGACAGATGCGCCTGTTAAGAAGGCCCTCTGGGAGTCTATCACCAATGCGGTTCAATTGGTGTGTGGCGTCCAGAGGAGCCAGGATGAAATCATGAGGAGATTCGGAGATATGAGGTTGTGCTTGACAAAAAAAGTCAACCTCATAAGGGACTGGGTACAAGCCCGTAAAAGAGGGGGCCAAAGAAAGGCCCCATGGAAACTATACCTACTCCCTTATGAGGTGACTTTATGCGAGCTCCTCACTCTCCGGGTCCCCAAAAGATTTAGATCCTCGGCATCCTCGGCCTCCTCTTCTTCCCTCCCAGCTGCGGGATCTGAAAGTCCTGACGCGGGGGCCAGGGCAGCTGCTTCTCCGTCCGGTGGCCTGGGAGGAGATGAAAGAGAATCTGAACCAGGTAACTATCCAACTTCATATAATATCTTAATATTTGATTAGAATTTTAGAAAATGTGTATATAGTCAGATACTAAACCTATACAGATCTCACAACATACACTACATATGATGTTTAGATATCTGATTTTAGATTAGTGACACATGAAATAGGAATGATGTTTCTTGCGCTCTACAGAATATGCGTCACAGAGCGAAAATGGAATTGTGCATACACGTTAACATGGGTTTGCTGTAAGTGGCATTGCTTTATACATGTTGGTCAAATGACGGATGCGTAATTCCGCTTGGAATCATTGCGCAATGATCGCGAAAATGGAATTGCGCATACACGTTAACATGGGTTTGCTGTAAGTGGCATTGCTTTATGCATGTTGGTCAAATGACGGATGCGTAATTCCGCTTGGAATCATTGCGCAATGATCGCAAAAATGGAATTGCGCATACACGTTAACATGGGTTTGCTGTAAGTGGCATTGCTTTATACATGTTGGTCAAATGACGGATGCGTAATTCCGCTTGGAATCATTGCGCAATGATCGCGAAAATGGAATTGCGCATACACGTTAACATGGGTTTGCTGTAAGTGGCATTGCTTTATGCATGTTGGTCAAATGACGGATGCGTAATTCCGCTTGGAATCATTGCACAATGATCGCGAAAATGGAATTGCGCATACACGTTAACATGGGTTTGCTGTAAGTGGCATTGCTTTATACATGTTGGTCAAAATGAAATGTGAATTATTATATATGTGAAGAATACAGTATTCTTATTTTCAATATTATACATAATAAAAAGAAAATAGCAGAATCCAAAAAAATAATAACATATGCCCATCAATTGATGAGAATGAAATAACACAAAAAAATAATTAAAGCTACAGTAAACAACACAACTGATTGAAAATAAGAGTACAGGATATATTTATCATGAATTTAATTGAGGAAACAATTAACTAATGGGACTACCAAAAGATTAATAGTTTTTAATTGATTTGCTAATAATGTAAAGATTTTAAACATGGCATGATTTGTATTAATGATATCCAATCCTCATTTGATATATTAAATATCTGGATGTTGGTGCTGGATCCTCAAGCCAGGGCTTGTCACAGTATGGTATGTCTCATTTTCATTGACATTTGTCTTAGGAACATGGACAGAACATTACATACTAAATCCACAATGTTCAATATTTATATGTATCTGCAAAATGGATTATTAAAATCTTTACAAATAAGAATAAACAAAAAAAACATAGGATTACATTGTAAGACTACTCTGAATTTTTTTCGAATTTAAGATATCCCATCTATTCTGGATATCTTAATTTTAATGTAAGATTCTTTGAATGTCCAATTTATATTCTTCCCTTGTGTATTGCTTAATCTTATTTGTATACATTTTGAAAAAATTCACACACTTTTGCATATGATTTGATTTTAAAAATATAGATTCCATTATTGAAATTGATCACATCATTTAAGGGACATGCCAACTAAATTTTACATTGAATGATTTGTAAACGTGATTTTATTGTTTTGTTTAAAAATTTCATGAGCTACATTGGTTCAGTCTATTGTTTTAGTTCTTCTAAAAACATATTGATTTTGGTTTAGGTTAAACAATGCATTACTGGTATTATCCGGCTGTTTTTTTATGCATAAATTGGCATTGGGTCAAAAGTTAAAATCATGTGTTGAGATAACAGTAGTACATAGTTTCAAAAAGTATACAATCACACATTTAGAGCTTCATGTCCCTTTAATAGATGAAAATTAAATAATTCTTAGGATATCCTTAAATAACATATTAGATTCGAATTGCATGCTCAATCCCATTCATTACATCAACATATGGAGTAGAGAATTCATTAACACCAACCTTGTCAAATCAATATATTTTTATATTAAAGGGACACTGAGCTAAAATTATTAATGTTGTCATTCAGATAGAGCATGCAATATTAAGCAACATTTAAATATAATACTATAATCATATGTGAAATATTCTATTGCTAAATGTATTTTAAAATCAAGAATGTACGTTTATCTGCAGCTCAATTTTGGTTGACCAACCTGGGTTTTTATTGATGATTGGTGGATACCTTCAACAAACAATATTTATTGAATCCAATATTGCTTATCTGCCTTTAAGATTAAAATGTAGCAACATTAAAATTATAATAAGAGTCAATGTTAAATCATTTGGAACAGTTTGAACAGTGAAATCAATGATTGAAATAAATCATGTCAGTGTCCCTTTAATAAACAATAGATTCAGTAATCCTTACATTCTTTGGATTCGACAATATTGATATATAATTCACATATTCACTGTTGGAGTTACTTTATAGATATAAGCATACTCTAACAGCACCATGATTACATATTTGTACTAATCAATTTGGTTTGGTATTGTGATCAATATGTGTTGTGTCCTAAACAAGATTACTGTACATTGCACAAATGGCTCGATGTGCCACATGTCTTTGTTTATATTTGTCAACAGCTGTTATTCAAAATGTGGTTTGTGTGTATTCTTTTAAGAACATTGATCAATGGGTATATTTAGATATGCAATAGCATCGTATGAGATGAGTTTGATGTCTAATATAGTCAGAAATTAAACATATGTTCAATACATCATTTTTTACAGAATCCCCTTGATTCAATCAAGCATTTTTTTTTATAATGACTGCTCTATTCTTCACATTTTCAAGTTGATTATTCTTATAAATCGATACAGATGTGATTTAGTGATATCCCAAATGTGTTCACTAATATATATCTATATCATTCATAGAGAGAGTTGGTGTGGTGAGCCCAGAGGAATCCAGCACCGACGCAGAGCTGCCCTTGTGGTTTTCTGGTAAGTCCATTGACTCATTTATATGTCATTGAAGGTGTATTGGTAATCAATATTATGAACATGAATCTGATGAAGCATAATATTTGAAACAAACATATAATTTACTCCTCTGATTATATATTAATTTTATTTGAATATTGAAAGATTAATAATTAAAACTTTCTTAGTCTACACCTTTGTTATTCAGAAGATGTATAGCATATGTTTGTTTCCATGTTCATTTTTGACAACAATCATCAAGTGATACACACATGAGAAATCTTAAATGTTCAATGTACTATGCTTTTATAATTTAAAAATTAATACAAACAATAAATTGAAAATCTGAATCATTGAGAATAACAAATCTAATGTAATTTGTATGCTCCATCAAAATAATGTAAATCATAACTTTGGGTGTGTATATCTTTAATGCAACATTGAGGTGTGTCTTTGAGCAACAGTAACATATGTTATAATATCTGATCTTAACGTGTACACAACATGTTATGTTTTACAGAGATTGATTTAACATGTGGGACGGAGGAGGAAGAGACTCCCTTGAAGTCTGATGGTATGTGAAATATATCTAACATGTTTCCAACATGTTGCTTTATTGGAAATCATTTTATTGAAGACATTCAAAGTCTACAGCTTTTGCACTTTAAAAAGGAATATTATTTGTCTGTTCAAATACACTACTGCCCCCTTTATATATCAGGCATCATGAAGATATGCTTGGATTTGTTTAAATATTTGGATTTGAAATTCATGCCATCATGATGTCACATGCATATTCTAGGCCAAACCACAATAATAATTTTATAATTGTACAGACAGTCATTGCTATTCATCTGAGTGCCTATATGCATACCATATCCTCATGTCATCATTAATTAGAAATTCAAACACACTTCTAAGTATATTGCAAACATAATCAAGTTGAAATGCGTTGATTTGATTTCATTATGTATGAGATGTTAAAATATTTATTATATTTATTTCAGATGGATCCTCCGCTTCTGGTCATCATTGTTCCTCCCCTGCCCAGTCCCCTGCCCAGCCCCCTGCCCAGTCCCCTGCCCAGCCCCCTGCCCAGCCCCCTGCCCAGCCCCCTGCCCAGTCCCCTGCCCAGCCCCCTGCCCAGCCCCCTGCCCCTCCCGGCCCTTCCCATTTGTCCTGTTCTATCCCTCCCAAAAAACGCCCCTTCGTCCCCCTTCGCCGCTCTCCCCGTATTTTGGCCCGTACAGCTACCCCAGCTGCCCAGCCCCCAACTCACCACTCCCCAGCTGTACGGGCTACCCCAGAGCAGCAGCCCATCCCTCCCCAACCCAATCCCATCCCTCCACAACCCAATCCCATCCCTCCACAACCCAGTCCCATCCCTCCCCCCTGTCTCAACCTTCATTGTCCTGGGTGTCGGATTGTCCTTCCCAGGCACAGCTGTAAGTATCATTCAAAATCAACATTATAAAATACTTAAAGGTACACTGAATGAAAATATTTCAATTGTGATTCAAATAGAGCATGCAATGTTAATCAAATTTATAATTTACTACTCTTATCAATAATTCTTCATTCTCTTGCTATCTTTATTGAAACAAAGAAATGCCTATATTTTTTTTAATTTTTAAAAAAATATGGACATCATTTCTTTATTGTTGGATGAATGTATCCATCAATCAGCAGGGACAACCAAAGTTGATAACCAAAAATGGGATGCCCTATAAACTTACATTCTTGCATTTAAAATATAGCTCGAGAATTCAAACATTTAAAGAATACGAGTAAATTCATAATTCTTTTTAATGTCATGCTCTATCTGAATCAGTAACTAAAATATTTAGGTTTACTGTCCCTTTAATTTGATATCACTACATATACCAATCACCACTATTTGGATCCAAATATTTATGTCCAAATGTTCATACATTATCTCTTGTATAACCCAGTGGGAATGTAATTTATTCTGGTTGCTATGTTTACACAGCTTGTCCTCAACTCCTAAATGTTTAAGGATAGGTGTGCCTACCACAGTATAACTAAAATCTTAAAATTGCTAATGTAAGTACAATGTAAATCCTTTAACAAGATTTTAGACACTCAAGCTGTAAAAGTGGATCATCAAAAACCAATTAAAGGGGACAACATTTTGGATTAAAATGTCCATTTAATGGTTTAGGTCTGTCTGAATAACATATTTCATGTGTAAATAATCAATGTCAACAAATTAATTTAAAGAATTATTTGTCTTTATGATGACAATGTATCTTTGCTTTTTATTTTGTCTGTTGTGTAATTATCATTAATATTTTATTTATTCTTTATTTTAGGCTGTGACTCAACATGGCTCACGCTCGAAGGTCTAGCACGCATAGAGCAGGCCGTGTTGAGGAACGCAGCTGTCCTGAGAGGGATGGCCGACACCATGCAGGCCCAGCTACAGGTTCAGCATATGACTCTACGTCAGATGAGGCGGTGGAACTCAATGCTTGAATCTGTAGCTGGACATGCACAGGACGATGAAGGGGATGACCAGTAAGTGGAGGATCTGGAGATGCTCCAAGGGCACAGATAAGAATCGTCCGTCCACATGTTGATGTTTTTGTTATGGTTGCCATTTGGCCTTTTTTTCTGATTATTGTTGTGCCTGTTGCACTCTTTTACCTTGTCAGATGGCTCACATGGGGCTATACTGGCCCTTGGCAACTCTCTTCATGGACTGTGATGCACTCTGTTACCTTGTCATATGGCTCCAATGGGGCTATGCTGGCCCTTGGCAACTCTCTTCATGGACTGTGATGCACTCTGTTACCTTGTCATATGGCTCAAATGGGGCTATGCTGGCCCTTGGCAACTCTCTTCATGGACTGTGATGCACTCTGTTACCTTGTCATATGGCTCCAATGGGGCTATGCTGGCCCTTGGCAACTCTCTTCATGAACTGTGATGCACTCTGTTTGCTTGTCATATGGCTCAAATGGGGCTATGCTGGCCCTTGGCAACTCTCTTCATGGACTGTGATGCACTCTGTTACCTTGTCATATGGCTCAAATGGGGCTATGCTGGCCCTTGGCAACTCTCTTCATGGACTGTGATGCACTCTGTTACCTTGTCATATGGCTCAAATGGGGCTATGCTGGCCCTTGGCAACTCTCTTCATGGACTGTGATGCACTCTGTTACCTTGTCATATGGCTCAAATGGGGCTATGCTGGCCCTTGGCAACTCTCTTCATGGACTGTGATGCACTCTGTTACCTTGTCATATGGCTCAAATGGGGCTATGCTGGCCCTTGGCAACTCTCATCATGGACTGTGATGCACTCTGTTACCTTGTCATATGGCTCAAATGGGGCTATGCTGGCCCTTGGCAACTCTCTTCATGGACTGTGATGCACTCTGTTACCTTGTCATATGGCTCCAATGGGGCTATGCTGGCCCTTGGCAACTCTCTTCATGGACTGTGATGCACTCTGTTACCTTGTCATATGGCTCCAATGGGGCTATGCTGGCCCTTGGCAACTCTCTTCATGGACTGTGATGCACTCTGTTACCTTGTGATATGGCTCCAATGGGGCTATGCTGGCCCTTGGCAACTCTCTTCATGGACTGTGATTCAATCTGTTACCTTGTCATATGCCTCCAATTTTCCTGATCTTTACCAGATTATTTATAAACGTTGTTGATGTTTTCTGACATACTAATAAAAGACATGTCATTGCACGAATCTTTGTCCTCCTTATTCATGTCATTGATTGAAATCTCTAGTTTATCTGGTTGATCCTTAAAGGGACCTACCAAAAATAATGGTGTTTCCAGAATCATATATGTAATACAATTGTAAATGACTTTAAGATTAACATCTCCAATGCAATTTTTTTTCTTTGTCTTTATATATTTTTCAAAAAGCTTTATCATTGCATGATTATGATTAGCATAGTAATTCTTTTATATATTTATATATAGATTGTTATTTGTGTATATATATGTATATTTCAAATTTCACATCCATGTGTGTATTTATAAACTCTGCATGAATTGATGCCACTTTAACAAATGATCTGAGGATTGATACAATGATATAATCCCTGTAAAGTGTTCATTTTATTGAATTAGTATTGTCTCTTTGTATCCTTTTTTTAAAAATAAAAATCATGCCCCTTTAAGTGATGGTGAGCACAATTGTTAATGAATGGATTTCCATTTCTAAAGCGTTTTTGTCCTTTTTACATGAACAAGGACATATAATGTTATTAATAAACAATCTTATTGTAATGTTGACAGCACATGTATTTCATTTTCAATTCTATCTTATTGTAAAAGTGTAACCAAATCAATCTCTGTGTGTAATGCGCATATTTTAGATGAAGAATATGTTTTGACAAATATTGTAGGCTGACCATATTTCAACTTGAATAAATGACACGTTTGATCAATACATGTGTCATTATTGTTATTCCAAAACAATCTAAACATATCTTAAAACATCAATGGCATATGTATTTATCATGTGTATCTTTTAAATGTTAAAGATATACACCATAGCTATAGTTAAAGGGACAGTCAAGTCCGAAAAGATGATTCATGATTTCGTGACATTCCTAGATAGCAATCTAGACACATACTAGTTACTAAAATATAAATACGTTTCTTATTGATATGCCAAGCTGTCAACTGAGTCCTTGTATTGGCTGCGGTTTTTCCTTGATCTCGGATGCGCCATGTTGCTTAACACGTCACCTGCCAGGCTGTCCAATGATTCCTTGTATTGAGTGACGTTTTTACGCGATCAAGGATGCACCTTTTTTTGCTTTGCGTTCTTACGTAATCAATAATGCGCCTTTTATTGGATTGCGTTCTTACGTGATCAAGGAAGCGTCATGTTAATTAAGACGTCATATGCAAAGGTAAAAAAACGTCTGATTGTATTACGTAGTCCCGCAATATTTGTTTGTGCACGTTAAACACGTTTGTGAATGAGAAGACAAGTTTAAAAACATGGCGAATATGGATTGTTTGCATCATGTTACATTGTTGACCCATAGCTGATAATGACCACCACATTCTCTTTTGCTGGATGTCTGGTTGAATAAACGAACAAAAGCAAAATGTTTTCATGCATAAGATATTTCGAGGCAATTGCAAATCTCTATAGTCCATGTTGTTTAATATGTTTGTCAACAATATGTAACTTTTTATGAAAAATGACTGTTGTGTTTAATGTTAAAGATATCTAATTCATAAATATGCGCTATTGTGTTAGAATAAAGTAATCAATATGCATTTATCTTTATCATATGCTAAATATATGATGCCGACTTCTTATAAATGTAATTTCGTCGTATATTTTATTAAAGGTTCATTAGACACTCACATTAAAAACCAAAATATTTTATTTGGTCTCTAGTTATATAGTCCATTGTTTACCAAATACACGTCTCATTTTGCTTCTGTTCAAATAAAATTTAAGTACTTTTCAGACTCCTCGCCAAGCCTCAAAGTTTCATGTGAGTACCATCTCCAGCTTTCCCCTGTTTGTGTAAAGGGTCTTTTCATATGTTAATGATGGGGTATTGTCTTGTTTTACGGTTGTAATGGGGGTTCATCTATATTTTCAATAGAGATAACCCGAATTTATTAGAAAGCTTTCTAATATTGATATCAGTATATGTTAATCTTGTTGTTTATAGTAGTGTCTATTACATGCAGTTCTGTTAAAAATATAGTATACTGTCCCTTTAATGCAAATGTTGCTTTTCATGTATGAGTTCCACATTGGTTAATCTCCAAATATATTATTGTTAGCATATTTCCCCCCCCCCCCCCACACTCCTAAAAGGACTTTAAACCATATTCATTGTTAAAACAAATGTTTTTCTTAAAAAAAAAAAAAACACAATAATGTCTCTTTCAGAAAATAGACTTTATTTAACACGTCAATATAATTTTTTTTTCAAAATTTATTGTTTGAACAAGTACATGTAGATATACGAACAATCTGCAAATATTACAGGGAGTGCAGAATTATTAGGCAAGTTGTATTTTTGAGGATTAATTTTATTATTGAACAACAACCATGTTCTCAATGAACCCAAAAAACTCATTAATATCAAAGCTGAATAGTTTTGGAAGTAGTTTTTAGTTTGTTTTTAGTTATAGCTATTTTAGGGGGATATCTGTGTGTGCAGGTGACTATTACTGTGCATAATTATCAGGCAACTTAACAAAAAACAAATATATACCCATTTCAATTATTTATTTTTACCAGTGAAACCAATATAACATCTCAACATTCACAAATATACATTTCTGACATTCAAAAACAAAACAAAAACAAATCAGTGACCAATATAGCCACCTTTCTTTGCAAGGACACTCAAAAGCCTGCCATCCATGGATTCTGTCAGTGTTTTGATCTGTTCACCATCAACGTGCAGCAGCAACCACAGCCTCCCAGACACTGTTCAGAGAGGTGTACTGTTTTTCCTCCTTGTAAATCTCACATTTAATGATGGACCACAGGTTCTCAATGGGGTTCAGATCAGGTGAACAAGGAGGCCATGTCTTTAGATTTTCTTCTTTTATACCCTTTCTTGCCAGCCACGCTGTGGAGTACTTGGACGCGTGTGATGGAGCATTGTCCTGCATGAAAATCATGTTTTTCTTGAAGGATGCAGACTTCTTCCTGTACCACTGCTTGAAGAAGGTGTCTTCCAGAAACTGGCAGTAGGACTGGGAGTTGAGCTTGACTCCATCCTCAACCCGAAAAGGCCCCACAAGCTCATCTTTGATGATACCAGCCCAAACCAGTACTCCACCTCCACCTTGCTGGTGTCTGAGTCGGACTGGAGCTCTCTGCCCTTTACCAATCCAGCCACGGGCCCATCCATCTGGCCCATCAAGACTCACTCTCATTTCATCAGTCCATAAAACCTTAGAAAAATCAGTCTTGAGATATTTATTGGCCCAGTCTTGACGTTTCAGCTTGTGCGTCTTGTTCAGTGGTGGTCGTCTTTCAGCCTTTCTTACCTTGGCCATGTCTCTGAGTATTGCACACCTTGTGCTTTTGGGCACTCCAGTGATGTTGCAGCTCTGAAATATGGCCAAACTGGTGGCAAGTGGCATCTTGGCAGCTGCACGCTTGACTTTTCTCAGTTCATGGGCAGTTATTTTGTGCCTTGGTTTTTCCAAATGCTTCTTGCGACCCTGTTGACTATTTTGAATGAAATGCTTGATTGTTCGATGATCACGCTTCAGAAGCTTTGCAATTTTAAGAGTGCTGCATCCCTCTGCAAGATATCTCACTATTTTTGACTTTTCTGAGCCTGTCAAGTCCTTCTTTTGACCCATTTTGCCAAAGGAAAGGAAGTTGCCTAATAATTATGCACTCTGATATAGGGTGTTGATGTAATTAGACCACACCCCTTCTCATTACAGAGATGCACATCACCTAATATGCTTAATTGGTAGTAGGCTTTCGAGCCTATACAGCTTGGAGTAAGACAACATGCATAAAGAGGATGATGTGGTCAAAATACTAATTTGCCTAATAATTCTGTACTCCCTGTATGTTGGCATATGTAATTTTGTTAAAGGACAGTTTAGAAAACAAATAATGTTTTGCATTATTAAAAAAGTCAGTTTTGTAATATCAATGATATCAAAGGTTTATCAGCAATTAATAATTTGTGTTTATTTAAAATTGCTAGCTAAACCTATGAGGTTTGTGTGCTCATTTCTTAGAGCTTGAAGAGTGCATGTAATCATTATGCAATTTGACCACTAGAGGGCATTTGGATAGCATTTGTATATGTAAATCCTTGAGCTCATACAGCATATTTACCATGTATTGATCATTGATGTCCAAAATGTTGTTATGTCAGAACAACAAATAAGTGGTCATTTTTCATAGGCATAGATACAAGGGTAAGCACATAAGTCACACGCATTTCTCCATGTTTTTTTGTTTCCAAATTTATAATGCGTAATACAGTGTTTTCTTTGTAATCAATAATTCTGGCTGTCCCTTTAAGCTGTGTTATTGTCATTCAAACAGTAATATGCCATCATGGATAATTGTAATGTTAATTTTTTTAGGCGATTCGGGAAACAGTTTGGACATCACATCACAGAAACCAATCAATATCATGAACAAGGATAGGTATGTGATGTGATTTTCACACACTTATAACCCACACTCTGCAAACAATATGCCTCCATGGACCCGGTCCCATAGAAGTAGATTATATACAGAGTGTGGTCCACAAGTGTATGAAAACCACATCACATACCTATCCATTACACATTAAATAAAAAAAACATTAAACATGAAAACAAATACTTACTTCCTCTTCCTTCCCCTCTTCCCACGGGGCTGAGGCTCTGGGAGGATCAACTGCCGACTCTGACGAGTTTTCATTGGAGATGTTGTGGGAAGAGTGGAAGGAAGAGTACTGGGACGACCAAGGTGAGGAGGAGGAGATGGCCGAGGAGATGGCCAGGCAGGAGGAGATGGCCCGACAGGAGAAGATGGCCCGGCAGGAGAAGATGGCCCGGCAGGAGAAGATGGCCCTGCAGGAGAAGATGGCCCGGCAGGAGAAGATGGCCCGGCAGGAGAAGATGGCCCGGCAGCAGGAGGCCCACAGCAGGAGGCCCAGCAGCAGGAGGCCCAGCAGCAGGAGGCCCAGCAGCAGGAGGCAGACCAGCAGATGGCGGACCAGGAGGCAAACCAGCAGGAGGCAGACCAGCATGCGCCTCCCGGAAGAAATTAAACATCTCTTGTTGGAGATTAAAGGTTCTGTTTTGGCCTTCTTCTATTCGAGTAAGGATGTTTATTATTTGGTTTTGGCCTTCAATGATTTTGTTTTGTCCTTCAAGAATTCTAGTTCTGCCTTCTATATTTTGTATCCGGGAGTTACGCATCTGGTCAATGTAGTCTAGTAGAACCCGCACCTCCGCTATTTCCTCTTGTTGTGCACGGCGGGGTGCCCGTGCACGGCGGCCTGCTGGTCCTTGAGGGGCCTCTGGTTCCGCGGCCTCTTCCTCTGCTTCCGGGGCCTCTTTGTCAAGGGTGGCCCCTTTGTCAAGGTTGGCCTCTTCGTCAAGGGTGGGCTCTTCCCTCCGAGGTGGAGATTCATCCCCACCACTCTCATCCCGGGGAAAAGGAGGAGTCTGTATTTGCTGTGCTGCCTCCTCCCCAGACTCTGTATATTTTAAAAAGAAATAAATGTATATATTAGCATATTTCCAAATAAAGCTTTAATTTACTTAGCTTACGATACAATTACAAATGCAGCCTCATTAATCCACTTTGAAATCTAACAATCAATACGATTTCCGCATTTTCTAAACCGTGTTTGTGATATCTCTGGTCAATCTGAATGTTTTAGCGTTTGTTTTAAGTCTGTTTAAATGCACACCTAACCTATAGCCTAGATACTGATGTAACCGCAAAGTAATTGTGAATACGTGTAAACAACGTTATAGCATTAATCTGATCCTTAAAGGGACATGAAACCCAATGTTTTATCTTTCATGATTTAGATGCATACAATTATAATCAATTTTCTAATGTACTTTTCTTATCTAATTAGCTTCATTCTCTGGAAATTCTTTGCTGAAAAGCATATCTAAATATGCTTAGAAGATGCTGATTGGTAGCTGAATATAGCTGCCTCCTGTGATTGGTTCACCGTGTGCATGGCTATTTCTTCATTAAAGTATATCTAAAGAATGAATCAAATTAGGTAATATAAGTAAATTGGAATGTTTTGTAAAATTGTATTCTCTACCTCAATCATGAAAGTAAAGGTTTGCGTATAGTGTCCCTTGAAATACATTCGTATGTTAATTTATTCTTAAATGAGCTTACCGTCAGATGAGAATGGCAGGTTCCCGGTATCAATTCCTCCGATACCGACTATATCCACCTCGGAGATGCTGGGACGCAACATTTCCTCCCATCGGCAGTAATCGATTTCCAGTGCAGGGCCGCCACCAGTTCCTGCGGCATGTCGGGCCTCCCGGCTTAACTTTTTCTTAAGATCCATCTTGCAGTCCCTGTATCGATGTTTAATAGAGTCCATATCTCTGTTCCGGCCACCCACTGCATTGACTGCATTCCTTATCTCATGCCAGAGCTTCCTCTTCTCAGTCGGGGTGGTCTTCTGATGCTGCAGCCTCCTATACCTGGCCATATAGGCTTCTACGAGGGCCTCCTTCTCCTCCATCGAAAACCTCACCTCCCTAGTCGCCTTGGCCTTCCCCTGTGACAATGCCCTCTGTTTCCCAGACTGTGAAGCCCTACTCTGTCCGCCACTGGGCCCAGCCACTTGTTCATCTTGAACCAAGTGGCTGGGTCCACCCACCACTTCCACCCCCGCTTCCTGCCCCCCTTCCTGCCCTGTTCCTCTCCCCCTCCTCCCCCCTCTACCTCTCCCCTGTCTGCCCTCCATCTCTTCCCTAAACTAAACCCCAACTAAGCAAACAAAAAGTGAGTGTGATCAAATGAAAGGGGGTCAAAATAAAGAACTAAAAAGACCAAAAAAGAGGGTAATGAGTATTTAAATGAACAAAATGAAGAAGAAGACTAAAAGGAGGATATGTAAACTAAATGTAACTAGGGTATGGGTATGGGATGGGGTATGGGATAAGAGTAAATGGGATGAAAGGGAATGGGACTACAGGGAATGGGGTATGGAGTGTAATATGAGAGGGTATGGGGTATGGAGTGTATGTAGTGTTATTGATAAGTGTATGTATGTATTGAATGTGTTTGCGTGTAAATGTGTTAAGTGTACAGAAAAAGCACTTGCACACTCACCCAAACCAACTGTCGTTCACTAACTCACACTAGCACTAACTCTCTAACTCACACTAGCACTACCTCTCTAACTCACACTAGCACTAACTCTCTAACTCACACTAGCACTAACTCTCTAACTCACACTAGCACTAACTCTCTAACTCACACTAGCACTACCTCTCTAACTCACACTAGCACTAACTCTCTAACTCACACTAGCATTAACTCTCTAACTCACACTAGCACTACCTCTCTAACTCCCACTACCACTAACTCTCTAACTCACACTACCACTAACTCTTAATAACTCACACTACCACTAACTCACTCACGATAACACTAACTGACTCACACTAATGCACAAAATCTCTAAGCTCCAATCTCCAAAAACCCACCAGCAACACAGTGAAAGAAGCCATGCTTGTGTGGTGCTTATATACCCTGTGTAAATGTTTAATGATGTACCGGTTTGCTTTGTAAATTGTGTTCAGGTGTGCTTTATTCTTACGTATTATTTGTGCAATGTGTATAATGTGTGTGAATCTGCGCATGCTCATTTGGAGTTAGTATTTGTGGAATGTGTAGAATGCGATGATGTCATAGTGCTCGTTTTCTATAACATTAACCAATACTATTATGGTTAAATGTTAATTTGCGATGGTGTGGTATTAGTGAAGTGTTGTATATTTATGTTTGTCCTAATATATATTAATATAGAATGCGATTATTTTGCTAGTGTATGTTTTTTTTTTTTTTTTTCCTTGTTGTTATTTTGCGTATTTCCGCATCTTAAAGTATATGCGTATTCCCTGTATTTAATTTAATTAAAATTCCCCCCGCTTGTGAATGTGTAATGCTTATGTGCTTTGTTTAGTGATTGTTGTTGTGACATTTGCGGCGTGTTATTGTTGTGCATGATGTGGTATGCGTGACCGTGCTGTGCATATTTCTCGCGAGATCGAGTGTTAGATGAAAAAAGCGTTTTTGTTTTCATTTCCATTGATCTCTATGGGAGACTGTCTAACGCGGGCAGGATTCCGCGTGTGAAATACACGCGTTAGGAGTATCGTTAGAAGGTTTTTTTTTTAACTCTAAATACCGGAGTCAAACAATGCTGTGCGTTAGACATAAACAACGCGTAGCGTTAGCACCCCAACTACCGCCAAACTCCAAATCTAGCCGATTGTAAACTTAAAATCCTTGTGGAGAACTCTGTTGGCCTTCAGTGTGCATCAATACATGGCTTGCAATATAATAGTCACTTAGTTCTATGTTCATCTATGATATTTTATTTTTCAGAAATCTATTTAAAAAAAAAATACAGTTATATGGAATTTCTATACATGCATATATTCTACTGCAGCTAGTTTGTTCAGGATAGTTGTTTGAGGTTTAAGAGTAGCCTCTTTAATACTAGGAGGTAAAAACATAAAGTTAGAAGAGCTTTTTTGCCCTTTTTTATGAAAACAATCCAGTTGTCTAGAGTGTAAGAACAATATATATTATTGTTGTAAACTATTGTCATGTAACAAGGTGATTGTGCTGTATGTTCCAATTTGTCTCTAATTATAATTGTATAACCTCAATAGAAAAAAAGATAAACATGATATGTGTTGGAGACTTGGGCTTGGAATTGAACTCAGGTCTTATTGATGGTGGTCTGGCCTCTGCTGCTGAGTTATTGAAAAGTATTGTCTGTGGAAGAGTTTGGGGATAGTTAACCTGTGTTTTAGTAGTTTTTTTTTTTTACAGCAGACCTGTAATCCTTAGGTGTGCTGTGTTCCCTTGTTAACCATCTATACAAGGATGGATTGAATTCTACTTTCAATGCCTACTGCCTGGTCATCAGAATGTCTTACCTATTGTGGATTTACAGTCTTCTGCTTACCACAGATTCCAAGTATTGTATTGGTAACCTGTGAACTATACCTGTATATTGTGTACAACCTCTATTGTCAGGCTGAGGTCCTGTCATCTGCCTGTACTCCCAAGTACCCTGCCTATTATCCTGTCAGCTGTGACCTGCCAGTGCTATGTCCATAACCTGTAAACTGTGCCAGCGAATGTATTTGATAGCAGAACTTCCTGTACCATGTTTGTCAGTAAAATAAACCCTCCTTGTGCTTTTACTTGTTGCTGTGTATTGTGAAGTATTGATTAAGGGAAGTAAGCTTGAGGGTAAGAATGAGACCTTAGTCCCTTCTAAACTACCAGCACCTGAGCCATTGATTCACACTATTGTGTCTGAGCTTTACCATATGAACATAGATATAACACCCTGGCAAATACAGCCTTTACAGAGGTAAAGAGTTTCTGTTCAAAATGTATTTTTCTGTATTTGAGTGATCACAAGAATCAATTTATTTTTCACCATTTCGGGCTCCATGTACTAAAAGGTGAGCGGACAAGCTTCTCAAATCAAGAAGTTGTCTGCTTGCCTTCACTGCATACAGCAGTAGATAAACAGGATACTTTGCCCGTATGTATCATTACACACTCAAGTTTAAAGTGCAACCAATCGTGTGAGATAAGGTACTGTCAATCACCCAGAGTGAGCAAGTTCTCTGTTATTTCTCCTCGCCACCTCAGAGGTGGCGAAGAGTGTAAGGAGCAGCACCACAAAAAGGGTGGTGAGACAGGTATGAGTGAAAATGTTCCTCTATGCTGTCAAGTACTGTTTAGAACATTCCTGCAAAGTTCCCTATCGTTATACAGTTTACTCCCAAAGAACACCTACATATTTGCTATCGCCTAGATTTAGAGTTTTGTTGGTAAAGACCCGTGTAGCTAACACTGCTTTTTTCCAGTGCACCCTTAAGACAACGTTGGTATTTAGAGTTCTCTGAATGGCTGCGTTAGGCTCAGAAAACTGAGCATTGAGCATAATTTAGCGCCACTTCAACCCTCAATACCAGCGTTGCTTATGGTAGCGGTAAGCTGGAAAAACATGCTCATGCACGATATCCCCATAGGAAACAATGGGGCTGAGCTGGCCGAAAAAAAACCTAACACCTGCAAAAAAGCAGCGTTCAGCTCCTAACACAGCCCCATTGTTTCCTATGGGGAAACACTATCTAAGTCTACACGTAACACCCTAACATGAACCCCGAGTCTAAACACCCCTAACCTTACACTTATTAACCCCTAATCTGCTGACCCCAACATCGCTGACCCCTGCATTATATTATTAACCCCTAATCTGCCCCCCCAATGTCGCCGCTACTTCCCTACACTTATTAACCCCTAATCTGCCGACCGGACATCGCCGCCACTATAATAAATGTATTAACCCCTAAAACGCCGCACTCCCGCCTCGCAAACACTATAATACATTTTTTAGTAACCCCTATTCTGCCCTCCCTAACATCGCCGCCACCTACCTACAATTATTAACCCCTAATCTCCCTCCCCAACGTCGCTGCTACTATATTAAATGTATTAACCCCTAAACCTAAGTCTAACCCTAACCCTAACACCCCCTAAGTTAAATATAATTTAAATAAAATTAAATAATATTCCTATAATTAAATAAATTAATCCTATTTAAAACTAAATACTTAGCTATCAAATAAATCCGGGCGATGTGGTCCTCCATCCGGGCGAAGTCTTGATCCAATCGGCAAAGAAGAGTTCCTCCATCCGGGCGAAGTCTTGACCCAAGCGGCAAAGAAGAGGTCCTCCATCCGGGGCGATGTCTTCCTCTAAGCGGCATCTTCTATCTTCTTTCTTCCTGCTCCATCTTCAGACCGCCGACGCGGAACATCCACCTTCCCCGATGGACTAACGACGAATGACGGTTCCTTTAAGGGACGTCATCCAAGATGGCGTCCCTCGAATTCCGATTGGCTGATAGGATTCTCTCAGCCAATTGGAATTAAGGTAGGAAAAATCTGATTGGCTGATTCAATCGGCGGTCTGAAGATGGAGCCGGACTAGTATTTAGTTTTAAATAGGATTAATTTATTTAATTATAGGAATATTATTTCATTTTATTTAAATGATATTTAACTAAGGGGGGTGTTAGGGTTAGACTTAGGTTTAGGGGTTAATACATTTAATATAGTAGCAGTGACGCTGGGGGCGGGAGATTAGGGGTTAATAATTGTAGGTAGGTGGCGGTGATGTTAGGGAGGGCAGATTAGGGGTTAATAAAATTTATTATAGTGTTTGCGAGGTGGGAGTGCGGCGGTTTAGGGGTTAATACATTTATTATAGTGGCAGCGATGTCCGGTCGGCAGATTAGGGGATAATACTTGTAGTTAGGTGGCGGCGACATTGGGGGGGGCAGATTAGGGGTTAATAAATATAATGTAGGTATCGGCGATGTTAGGGGCAGCAGATTAGGGGTTCATAGGAATAATGTAGGTGGTGGCGGTGTCTGGTCGGCAGATTAGGAGTTAAAGCGGACGCTTTCTCCATAGAGATCAATGGGGAGAGAGGGTTAGAAAAAAAACTAACACCTGAAATTGGGGAATGAAAAGCTCTGTAACGCAACCCCATTGTTGTCTATGGGGAAAAAAAGTTACGTTTAAACCTAACACCCTAACATAAACCCCAAGTCTAAACATCCCTAATCTGCTGCCCCAACATCGCCGACACCTACATAAAGTTATTAACCCCTAATCTGCCGCTCCTGATATCGCTGCCTCCAAAATAGATATATTAACCCCTAATGTGCGGCTTCCGATATCGCCGCAACTATAATAAAGTTATTAACCCCCTATTCCCCTGCACCCCAACATCACCCACACTATAATAAAGATATTAACCCTTATTCCGCTGCTCCCCGACATCGCCACCACTAAATAAATTTATTAACCCCTAAATCTCTAGACGTCCAAATCATTTACACTAAATAAACCTATTAACCCATAAACCGCCAGCCCCCCCATTGTAACAACCTAAATTAAACTATATTAACACCTAAACCTAACATTAACCTTAACCCTAAACCTAACCCTAAACGTAACCCTAACACTAAATCTAACATTCCCTAACTTTAACATAATTAAAATATACCTAAATTAAAGTTACAATTATTAACTAAATAATACCTTTAAAGCTAAATACAAACTTACCCTTGAAATAAAAATAAAACCTAAGCTAGCTACCATATAATTGTATAGCCAATAGGAATGCAATGGTAACCCCATTATAAAAGGGGTAGCTTGCATTTAAATCCTCAGTGTGCGGCGGACGATCGCATGAAGAGGACCTTCACATCAGATCGATAGACCTCCGCCTTGGACCTCCGCCTCCACGCATCGACCGCTCCACCTCCACAGGGATGAAGAAGATGCCAGTCCCTTGATGGATGAAGATGGAGCTGCCATGATGAAGATGGAGCCGCTGGGATGAAGATCGTTCAAGCCGGACTTCAGCAACTGTGAGTACCTAAAGAGGGGTTAGTGTTAGGTTTTTTAATGTTTTTTGGGTGGGGGGTTTTTTAGATTAGGGTTTGGGCTTGTCTTAAAAGAGCTGAATGCCCTTTTAAGGACAGTAAAAGAGGTAGGGCAATGGGTAGTCTAGTTTTTTTTTATAGAGTTAGATTTTTTTATTTTGGGGGGGTTGTTTGGTTGCTTGGTTTTACTGTTGGGGGTTGTCAGGGTTTTTTCCCTGTTGTGTTTGCTATGTGCTACAGCCATTTTACTACCTCTCTTCCTGACTATGGTGCATTGTGGGGGATGCTGCTCAATTCCTGCACTTCCTTTTATGGCCAGACTGGTGTGCATCATCCATGTGAGATAGGATGCAGTCTCAGAATTGTGATGTCATCACTTATTATTTAAAGGGCCTCTGTTCAGTATGCTTTGCCTTTGCGTTGTCTCAGACCTGTTTGTGAGAGTTTCTGTGTATTACCTGGCTGCCTGACATTCTTCCTGGTTCCTGATCCCTGTCTTGTTCCTGACTCTGCTGTTTTCCTTGTTCCTGATTCCGGCTTGTCTGACTATTCATTTTGGCTGCATACTCGGCTCGTCTGACTACAAGCTCTGGTTTTGATTCCTGGCTTGTTATTTGACTTGTGGACTTTTTATTATTTTTTGCTATTAATAAAGGTGTGATTATTTTTGCACTTCTCGTCTCAGTCTGATTCCTTGCACCCTGGCAGGGGAACATTGTATTTTTTTCAGGAAAAGAGCTGATTTCTTAGGGGTATTGGTAATTTTTTGTAGGCTTTTAAGGACTTTGGTAGTTTGTTGTAGGCTAGGGTTTTTTTATTTTGGGGGGCTTTTTTATTTTGATAGGTGTAATTATTTTTATTTTGGATAATTTCATTTGTTATTTTTTGTAATTTGGTATTTTTTTATTTTTTGTAATTTAGTATTTTTACATTTTTGTAATTTAGTATTTTTTATTTTTTGTAACTGTAGATTTAATTTTTTTAGTAGTGTTAGTTTTTATTTTTAATGAGTAATTTAATTTATTTAATTGATAGTTATTTTAATTTTAGTATAATAGTAATGTTAGTTTAATTTATAGTTTAAACTTAGTTTTTTTAATTTCCCAGGTTTTTATTTAATTTATGATAGGGATCTTGTAATTTTAATTTATTAAAGTTAGGGGTTGTTAGGTTTAGGAGTTAATAGTTTAATTTAATTTTTGGCGATGTGGGGGGCTGGCGGCTTAGGGGTTAATAGGTTTATTTAGTGGTGCCGATGTTGGGGAGCGGCGGACTAGGGGTTAATATCTTTATTATAGTGTGGGCAATGTTGGGGTGCAGGGGAATAGTGATTAATAACTTTAGTATAGTGGTGACAATGTCAGGGAGAGGCAGATTAGGGGTTAATAAATGTTATTAGTGATGGCGATGTTGGGAGCGTAAGATTAGGGGTTAATAACTTTATTATAGTCTCCTGTGGGTCCGTCGTTCGTTCAACGTAATCCTCCAGCCAATCTCGATACTCAATGCCTACAGCGTGTATCGTTACGTCCCGCGTATACCTTAGGCTTGCAGCGTGAATTTCGATAGCCGTGCTGGAATAAGGGAAGCGAGATGATGCTTCTATGGATCCTTGATTGGCTCAATATTTGCCTCAACGTGTTTCAACCGCCACCATGCAGTCTTTCTCAAGAGGTGATATGTCCACAGTAGGAACAGCTTTCCTTAAATAGCTGTTAATCTTTTCTTATAGGTCAAAAAATGTTCCAATCATCATTTTTCATGTCCATAGTGTATTTCCATCTATATTAAAAACACATATATTTAGTACTCCAAACTAAAACAAGATAAATAAAAATTATATTTGATTAATTCATTAAAATCCATTGTCCCCAGAATAACACCCTAATGTGGCAGATGGAAGAATAGAGCAACCATTCTTATTAATACTACTACATTGTTAAAAAACATATATAATAATAATAATAATAATAATAATAATAATAATAATAATAATAATAATAATAATAATAATAATAACAATAATAAGAGATGACAACACCCTAACTTATGACCCTATATGGATTATTGACTTTTTCATATTTCATAGTATATTCAACTTCACATTCCATCTATATTCAAAACAATTAAAAAACATATATTTATTTAATACTCCATACTGAGAAAGAATGAATAAAAATTGCATTTGATTAATACATTGAAATCCATTATGCCCAAAATAGCACCATGATGTGCAACAGATGTCAGATGGGAACACACATTATTATTAATACTACTATATTGCTGAAAAACATATATAATAATATATATATATAATAATAATAACAATAATAATACATGACAACTACCTAACTAATAACCCTGTTTGAAATGTTAATTGGTACTAACTATATCTAACAACAGCTTCACATGAAGGCAACCAAATCTAAGTAAACATTCAGACCCCTGGAAGCAGACAGTTCAACTTCTGTATCCAGTAGGTCTCCTGCTTCCGGAGAGCAAGTAGTCTATTGGATCTATTGGGAGGGATCCAGTCAATAACTTTAATTTTTAAGGATCTAGAGTCTCCCACATGAACATCTCTAAAATGAATGGGAACACTATGTTTATCTGATTTGTTTTTAATATTGTTGAGATGTTCCATAAACCTGCATCTAATCTTTCTCTTGGTGCGCCCTACATACATAAGGTCACACCCGCATGTTAACAGATAAACCACATGTGTGAAATCACATGTACAGCGACTCTTAATTTGAAACTTCTTGGTATGATCACTATTTGTAAAGCTGGAATCCATGTTGACATGTTTGCACTTTCCACAATTACTTTTACCACATTTATATGTTCCCTCTTTTAAACATTGCCAATTACTCTTGATAGATGGTATTTTATCATTTTTTATAGATTTTAATTTGCTCAGGGCTAATACGTTTTTGAAATTCCTTCCTTTCTTAAAAGTAATCAATGGATTATGCATCAATACAGGAGCCAATAATCTGTCAGATTTTAAGATTCCCCAATGTTTTCTGAAAACATCTTTAATTATTTTATGATCTTCATTTAAAGTAGTGATAAATCTGACTTGATCATTGTTCCATTTTTGCTGTTGTTGTTGGCTCCTCTGTATCATATTAACCTCCTCCTTTCCTAAGAGTAAATCCCTTTCTTGCTTTAAAGCTCTCATTCTTGATTCCTCTATCATCTTTGGGTCATAGCACTTCTCCTTGAATTTACTAGCCAAAATATCTGCCTCCTTATTGAAATCCCCTACAGATGTACAATTTCTTCTTAGTCTAAGAAACTGGCTATAAGGAATATTGTCCTGGTGGGCACTCCTATAATCTATAAAAATATTTCTCTCTGTTGGTTTTTTTAAAATTTGATACTGATGTTTTATTCTCACTATTAACAAGGAGTCGTAAATCCAAGAATTCAATTTCAGTTCTAGAATTCTAGAATTATTTTAGAACTGAAATTGAATTCTTGGATTTACGACTCTTTGTTAATCAGTATCAAATTTTAGAAAACCAACAGAGAGAAATAGTTTTATAGATTATAGGAGTGCCCACCAGAGAAACTGGAAGGACAATATTCCTTATAGTCAGTTTCTTAGACTAAGAAGAAATTGTACCTCTGTAGGAGATTTCAAAAAGGAGGCAGATATTTTGGCTAGTAAATTCAAGGAGAAGAGCTATGACCCAAAGATGATAGAATAATCTAGAATGAGAGCTTTAAAGCAAGATAGGGATTTGCTCTTAGGAAAGGAGGAGGTTAATAGGATACAGAGGAGACAGCAACAGCAAAAATGGAACAATGATCAAGTCAGATTTATCACTACTTTTAATGAAGGTCATAAAATAATTAAAGATGTTTTCAGAAAACATTGGGGAATCTTAAAATCTGACAGATTATTGGCTCCTGTATTGACGCATAATCCATTGATTACTTTTAAGAAAGGAAGGAATCTCCAAAACGTATTAGCCCAGAGCAAATTGAAATCTACTATAACAAATGATAAAATACCATCTATCAAGAGTAATTGGCTATGTTTAAAAGAGGGAACACATAAATGTGGTAAAAATAATTGTGGAATGTGCAAACATGTCAACATGGATTCCAGCTTTACAAATAGTGATCATACCAAAAAGTTTCAAATTAAGAGTCGCTGTACGTGTGATTTCACACATGTGGTTTATCTGTTAACATGCGGGTGTGACCTTATGTATGTAGGGCGCACCAAGAGAAAGATTAGACGCAGGTTTACGGAACATCTCAACAATATTAAAAACAAATCAGATAAACATAGTGTTCCCATTCATTTTAGAGATGTTCATGGGGGAGATTCTAGATCCTTAAAAATTAAAGATATTGACTGGATCCCTCCCAATAGATCCAATAGACTACTTGCTCTCCGGAAGCAGGAGACCTACTGGATACAGAAGTTGAACTGTCTGCATCCAGGTGGTCTGAATGTTGACTTAAATTTGGCTGCCTTCATGTGAAGCTGTTTTTAGATATAGTTAGTACCAGTTAACATTTCAAACAGGGTTATTAGTTAGGTATTTGTCATCTATTATTGTTATTATTATTATATATATTATTATATAAGTTTTTCAGCAATATAGTAGTATTAATAATAATGTGTGTTCTCATCTGCCATCTGTTGCACATCATGGTGCTATTTTGGGCATATTGGATTTTAATGTATTAATCAAATACAATTTTTATTCATTCTCTCTCAGTATGGAGTATTAAATAAATATATGTATGTTTTAATTGTTTTAAATATAGATGGAATGTGAAGTTGAATATATTATGAAATATGAAAAATTCAATAATCCATATAGGGTCATAAGTTAGTTTGTTGTCATCTATTATTATTGTTATTATTATTTGTTATTATATATGTTTTTTAACAATATAGTAGTATTAATAAGAATGGTTGCTCTATTCTGCCATCTGTTCCACATTAGGGTGTTATTCTGGGTACAATGGATTTTAATGAATTAATCAAATATAATTTTTATTTATCTTGTTTTAGTTTGGAGTATTAACCCCTTAATGACAGAGGACGTACCAGGTATGTCATAGAAAAAACTTCCCTTAATGACAATTGACGTACCTGGTACGTCCTCTGTTGTCTGAAGTGCTGGAAGCAATCATGATCGCTTCCAGCTACTTACAAGGGATTGTAGTCCTGCCTCAATATTGAGGCATCACTGCAATCCCCTATTTTACATACCGATGCAGTAAGGACCACTCTGTGGCCCTCTTTGCTTCCGCTATTGTTGTTAACAAATACCGTTGGTGGGTGGGAGCAGCTTTTGTAGATATTATCCTGATGATCATAGCCAAACCGATTTCACATTGTCGGTGTTTCCTGCCCGGGTGGCGGTTGCGGCCGGGGGGGCGGGTGACAAAATATGCAAACAAATGGAAAAAAAAAAAAGACCGATGTAGCTACAGGGGGATCTCAGTTATTTAGTAAGGGATCTGGGAGGAGGAGGGATGTAAGATCATTTAGGGGGGGGCAGCTACACTACAGAAAACAAAAAATTAATATAAAAAAAAAACCTATTTTGGGGGGTAAATTGGGTACTGACAGGCCAGTACCCAAGATGGTGGCAAATAGGTAGAGGGGGAGGGTTAGAGAGATGTATGGGGGGATCAGGGAGGTTGTGGGGTAAGGGGGGATCGATCACTGCAGACTGTATGAAAAAAAAAAGATTTCAGTACTGGCAGACTTTCTGCTAGTACTTAAGATGGCGGTGATAATTGTGAGGTGGGGGAGGGAGTAGAGCTGTTTGAGGGGGTTCAGGGGGGATCAGGGGGTGGGATGTGTCAGGTGGGAGGCTGATCTCTTCACTAAAGCTAAAAATTAACTACAAGCTACCTAATTAACCCCTTAACTGCTGGGCATATTACAAGTGTGGTGCGCAGCATTATTTAACGGCCTTATTATTACCAAAAAGCAATGCCAAAGCCTTATATGTCTGCTATTTATGAACAAAGGGGATCCCAGAGAAGCATTTACAACCATTTGTGCCATAATTGCAAAAGCTGTTTGTAAATAATTTCAGTGAGAAACCTAAAATTGTGAAAAATTAAATTTTTCTTTTTTTTATTTGATTGTATTTGGCGGTGAAATGGTGGCATGAAATATACCAAAATGGGCCTAGATCAATAATTTGGGTTGTCTACTACACTACACTAAAGCTAAAATTAAACCTAAAAGCTCCTTACAAGCTCCCTAATTAACCCCTTCACTGCTGGGCATAATACACGTGTGGTGTGCAGCGGCATTTAGCGGCCTTCTAATTACCAAAAAGCAACGCCAAAGCCATATATGTCTGCTATTTCTGAACAACGGGGATCCCAGAGAAGTATTTACAACCATTTATGCCATAATTGCACAAGGTGTTTGTAATTAAATTCAGCGAGAAACCTAAAGTTTGTGAAAAGATTATGAAAAAGTCAACATTTTTTTTTATTTGATCGCATTTGGCGGTGAAATGGTGGCATGAAATATACCAAAAATGGGCCTAGATCAATGCTTTGGGATGTCTTCTAAATATAAATATATACATGTCAAGGGATATTCAAGGATTCCTGACAGATATCAGTGTTCCAATGTAACTAGCGCTAATTTTGAAAAAAAGAGGTTTGGAAATAGCAAAGTGCTACTTGTATTTATGGCCCTATAACTTGCAAAAAAAGCAAAGAACATGTAAACATTGGGTATTTCTAAATTCGGGACAAAATTTAGAAACTATTTAGAATGGGTGTATTTTGGTGGTTGTAGATGTGTAACAGATTTTGGGGGTCAAAATTAGAAAAAGTGTGTTTTTTTCAATTTTTTCCTCATATTTTATATTTTTTTATAGTAAATTATAAGATATGATGAAAATAGTGGTATTTGTTTTTGAAAGTCCATTTAATGGCGAGAAAAACGGTATATAATATGTGTGGGTACAGTAAATGAGTAAGAGGAAAATTACAGCTAAACACAAACACTGCAGAAATGTAAAAATAGCCATTGTCATTAAGGGTAAGAAAATTGAAAAATGGTCCGGTCATTAAGGGGTTAAATATATGGGTTTTTTAAAAAAAATGGTGATTGGAACATTTTTTGACCTATAAGAAAAGATTAACAGCTATATAAGGAAAGCTGTTCCTACTGTGGACATATCACATCTTGAGAAAAACCTCACGGTGGCGGTTGAAACGCATTGAGGCAAATATTGAGCCAATCGAGGATCCGTAGAAGCATCAACTCGCTTCCCTTATTCCAGCACGGCTGTGGGCATTGAGTATCGAAATTGGCTGGAGGATTACATTGAAGGAACGACAGACCCACAGGGGACATTGTTTGGTTATTCCTTTCATCTTGTTTGAAGAACTTTTGCAATGTGTTGTTGATGTGCAATAATACATTTTTAACATTGTAAGTACAATATAGTAGTGTGGCGTGCTCTATTTCTATCATCTACACTTGAATCCGGTTGCGCTTTGTTTTTCAAAGATTTTTTGGATTCTACCCTGCTCAGGGCAGTTCGAAGAACACCTCCGGTAAACAGCTACATCTGGTTTCCCGGTTATTTTGATACATTTAGACCTCTTTGGTCTAGGGTGAGAATTTGTTTGTAATCATCTTGTCACGTCATTTGCTGTTCACAGATCCATATTAATTTTTAACTTCACAAGTGTATGATTTTATTTTTATTTCAATTTCATTTTAATTCTTTTTTTTCATTATTATTTTTTATTATATTTGTGTGTTTGGTTATTTATACTTTGTTCTTTATCATATTTTGCATTTTGATTTGTATGAAGAACACTTATATAACACTAGCCATTTGTTAGCAGTATTTGTCTACCCAGATAGCAAGCACTGTTTTAATCTCTCTTTTTTGCTATATATACTAACTTTATTATAATGTTTGCAATTTAGTTTATGGGTGTTAGTGTACTTTGTAACATTTTAGTTATGAGTTTTATAAAGAAAAAACAGAGAGAAAGGAATTAGGGTTAAGTGAACACTCCTAGTAAAGAGCTAATAATCCGGTTAATTTTTTTTAACTTTAATATGTGTTAAAAATGAGGATGCAACCTCTATATTGTGAAATAGATTTCACCAACCAAAGCTTAAATAAAATAGATTTGTTCACCCCCCCTGTTTCCTGTCCGATAGCTGCAGTCATCGGCATCAGGTGCCAGGGGTGAAAAGCATGAAATTCAACTGAAAATTACACAAACATGTTTTGGCCTAAGTAGTGGCCTTTGTCAATGTCAATGTTAATGTAACAAGCCGAAGCACCGAAACTTTGTATCCTCCAATCGTGGTACAATACTGAGCAACGCACTCCATGTGGCCTATCTGTATTGTTTGTAGCCAGTACATGGGCGTATATGACTTGTGTGCATCACGATTGGAGGACAAGTAGTGACATCACAGAAATGGGCGTAAATCATAAACAAAGCTTGACAGCTTATGTATGTATAGGTCTAAGTGTAATCGATAGCTTTCTGTTATTAGCCCTCGTATTCGTAAAATTATTGACTCCGGATTTACTAGAACGCATGTTCCCTGTGATCTTCTCACAATCATAATGTAATATTAAACATTGCTCACCGTATGATCTAACTGTGTATTTCGCAACCAGTCAGTGGGCGTCTATTACTTGTGCATATCGTGTTTGGTAGGGAAATGCTAGCTTCACAGAAAAGTGGGCGTGAATACTAAAGAAAATGAGTGCTTATACACAATACATTGAGGCCAATTTAACAAATGTCTTGCGGACCTCATCTGACAGTGCAGATCAGGTCGGCAAGACATCGCTGAATGCGGAGAGCAATACGCTCTCCGTATTCAGCATTGCACCAGCAGCTTACAAGAGCTGCTGGTGCAATGCCATCCCCTGCAGACTCGCGGGCAATCAGTCGCCAGCAGGGGGTGTCAATCAACCCAATCGTACTCAATCGGGTTGAATTCCGGCGATTCCTGTCCACCTGCTCAGAGCAGGTGGACAGGGTTATGGAGCAGCGATCTTTGTGACCGCTGCTCCATAATTTGTGTTAATCTGAAGACTCGCCAAAACCAGGGGCAATCAAGCTCCATTCAGAGCTTGATAGATAGGCCCCATAGTCTTGTTTTCCGCAATATCTAAGTATAAGCGTGTTCAGTTACTTCTTATTGAATATACTCCTATAAGTATTCTTGGTCCTATTGTGAAATAGTTCGATCTGGTTATTTTTGTAACACATATTCCCCTATGGTAATACCACAATTTATAGGATGGTATTTGATGACATAAAATAGGCTTTTTTGTTAATTAAACAATTCACAAACAGCGATATGTTCAGAAGAAAACCTGCATTGTGCATACATTTGTTATCCCTTAACCACAATATATGGTGATTTAGATCAGAGCATGCTACAGCGCCCATTCTCTATCATGTCATCCCTATATGGTTACTTTAAATTATTCTACGAATAATGTGAGAGCATCTTAACTAAGCTGTATATCTACGTTAGTACTGATACACTATAGTGCTAACAACATAGCATCTGATACTATATCCTAAATTTCAAATAATAGTCTCATAGGGAGTATGTAATCACTGTCAAGACTATAAAAGATTAACTAATACTGTGATGTCATGTATAGGCGGCATTGGTAGTGGATACCCGCTATCTATCATAGGTACTGAAGAAGGTTTTTCAGTTCACAATGTTGGGTTTAGGTCAAATTGTACATATAAATCCTAAATCTTCATACGAATATATTAAGATACCTATACCTTGGTATACTGCCAAATTGTAGCTATGCCCAATGTGTTGCGCTATTAAATGTAGTGACATACCCCATAGTGTAGTGATCTAGATTTCAAAATTATAATGCTTATGATACATTGGGAATAACTATAATAATGGTTACCTGGTTAATAATATGTAGTGATATATTATCCAATATTGGGTTAATTAAGCACAATAACCTATAGTTAAATCCATTCCCATACACCAAACATCACTACGTGAATATAAAATGCACATCATTTCACAGGTGGTGGTATACACCTTTCCATAGGGATAACATTTTCATGTCACTGAATACCTAATGATCAGCATGATTTTGCCAGTGCCTGCCCACTAAGATACAAAAATTATTTGCAAGGTAAAAAATGACAAAAATGTTTATTACAGAAAACCCCAAAAAATATTGGCTTCATTCATTCCATGTGTCATGATTGAATTTAGTCTGACTATCCAATTTGTCTCCTTTTAAAGCAGAGTTTGTTCACATTCCCCACCTCTGATACCGGGTTTTCCTTTTTCCAGTCCCCAGCATCTAAAAGATCCTGTGCTACAGCCATGATTAGTTAGAAAATGCCTGGCCACACTAGTTATTTGTTTGCCATTATTCAAATCCTTGCATGCATTACGGATATTACTAAAGTGTTTCGTCATGCGTTTACCAATTTTTCTAGTGGTCATCCCAACATAGAGAAATTCACATGAGCATGATACACAATAAATTACATTTGTACTTTGGCAGTTATTATGTGTATTTATCCTCCATTTTTTATGAAATCTATCGATCATGAATTCTTTTTTAACCATGTGTTGGCACACTTTACAATTTCCACATGGAACAGAACCCATGTATAATGGTGTTTTTTTTGGCTTTTCTGTTAAAGTGACTTGTAGTGAGACGGTCATTGAGATTGGGTGCTCTCCTAAAAGTAAATAAGGGTTTTTCTAGTAACAGTGGTTTTAAATGCTCATCTCCCATTAAGATATGCCAATGTTTATTGATGATATTAGATAGTATTTCACTTTGATAGTTATACGTGGAGATAAACCTGAGTGTGTTTGTAGAACTATGTTGTTTGGGTCTCAATAAATCATCTCTATCCTTTGCAAGGGCCTTATTATATGTACTAGCCAATGATTTCTTAGAGTATCCACGTAGTAAAAGTCTATTCCTCATATCTGATGCTGCCTTTTTGAACAAGTCTAACGTGGTACTGTTCCTTTTAATTCTTAGATATTCACCATATGGAAGACCTCTCACAGTTGAGGGATGGTGATAACTAGATGCATGTAAGATGTTGTTGGTAGCTGTAGGCTTTCTGTATACATCAGTCTCCAACTTGTTATAAACCGTTTTAATGGTTAAATCTAAGAATTCCACATTACTCACACTAGACGTAAATGTTAAAAAAGGCCAAAAGGATTAGTATTGAGTGTTTTAATAAATTCTTCTAGTATTTCCACTGGCCCAGACCATATAAACAGGATATCATCTATATATCTGGACCAGTGCGATATATATTGGTTGAAGCTGTTCAAGGATTCATGAAAGACTACCATTTCTTCCCACCAGCCAAGATATATATTTGCATAGGTCGGGGCACACAAGGTGCCGATGGCAGTGCCGTATATCTGTAAAAAGAATATGTTGTCAAATACAAAAAAGTTATGGGTTAGAACAAATTTTAGTAGTTTAATTAGGAAGTCATTGGTATCCATACTTATTTCTATGTTTTTCTCAAGAAAATAAGCTACTGCTTTACAACCCCACTCTTTTTGAATACTCGTGTAAAGTGACTCAACATCGCATGTTAGCAATAACGAGTTTGACATAACAGTTATATTCTGTATTTTATTTAATATGTGCATGGTATCCCTTGTATGTGAAGGAAGAGCTTCTACCATATACCTGAGTCTTGCATTTAAGTATCTGCTAGCAAATTCTTTGAGAGAACCGATCCCAGACACGATTGGTCTCCCCGGCTGACAATGAATGTCTTTGTGAATTTTAGGTAACAGATATAAGGTGGAGACCTTAGGATTTTTTACTTCAAGGAATTTATGTTCTTTTTTTATCAATGCACCCTTCTGCTAATGCAGAGTTGATTAACTTATTGTATTGTTCCAAAAACATTTCAGTTGGGTTCCCCAGTAAGCGTTTATAATTTTTGATATTACTTAATTGTTTATTGGCTTCTGCACTATACATGGATGTCGGCCATATCGCAAAATATTCCCTCCCTTGTCACTATTCTTAATTTGGACTTCTGTCCATTCGGACATTTCCTTAAGAGCATCCATTTTTTTTAACATATCGCTGTTTGTGAATTGGTTAACTAACACTCACTGTAAGCTTACGTTTACATTAACCGCCTATTTTGGGTTATCAAATACCATTTTATAAATTGTGGTATTACCATAGGGGAATAAGTGTTACAAAAATAACCGGATCTAACTATTTCACAATAGGGCCAAGTACACTTATAGGAGTATATTCAATAGGAAGTAACTCTCTCTCTCTCTCTCTCTCTCTCTCTCTCTCTCTCTTTATATTGTTTTGGTTTTAATGTAATTAATCAATACTGGAAAAGTTTAACATACATGTGCTACACTTTAAATTAAGTAGCAGATAATGGTGCAAGGAGACAGTGATTTATTATATTTAAATTAAAGGTAGAAAAGATAAGTTGAGTTTAAGTAGTAGGCAAAATGAGGGAAAAAGAGGGGAAAAATGGGAAAAAATAAATAAATGTCTTATCCAGCACTAAATTAGTATCCAACAAATAATATTACACTTAATGGGTTAAATCTGAAACAGTAATACTAACAGCCAGTTATTTACAATAATACACTTCTATTTGGTGCTACATGCAAACTATTATAGAAACAGCAGCAGTGTTCAAAATAAATGTTACAACAAGGAGCCCCTTAATAATTGCAATCTGCAAATTTGCAAACAATGTCCCGAATAGAGATAGAATTAAATCCTTCATAGCACATATATCATAATGGGTATCCCCTTTTGATAGCAGTGGCTAATGGTTAACACCAATTCACAGTCACAGGGGCCGATTTATTATTGTGCGGATGGACATGTTCTATGTAGGAAAAACTTACAGAGAACTCAGAGATAGAATAAAGGAGCACACAAGAGACATTAAAAATAATATGATCAAAACAAGCAGTGTAGCAAGACACTTTGCAATCTATCATAACAGTAATAAAAATGAATTAAGGTTTAGAAGATTGGAACAGATAAACCTAAAAGGCAGAGGGGTGACCTTGGTACTGTATTATTACAAAATGAATGCAAATGGATCCTTAACTTGGAGTCACTGAAACCAACAGGACTTAATGAAGAAATGAATTATGCTCCATTTGTTAATTAAAAATATCAAAGAATACAAGTAGGAGTTACATAGATTTTAAATTTATATATTCCATTACTATTTATTTCCTTTTTGCTAACCATAGCAATAAAAATGGTCTCCTAGAAGACAAAACTTTTCTTTTCTTTTACTCTGAAGCTTAAAGGGACAGTGAACCCAAATTTTTCTTTTGTGATTCAGATAGAGCGTGCAATTTTAAGCAACTTTCTAATTTACTCCTATTATCAAATTTTCTTAATTCTTTTGCGGCTAGATTTAGAGTTTTGTCGGTAACGACCCGCGTAGCTAACGCTGGCTTTTTTTCCCCCGCACCTTTTAAATACCGCTGGTATTTAGAGTTCACAGAAGGCCTGCGTTAGGCTCCAAAAAGGGAGCATATAGCATATTTACCGCCACTGCAACTCTCAATACCAGCGTTGCTTACGGACGCGGCCAGCTTCAAAAACGTGCTCGTGCATGATTCCCCCATAGAAAACAATGGGGCAGTTTGAGCTGAAAAAAAACACCTGCAAAAAAGCAGTATTCAGCTCCTAACGCAGCCCCATTGTTTCCTATGGGGAAACACTTCCTAAGTCTGCACCTAACACCCTAACATGTACTCCGAGTCTAAACACCCCTAACCTTACACTTATTAATCCCTAATCTGCCGACCCCGCTATCACTGACCCCTGCATATTTTTTAACCCCTAATCTGCCGCTTCGTACACCGCCGCAACCTAAATTATACCTATGTACCCCTAATCTGCTGCCCCTAACACCGCCGACCCCTATATTATATTTATTAACCCCTAATCTGCCCCCCACAACGTCGCCGCCAGCTACCTACAATAATTAACCCCTAATCTGCCGACCGGACCTCACCGCTACTATAATAAATGTATTAACCCCTAATCCTCCTCACTAACCCTATAATAAATAGTATTAACCCCTAATCTGCCCTCCCTAACATCGCTGACACCTAACTTCAAGTATTAACCCCTAATCTGTCGACCGGACCTCACCGCTACTCTAATAAATGCCCCTAAAGCTAAGTCTAACCCTAACACTAACACCCCCCTAAATTAAATATAATTTAAATCTAATGAAATAAATTAACTCTCATTAAATAAATTATTCCTATTTAAAGCTAAATACTTACTTGTAAAATAAACCCTAATATAGCTACAAAATAAATAATAATTATATTGTAGCTATTTTAGGATTAATATTTATTTTACAGGCAACTTTGTAATTATTTTAACCAGGTACAATAGCTATTAAATAGTTAATAACTATTTAATAGCTACCTAGATAAAATAATTACAAAATTACCTGTAAAATAAATCCTAACCGAAGTTACCATTAAACCTAACACTACACTATCAATAAATGAATTACATAAAATACCTACAATTATCTACAATTAAATCTAACACTACACTATCAGTAAATTAATTAAATAAAATACCTACAAATAAATACAAATAAATAAACTAAAGTACAAAAAATAAAAAAAGCTAAGTTACAAAAAATAAAAAAATTAATTACAAACATAATAAAAATATTAAAATTTTAAGCTAATTACACCTACTCTAAGCCCCCTAATTAAATAACAAAGCCCCCCAAAATAAAAAAATGCCCTACCCTATTCTAAAATTAAAATAGAAAAGCTCTTTTACCTTACCAGCCCTTAAAAGGGCCTTTTGCGGGGCATGCCCCAAAGATTTCAGCTCTTTTGCCTGTAAAAAAAACATACAATACCCCCCCACATTACAACCCACCACCCACATACCCCTAATCTAAGCCAAACCCCCCTTAAATAAACCTAACACTAAGCCCCTGAAGATCTTCCTACCTTATCTTCACCACACCGGGTATCTATCACCGATCCGTCCAGGCTCCGAAATCTTCATCCAAGCCCAAGCGGGGGCTGGAGATCCATCATCCAGCTGAAGTCTTCTATCAAGCGGCAAGAAGAAGTCCAGAAGAGGCTCCAAAGTCTTCATCCTATCCGGGCAGAAGAGGAGATCCGGACCGGCAACCATCTTCATCCAAGCGGCATCTTCTATCTTCATCCGATGACGAGCGGCTCCATCTTGAAGACCTCCGGCGCGGATCCATCCTCTTCTTCCGACGTCCTAAATCCAAATGAAGGTTCCTTTAAATGACGTCATCCAAGATGGCGTCCTTCGAATTCCGATTGGCTGATAGGATTCTATCAGCCAATCGGAATTAAGGTAGGAATCAGCCAATCAGATTCAAGTTCAATCCGATTGGCTGATCCAATCAGCCAATCAGATTGAGCTTGCATTCTATTGGCTGATCGGAACAGCCAATAGAATGCAAGCTCAAGCTGATTGGCTGATTCAATCAGCCAATCAGATTTTCCCTACCTTAATTCCAATTGGCTGATAGAATCCTATCAGCCAATCGGAATTCGAGGGACGCCATCTTGGATGACGTCATTTAAAGGAACCTTCATTCAGACTTAGGACGTCGGAAGAAGAGGATGGATCCGCACTGGAGGTCTTCAAGCTGGAGCCGCTCGTCATCGGATGAAGATAGAAGATGCCGCTTGGATGAAGACGGTTGCCGGTCCAGATCTCCTCTTCTGCCCGAATAGGATGAAGACTTTGGAGCCTATTCTGGACTTCTTCTTGCCGCTTGATAGAAGACTTCAGCCGGATGATGAATCTCCAGTCCCCGCTTGGGCTTGGATGAAGATTTTGGAGCCTGGACGGATCGGTGATAAATACCCGGTGTGGTGAAGATAAGGTAGGAAGATCTTCAGGGCCTTAGTGTTAGGTTTATTTAAGGGGGGTTTGGGTTAGATTAGGGGTATGTGGGTGGTGGGTTGTAATGTTGGGGGGGTATTGTGTTTATTTTTACAGGCAAAAGAGCTGAATTCTTTGGGGCATGCCCCGCAAAAGGCCCTTTTAAGGGCTGGTAAGGTAAAAGAGTTTTTCTATTTAAATTTTAGAATAGGGTAGGGCATTTTTTTATTTTGGGGGGCTTTTTTATTTTATTAGGGGGCTTAGAGTAGGTGTAATTAGCTTAAAATTGTTGTAATATTTTTATTATGTTTGTAATTACATTTTCTTTTTTGTAACTTAGCTTTTTTATTTTTTGTACTTTAGTTAGTTTATTTAATTGTATTTATTTGTAGGTATTTCATGTAATTAATTTATTGATAGTGTAGTGTTAGATTTAATTGTAGGTATTTTATTTAATTAATTTATTGATAGTGTAGTGTTAGGTTTAATTGTAACTTAGGTTAGGATTTATTTTACAGGTAATTTTGTAATTATTTTAACTAGGTAGCTATTAAATAGTTCTTAACTATTTAATAGCTATTGTACCTGGTTAAAATAAATACAAAGATGCCTGTAAAATAAATATTAATCCTAAAATAGCTACAATATAATTATTATTTATATTGTAGCTATATTAGGGATTATTTTACAGGTAAGTATTTAGCTTTAAATAGGAATAATTTATTTAATAAGAGTTAATTTATTTTGTTAGATTTAAATTATATTTAACTTAGGGGGGTGTTAGGGTTAGACTTAGCTTTAGGGGTTAATACATTTATTATAGTAGCGGTGAGGTCCGGTCGGCAGATTAGGGGTTAATACTTGAAGTTAGGTGTCGGTGATGTTAGGGAGGGCAGATTAGGGGTTAATACTATTTATTATAGGGTTATTGAGGTGGGAGTGAGGCGGATTAGGGGTTAATAACTTTATTATAGTAGCGGTGAGGTCCGTTCGGCAGATTAGGGTTTAATAATTGTAGGTAAGGTAGCAGCGACGTTGGTGGCGGCAGATTAGGGGTTAATAAATATAATATAGGGGTCGGCGGTGTTAGGGGCAGCAGATTTGGGGTACATAGGGATAACGTAGGTTGCGGCGGTGTGCGGTCGGCAGATTAGGGGTTAAAAAAATTTAATAGAGTGGCGGCGATGTGGGGGGGCCTCGGTTTAGGGGTACATAGGTAGTTTATGGGTGTTAATGTACTTTAGAGCACAGTAGTTAAGAGCATTATGAACCGGCGTTAGCCCAGGAAGCTCTTAACTCCTGACTTTTTTCTGAGGCTGGAGTTTTGTCGTTAGATTTCTACCGCTCACTTCAGCCAAGACTCTAAATGCTGGCGTTAGAAAGATCCCATTGAAAAGATAGGATACGCAAATGGCGAAGGGGGATCTGCGGTATGGAAAAGTCACGGCTGCAAAGTGAGCGTTAGACCCTTTCCTGACTGACTCTAAATACCAGAGGTAGCCCAAAACCAGCGTTAGGAGCCTCTAACGCTGGTTTTGACAGCTAACGCCAAACTCTAAATCTAGCCGCAAGTATCTTTATTTGAAATGCAAGCATGTAAGTTTAGATGCCGGCCCATTTTTGGTGAACACACTGTGTTGTTCTTGTCCAGGAATATAGCAAAAAGCAGGCACTGCACCGAGGGATCCATAAAAATAGAAAATACTTTATTGAAATAAGTTTTAAAACAAGTAAACAGCAACAAACGCTGTAATACACGCAAAAAACAATGGCAGGAGTGTAGGAGACACAACAAGCTGTCTGACTAGTTTCGCGTCCCTTTAGGACGCTTATTCAGATACATGTTTGAGATGTAGAGCAGCCTGTATTTAAAGGGGAGACTTGTATTTGATTTGCTGTTACACGTGTTACAAGTTAATGCGATACAGCTAATTCTTTGTTAACCCCTTAGAATACAGGTCACTCTATTTATGCATCTCAAAGTGAAAGATATTTTAAAAACAAAATAATGAACCCACTTTTAGCATGATTTAAATGTACATATATGGTCCCACTTAGCAGAATTGTCTACTATACACTGGAGAAACACTTTACAGAAAAAAAGGATAATTAGAATTAAATCTATTATTATAACATAAAAACCTGCTTCATATGTACATCAGGGAATTGGCAAAATTGGTAATAACTTTAAGAACAGTAATATACATTAAAACCTACTTGGTATACAGAAAGAAGTATATATTACTAACAAATTTAGATCCAATGATATGCAAAAATATTAGAGATATGACTTTAGAGCAACAGTACCTAAGTATGTTACAATGCACAACTAGGTAGCAATTAATGGAACTAAGTTTTGACATAGTTTCAGAGTTAGTTGTCAATAAAGAAATTGATATCACACTCACGATTCATCCCCAAAGGGGAGCAAGTTTTTAACTTCAAAATCCAGAATAGTTCCTTTTTCTCCAAAATTTTGAATTTATTTCCCCTTCTAATGGATGTGGTTGCGATATCTATGCTTTTTATATACATGTTAGCCTCATTCATTAGATGATAACCATTGAAGTGATTTGCAACTGCTGAATCTTTATTATAATTTTTGGTATCTCTGGTGTGTTCATTAAATCTTTTACGGGCCTCCCTAGAAGTTTGACCTGTGTACTGCAACTGGCACAGGTTGCAAGTAAGAAGGTAAACCACAAACAATTTGCATAAAAATCTATGGAATATTCTTTCCCTGTATTGCAACTAGAGAAATTGTTACCCTCCTGAATATGTATACACATGTGGCAGTTGCGTCTACCACATCTGTAGTTCCCTTTATGTTGTAACCAATTCTGTTTTTTTGCATTTGTTCTCATAACTAGACTTGGTGATATTGTTTGGCCTAAAGTTTTGGATTTTTTCGGAACATATTTAATGTTGTTTACGTAAGGTTTTAAGATATCATCCCCTAAGAGGACGTGAGAGTGCTTTTTTAAGATTTTTATAATTTCATTGTATTGTTTTGAATATGCCGTAGTGAATACTATGGCATCTTCGAAACTAGACTTCTCCTTCTTGTCTGGATTTTGTTTTTTAGGGACGCTATTAAGTGTTCTTATTTCTTTGCAACATTTTTCAAGACTGTTGGTATTATAGCCCCTACATATTAATCTGTTTTTTAGTTCTAGAGATTGGGACTCATATATTTCATTAGACTTGGTATTTCTGTGAATTCTAATAAATTGCCCCCTAGGTATGGCCTTAATCACATGTGTAGGGTGTTGGGAAGTGGCATGCAAAATGGTATTACCAGCCATTTATTTACGAAAGGTGCTGGTAATTATTTTGTTGTCACTAATCTGTAATGTTAAATCCAAATAGTTTATACTGTTGGTACTGAACATTCCTGTAAATTTAAGATTGAATGAATTTACATTTATATATTATAAAAATGTATTAAACTCCATCTCATTGAGGGGCTTTTTTACAATGACCAACAGGTCATCAATATACCGTATGTATAATAAAATGTCCTCAAGCCAGGGGTTGTATATACAATAGATATGTGACAACTCCCACCAAGAGACGTACAGATTGGCAAATGTGGGGGCAAATTTAGCCCCCATGGCAGTGCCACATATCTGATTGTAATACACCCCATCAAACCAAAAATAGTTATGGGAGAGTCGAAATCTTAATACATCACCTACATATTGTTTAGTATAATCATTTAGATCCATCTCTCTGTGTAGGAAGAATTCTACAGCTTGTACCCCTGATTCTAGAGGAATACAGGTGTAAAGAGAACACACATCAATAACCGCCCATGAGAAACCATCCTTCCAATCTACAGTGTCCAGTATTTGTATGAGCTGGGCACCATCTTTAACCCCTTAATGACCGCAACACTTTTCCATTTTATGTCCGTTTGGGACCAAGGCTATTTTTACATTTCTGCGGTGTTTGTGTTTAGCTGTAATTTTCCTCTTACTCATTTACTGTACCCACACATATTATATACCGTTTTTCTCGCCATTAAATGGACTTTCTAAAGATACCATTATTTTCATCATATCTTATAATTTACTATAAAAAATTTTATAAAATATGAGGAAAAAATTGAAAAAAACACACTTTTTCTAACTTTGACCCTCAAAATCTCCTACACTTCAACAACTACCAAAAAACTCCCATGCTAAATAGTTTCTAAATTTTGTCCTGAGTTTAGAAATACTCAATGTTTACATGTTCTTTGCTTTTTTTGCAAGTTATAGGGCAATAAGTACAAGTAGCACTTTGCTATTTCCAAAATTTTTTAAAAAAAATTAGCGATAGTTACATTGGAACACTGATATCTGTCAGGAATCCCTGATTAACCCTTCACATATATATATTTTTTAAAAGAACACAACCTAAGGTATTAAACATGGGGTATTTTCACTCTTTCCATGCAACTATTTTACCACCAATCTATGCCAAAGTTTGAAAAAAAAAATAAAAAAGTGGTGATTTTTTGACAAAATAGCAATTCAAGAATACATTTACTGAGAACGTTAAGGGTTACTGCCAAATAACACCCCAATATGTCTTCAGCAGCATCTCCTGAGTACAGTGATACCACCCATGTATAGGTCTGTTGGGTTCTCTGGGGGTTAAAAGGCCTTATTTTTAGGGGGCGCATTCCAGTTTTTTAATTTGGAATTTTCACATCTGTCGTCATGCACCCATGTCCTATTTGGGACATTTCTGAAGCCGGACAATGCAAATTACCCCCATCAAACCATATATTTTTAAAAAGTAGACACCCTAGGGTATTTCAAATGCTGGTATTTTAACACTTTGCATGCACTAATTCAACCACCAGTCTTTGTCAAACTTTTGGGTAGTCATTTTGGTGTGTTATTTTTCACACGCATTGTACTTTAGGCATGGATTCTCAGTTCCTGTTATATGTTACTGACCAAAAACACCTCAATATGTGTTCAACAACAACTTCTGAACACAGTGATACCCCCCATGTATAGGTGTGTCGGGTTCTCTGGGGGCTAAAAGGCCTTAATTTTAGGGGGCGCATTCCAGTTTATCAACTTGGAATTTTCACATCTGTCATCATGCACCCATGTCCTATTTGGGACATTTCTGAAGCCGGCCAATGTAAATTACCCCCATCAAACCATATATTTTTGAAAAGTAGACACCCTAGGGTATTTCAAATGCTGGTATTTTAACACTTTCCATGCACTAATTCAACCACTAGTCTTTGTCAAACTTTTAGGTAGTCATTTTTTTGCATTATTTTTCACACACATTGTACTTTAGGCATATATTCTCAGTCCCTGTTATGTGTTACTGCCAAAAAAAACCTCAATATGTATTCAACAACATCTCCTGAGTACAGTGATACCCCCCATGTATAGGTGTGTCGGGTTCTCTGGGGGCTAAAAGGCCTTAATTTTAGGGGGCGCATTCCAGTTTTTCAACTTGGAATTTTCACATCTGTCATCATGCACCCATGTCCTATTTGGGACATTTCTGAAGCCGGCCAATGTAAATTACCCCCATCAAACCATATATTTTTGAAAAGTAGACACCCTAGGGTATTTCAAATGCTGGTATTATAACACTTTCCATGCACTAATTCAACCACTAGTCTTTGTCAAACTTTTAGGTAGTCATTTTTTTGCATTATTTTTCACACACATTGTACTTTAGGCATATATTCTCAGTCCCTGTTATGTGTTACTGCCAAAAAAAACCTTAATATGTATTCAACAACATCTCCTGAGTACAGTGATACCCTCCATGTATAGGTGTGTCGGGTTCTCTGGGGGCTAAAAGGCCTTAATTTTAGGGGGCGCATTCCAGTTTTTCAACTTGGAATTTTCACATCTGTCATCATGCACCCATGTCCTATTTGGGACATTTCTGAAGCCGGCCAATGTAAATTACCCCCATAAAACCATATATTTTTGAAAAGTAGACACCCTAGGGTATTTCAAATGCTGGTATTTTAACACTTTCCATGCACTAATTCAACCACTAGTCTTTGTCAAACTTTTAGGTAGTCATTTTTTTGCATTATTTTTCACACACATTGTACTTTAGGCATATATTCTCAGTCCCTGTTATGTGTTACTGCCAAAAAAACCTCAATATGTATTCAACAACATCTCCTGAGTACAGTGATACCCCCCATGTATAGGTGTGTCGGGTTCTCTGGGGGCTAAAAGGCCTTAATTTTAGGGGGCGCATTCCAGTTTTTCAACTTGGAATTTTCACATCTGTCATCATGCACCCATGTCCTATTTGGGACATTTCTGAAGCCGGCCAATGTAAATTACCCCCATCAAACCATATATTTTTGAAAAGTAGACACCCTAGGGTATTTCAAATGCTGGTATTTTAACACTTTCCATGCACTAATTCAACCACTAGTCTTTGTCAAACTTTTAGGTAGTCATTTTTTTTGCATTATTTTTCACACACATTGTACTTTAGGCATATATTCTCAGTCCCTGTTATGTGTTACTGCCAAAAAAAACCTCAATATGTATTCAACAACATCTCCTGAGTACAGTGATACCCCCCATGTATAGGTGTGTCGGGTTCTCTGGGGGCTAAAAGGCCTTAATTTTAGGGGGCGCATTCCAGTTTTTCAACTTGGAATTTTCACATCTGTCATCATGCACCCATGTCCTATTTGGGACATTTCTGAAGCCGGCCAATGTAAATTACCCCCATCAAACCATATATTTTTGAAAAGTAGACACCCTAGGGTATTTCAAATGCTGGTATTTTAACACTTTCCATGCACTAATTCAACCACTAGTCTTTGTCAAACTTTTAGGTAGTCATTTTTTTGCATTATTTTTCACACACATTGTACTTTAGGCATATATTCTCAGTCCCTGTTATGTGTTACTGCCAAAAAAAACCTCAATATGTATTCAACAACATCTCCTGAGTACAGTGATACCCCCCATGTATAGGTGTGTCGGGTTCTCTGGGGGCTAAAAGGCCTTAATTTTAGGGGGCGCATTCCAGTTTTTCAACTTGGAATTTTCACATCTGTCATCATGCACCCATGTCCTATTTGGGACATTTCTGAAGCCGGCCAATGTAAATTACCCCCATCAAACCATATATTTTTGAAAAGTAGACACCCTAGGGTATTTCAAATGCTGGTATTTTAACACTTTCCATGCACTATTTCAACCACTAGTCTTTGTCAAACTTTTGGGTAGTCATTTTTTTTGTGTTATTTTTCACACACGTTGTACTTTAGGCATATATTCTCAGTCCCTGTTATGTGTTACTGCCAAAAAAAACCTCAATATGTATTCAACAACATCTCCTGAGTACAGTGATACCACCCATGTATAGGTGTGTTGGGTTCTCTGGGGGCTAAAAGGCCTTATTTTTAGGGGGCGCAGTCCAGTTTTTCAACTTGGAATTTTCACATCCCATGCACCCATGTCCTATGTAGGACATTTCTGAAGCCGGCCAATGTAATTTACCCCCATCAAACCATATATTTTTGAAAAGTAGACACCCTAGGGTATTTCAAATGCTGGTATTTTAACACTTTCCATGCACTAATTCTTTGTCAAACTATTAGGCAGTCATTTTTTGTGTGTTATTTTTCACACACATTGTACTTTAGACATGAATTCTCAGCTCCTGTTATGTGTTACTGCCAAAGAAGACCCCAATATGTGTTCACCAACATCTCCTGAGTACAGTGATACCACCTATGCATAAGTTTCTTGGCTTGTTCGGGGGGTGTAATGCCAAATGTCTAACATGCGTTTGTGATTTTTTTTTCACATTTAACATATTTTCTTTGCCTATTGTCTTTTTGGGGGTATTTTAACATACCCCAATTTATTTGTTTCCATGAATGTGCATATTTTTGAAATGTTGACACCCCAAGGTATTGTATATGGTGTGCTTTGATGCATTTGAAGTAACTGTTTTAGCTAAAAAAATTGGAGAAAGTGTATGGTGGCATTTTTTCAATTTTCATTTTTACACACACATTGCTTTTTGACTATGATTTAGGAGAGACTGTTGTAAGTTAGTGCAAAAAAATACTTCAGGTTGTTTTCTGCAAGGCACCTTGAGAACACCTATGTCCCCCATGCATAGGTTTGACAGGGGTTTTTGTAAAAAAAAAAAAAAGAACAGCCCCATTTTAGAAAAAAAAATATATTAGTGAAATGTAAAAATCTGGCACATTAAAAGTAAAAAAATAACAACAAAAAATTTAACAGTAAACATAACAAAAAAAAAATAACAGCAAATGTATTTATTTTTTAAAAATTGACCATTGTATGGTACCGTTTGAAGCAGTCCCCAATGCAGAGTCCAGGCTGTCCAGGGCAATCAGGACAGTGATATACAGTGTCCCTTCTCTGCCCCCTCTTGGTACAGAATCTGCATTTTTTTTGTGGTCTCTGCTTTGCGGCAGTAGGGGGGATTTTAAAAATAAAATGAGTAGCCCCAACTCTGCTCTCTCCCATCACCGCCCGGGGAGCAGGTGCATCATGGTACAAAATCCCCGAAATGATCTGGAGCTGAAATTGTAAAAAAGTCTGTTTCATTCCGGGGTTTGCTTTTTTGAACAACAAAAAAGCGTTGTGGGTTGCAATCTGCATTAGGTAAATTGCAACCTTTTTGTACCAGGCCCTTGTCTTCCGCATAATTAGGTAGGGCTGCAGCAGCTGATCTGCCAGATCAACCCCACCCATATGTCGGTTATAAGACTTGATGCACACTGGCTTCCTTATGATCTCAGCTCTGCCACGTACAGAGACCGCCACCGTCCTCTCTGTGTGGATGGTGGTAAGAAGGTATACATCCTTCTTGTCCCTGTACTTAAGTGCCAACAGCTCCTCTTGGCGCAGAGCTGAGGTCTCCCCCCTTCGTAGCCGGGTGCGTACAAGTTGTCCTGGGAAACCTTTGCGGTTCTTTTTAATAGTACCGCAAGCTACTGTATCAAAGCAATACAGTAGCTTGAACAAAAGGACACTTGTATAATAATTGTCTAAGTACAAGTGATACCCTTTGTTCATTAGGGGTAATATCAGGTCCCAGACAATCTTGCCAGTGGTTCTCATATGTTCTGGGCAACCTGGAGGGTCAAGGTGGCTATCCTTTCCCTCATACACCCGGAAGGCCTGAGTATACCCAGTCTCGCTCTCACAGAGCTTATACACCTTTACCCCATACCTGGAGCGCTTGGAAGGAATATACTGCTTGAATCCCAGCCTTCCCTTATACTTCATCAGGGATTCATCAACGCATATATTCCTTCCAGGTGTATAAGCCTCTGCAAACCTGGCAGAAAAGTGGGTAATCAGGGGGCGGATTTTATACAGCCTGTCAAATTGGGGATGCTCCCTAGGGGGGCACAGGCTGTTGTCGCTGAAGTGCATGAAATGAAGAATCATTTCATATCTCTGCCTCGACATACTCTGGGAGAAAATGGGGGTAGAGCAGATGGGGCTACTGCTCCAGTAGGAGCGAACGGAGGGTTTCTTTATGATGCCCATCAGCATAGTCAATGCCCAGAATTTTTTAAATTCTGGCACATTGATGGGGGCCCATTGCTGCTTTGCCAAATATGTTTCAGGCTTTGCAGCACGGTACTGATGGGCATATAAATTAGTTTGGGCGACAATGTTCCCCAATACATCATCACCCAGAAACACCTCCAGAAACTGTTGGGGGCTAAAACCTGCCACATCTATATTTATGCCAGCATTTGCTGTGAAGGGTGGGATATCTGGCCTCTGGAGATGAGGCGTTACCCACTCTTCAGCGGCAATGGCAGCAACACGCCTCCTTCTAGCAGGGGGGCTGGCAGGGGGGCTAGCAGCCACAGATACATCACTATCAGTTGAGACTGCATCTAATGATGTATCTGAGCATATGGCAGGGTTAAAATTGGGGTCTGAGTCAGACATAGAGGCATCTGACTCTGACGCAAGGATGGCATACGCCTCCTCAGCACTATATCTTTTCTGTGACATTTTTGTATCTGTCACAGAAAACCAAAATTAATTAATTAACTAAATGGCCTTTGGGTTTTTTTTTTAAAAAAGTACAGCTATGCTAATGCCAGTGATTTATAGCGATCACTGGCAAGCTAGGGGTTAAATACTCTTTAAATTAAATTAAATTAACTAAATGGCCTTTGGGTTTTTTAAAAAAAAAGTACAGCTATGCTAATGCCAGTGATTTATAGTGATCACTGGCAAGCTAGGGGTTAAATACTCTTTAAATTAAATTAGCTAAATGGCTCTGAAAGGAGCCTTTGGGTTTTTAAAAAATTACAACAACAAAAATTAACCCCTAAAAAAATGCACAGACAGCAAAAAAGTACAGCTATGCTAATGCCAGTGATTTATAGCGATCACTGGCAAGCTAGGGGTTAAATACTCTTTAAATTAAATTAAATTAGCTAAATGGCTCTGAAAGGAGCCTTTGGGTTTTTAAAAAATTACAACAACAAAAATTAACCCCTAAAAAAATGCACAGACAGCAAAAAAGTACAGCTATGCTAATGCCAGTGATTTATAGCGATCACTGGCAAGCTAGGGGTTAAATACTCTTTAAATTAAATTAAATTAGCTAAATGGCTCTGAAAGGAGCGTTTAGGTTTTTAAAAAATTACAACAACAAAAATTAACCCCTAAAAAATGCACAGACAGCAAAAAAGTACAGCTATGCTAATGCCAGTGATGTATAGCGATCACTGGCAAGCTAGGGGTTAAATAGTCTTTAAATTAAATTAAATTAGCTAAATGGCTCTGAAAGGAGCCTTTGGGTTTTTAAAAAAAAATACAACAAAAATTAACCCCTAAAAAAAATGCACAGACAGCAAAAAAAGTGCAGCTGTGCTACTGCCAGTGATTTATAGTGATCACTGGCAAGCTAGGGGTTAATGGCTCTGAAAAGAGCCTTTAGATTTTACATTTTTTAACAAATAAAAGAAATAAATCTTTCTCTCTGCTAAATACAGGTCTCTCTCTCTCTCCAACAAAATAGCAAGTGAGGAGAGGGAGGGAGATCCACACTGATCAGAGTCAATATTTACAAATATTGACCTGATCAGACAAATGGGAGATTTTATTATTATTTTTTTTTTTCTAAGAAGGCTCAGATTGGGTGACCCTAGCTTGCCCCTATGGTGAGACAGGCTAGGGACACCCCCAGAGGCCCCATGATGCACCGGGCATCGCCATTTTGGAAGCCTCATGGGGGAGGGGGGGGGGGCTATATGTGGGGGCTTTTTATTTTATTACCGTTTTTTTTTAAACATTTTTTATTTAATTTATTTACTAACTAAGTGCCTCGACCCACCGAGGCACTTAGCACACTAGCAGAGCATCGGAAGCGTGTCCGATCGCTTCCGATGCTCTGCTGCACTGCCGGGCTCCACGTGGAGCAAAACCGGAAGTGATCACTCAAGGGGGAGTGATCGCTCCGGTCCCGGCACTCCGTAACAGCACTGCAGGGATGCCCAGACATCGAGGCATCCCTGCAGTACTGTAATAGTGCCTGGAAGCGATCTTGATCGCTTCCAGCACTCACTTTAGCCGAGGACGTGCAGGGTACGTCGTCAGGCGTTAACTGCCTTTTTTTTTCAGACGTACCCTGCACGTCCTCGGTCACTAAGGGGTTAAGATAGGATAGCTGTTTTCTGGCTATAGGTTGTAGTACCTCGTCTAGCCATGCCCCCAATGGCTCAAACAAGGACCCCACCCCAGAGACAATAGGTCTGCCTGGTGGGGTGGAAGGGTTCTTGTGAACCTTGGGGACATGGTAGAAAATCGGAGTAAGAGGGTTATCAGGAATTAAGTTGGAGAAATCCTTTTCCCCAAAGACCCCTAAAGTTACACCTTCCCTTACTATACATTCCAATTTCTTTTTGTAGGAGTAAATGGGATTTCCAGGGAGTCATTTATACACCTCAGTATCACTGAGTTGTCTGAGAGCTTCAGTGAAATAAGCCTCTCTGTCTTGAATAACAATGCTGCCACCCTTGTCTTCATTTTTAATGACAATATTGGTATTGTCTTGAAGTGACCTTAATGCCTGTTTCTCTTTATAAGACAGATTATGGGTGGCAGCATTGACATTTTCCCTTATTTCCAATTCAAATATGTCTTCCTGGACCATTTTTTGGTATGCATTAATAATTGTACCTCTGTAATGGGTGGGGTAGAAATCTGATTTTGTTCTTTTTGGACGCACCAGTTTGTTAGGCAAAGGGGACTTGTTGTCTCCACTGTACAGGTCAGAAAGAGTGACCAAGGCCTGGGCATCCTCAAAGGGCAAAATGGGATCAATAAAACATTGTGTGGTAGTGATATTAGAGTTAGTAATCTCCATTGTTTTATCTTTGGAATCTGTAAGTGCAAAATACCCTTTTAGTGCCAACTTACAAATGAATTTGTTTATGTCCAAAAGGGTGTTAAAGCAAGAGAAATTACCCAAAGGTGCAAAACCTAAACCTTTGGTTAATACTTGTAATTCCTCTTTTTTTGGGACATATTTAGACAGATTGACACTAACATTATCACTGACAGTGTGAGTAATTGCTTCTGAGTCCTCAAAATTATATAAATGAGATGTCACTGTCCTTTCTTTTGTTGTCAAAGGTCCCCGGATGTTGCCTAGAGCGTTGTATCATATCTCAATGCATCAACTGTGTTGTTCTTGCTGATTGATGGATAAATTCACCCACCAATAAACAAGTGCTGTCCATGGTCTGAACCAAAAAAATAGCTTAGATGCCTTCTTTTTCAAATAAAGAAAGCAAGAGAACGAGGAAAAATTGATAATAGGAGTAAATTAGATAGTTGCTTAAATTTGCATGCTCTATCTGAATCATGAAATAAAAAAATTGGGTTCAGTGTCCTTTTAAATATTGAAGATACAAATTAAAAGTTTTCCTTTAATGCTTTTCCTTTCTTTCCTTTCAGTTCTAAGAAAGCAATGTAAATGTATCAAAAAGATAGATACATATACTGGTAGTGTATAAAAATAAAAGTGGTTAAGAAAAATGTAAACATCAAAAAAAATGTTTAATCTGTAATAACGGTCTTTAATAAAGGGTTAATAGAGAAATGATACTTAGTATTAAAATAAAGGTGGTTAAGAAAAATGCAAACGTCAAAATTCTGTAAAAAGGACTTGAATAAAATTAAACAAGCTACTAAAGTGAAACAAAGTCCCACAGCACAGTGACTGTGAACTGGTGTTAACAAATAGCCACTGCTATCTAAAGGGGATCTCTATTGCAATATATGTCCTACAACGGATTTAATACCATCTCTATTCAGGCTATTGTTTGCAAATTTGCAGATTGCAATTATTAAGGGGCCCCTTGTCGTAGCATTTATTTTGAATACTGCTGCTGTTTCTGTAATTGTTTGTATTTAGCACCAAATATAAATTTATTATTGAATATAACTGGCTGTTAGTATTACGGTTTCAGATTTAACCCTTTAAGTTTAATATTAATTGTTGTATAATAGTTTAGTGCTGAATAAGACTCCTTTTTCCCATTTTTCCCCTCTTTTTTCCTCATTCTGCCTACTACGTAAACTCTTCTTATCTTTTCTACCTGTAATATACATAAAGAAGAAAATCCAAAAGGAAGACGTCAGCACCAACAATTCATCAAAGTGTAGTCTTTATTCAAAGTGACATGCAGACAGAAAGCAGCAATGTTTCGGGTCTATCTGACCCTTAGTCATGCTATAGAACACTAACATATATAGCCCCTGTTTGGTAATTTATTATTTAACCTGTTCACTCCTTGTAACATATACTTTTCACATTAAAGGGACATTAAATCCAAACAAATTATTTCATGATTCAGATAGAGAATATAATTTTTAAAACGTTTCCAATTTACTTCTATTATCATGTTATTCTTTGTTGAATTGATACCTAGGTAGGTAGCGTGCACATGCCTGAAGACCTACATGACAGGAAATAGTGCTGCCATCTAGTGTTCCAGCTAATGTTATTGCAAAACTGATGCTATATAGTGATGCAGATACGTGCACACTCTTAAGCTTACATTTCTGCTTTTCAAATAAGGATAACAAGAAAATAAAGAAAATATGATAACAGAAGTAAATCCGAAAGTTGTTTAAAATTTGATGTTCTATCTAAATCATGAAAGAAAAAAAATTGGGTTTTATGTCCCTTTAACTATTGCCATCTAGTGGAGATGTAATACAATTTTTAATTTTAAACATACTTTTTTCCTTTCACTTTTTTGTTATTTAAATTAGGCTACTGATAGATTGATAGTCAGATTATGGGAACAATAAATGTATCTATTAAAAAAAAAATTCACGGACAATTAAAAATACATATATATATGTATGTTTGAAAATTATAAAAACAAATGTAGGTCATAATCCTTATTTAATCCTATAGCATGTAGAGTTTTAAAATTGTGTGTCCACCAAACTTCTCTCCTTTTCAGTAACAATTCACTATCCCCACCCCTTATTAGTTTTGGGATGTGATCTATAATCTGGAACCTAAGCTGGCTGACTGTGGGCCCTGCCTCAATAAAATGGGCAGAGACTGGGAGGGTCCTATCCCCGCACCTAATAAAAGATTTGTGGGCACTGATTCTATCTTTAATGGGGTGTATGGTCTTGCCCACATAGCCCCGCCCACATGGGCATTTCAGTAAGTACACCATATGATCAGTGTCACCTGTGTAAAAACCATTTATCTCTCTTCTTTTTCTATCATTCACTTGTGCTACATATTTACCCTTTATCATTGAATCACATTGTGCATAGTGGAGGCAAGGATATGATCCCTTATTGGGGGTAGATAAATAATTTATTTTTTCTTCCCTCATTGTTCCCATATCTGCCTTTATCAGCATGTCCCTAAGGTTTTTCACTCTCTTATATGAGTGAATAGGGGATAATAGAATTCATTCATGTTAGAATTATATTTTCTTAGCAAATACCAGTGTTTCTTGATGATGCCAGATATTCTTTCACTAAACATAATATAATATGATATATTACACCTTGTTACTGTATTGCATTCTCCCCCCTCAGTTAGCACATCTTGTTTGCAGTTTGTTATTAAAGATTTGGGATATCCCCTTTGTTTAAACTTGGCGGCCATCTGTTCTAGTCTTATTGGTTGAAGGTTTTTATCCTTCACTTTTCTCAATGTTCTAACGAACACTTGGGGAGTTAAACACTTGTTTAGGGTGGTAACTGTCATAATGTAAAAGTGTATTACGATCAGTGGGTTTATTATATAGGTCAGTAGTTAGTATGCAGTCTTTTTTGTATACTACTGTATCCAAATAACGTATGCTTGGTTCTGAGTGATTCAAAGTGAATCTCAGACTGTCTGTACTTCTATTTAATTCATCCACAAATTCCTGCAATGTGGTTAATGTGCCCCCCAACCACACACCAAATACGTCATCTATAAAACGAAGCCAAAGCTTGCAACTTGATTGGAGGGTCATGTTAGTATATACATATCTTTTTTCAAATTGGCTGACGAAAATATTGGCCTATGAAGGGGCCACAATAGAGCCCATGGTCGTTACTTTTTTGGAGGTAAAAAGTGTAATGGAAAGAAAGTAGTTCAGATACAGTACTATATTTAAAAGGTCCTCAATAAATTGTCATTTGGGCATAGAGAAATGTGTCTCTTGTTTTATCAATTTTATGGGGCCTATCTATCAAACTCTGAAAGGAGATTGATGGCCCGTGTTTCTGGCGAGTCTTCAGACTCGCCAGAAACACCAGTTATGAAGCAGCGGTCTAAAGACTGCTGCTCCATAACCCTGTCCACCTGCTCTGAGCAGGCGGACAGACATAAACGGAATTCAACCCGATCGAGTACAATTGGGTTGATTGACACACCCTGCTGGCGGTCCATTGGCCGCGAGTCTGCAGGGGGCAGCGTTGCACCAACAGCTCTTGTGAGCTGCTGGTGCAATGTTAAATGCGGAGAGCGTATTGCTCTCTGTATTCAGCGAGGTCTGGCAGACCTGATCCACACTGTCGGATCAGTTTCATCAGACTTTGATAAATCGAGGCCTATTACTGAGGATATGCCTGCTTCATGGGGGATTGCTGTGTCTAGACTAACTACATCAAGGGTAAATAGAATGTCATAGTCTTCACTTTGTATTTTTTTTTTTTTTAAGTTTTCAAAAGCTTTATTTGTTGCCTGAAAGAACAATACAACATAAAATACAAATAACAGAAACCAACAAGTGAGTCCCTGGGGGCTCTGCATACAATAACCAATATGAGTGGTAAGAGAGTATTCTTCATCGAGCTTACTTAATGACCTTCCTGGTGTTCCATGTCTGTATAGCTTAAATGTCTCTAAATGTAGCAGAGGGTAATTCCAGCGTACTCTCAAGGTTCTTATGTGGAACTTATTGTCTCTGTGCTTATAATAATAAACCTGGTCTCCACATAGTTATTCTCCCAAGGGCTCTCACATACATGCATTGATCTTAACAAACCCAATTGCAAAAACAAAGATTAGTAAGGTGTTATAACGCACACCAAATGGTTTAATCCTGTCCCGACTTGTGCCAGGTTTTGGCCCAAAATGGTGAGTGACACCAAAAATGGAGAGGAAAAGAAAGAAGAAAAAGAAGAGAAAGAAGGGGGGGTGGTTGAAGGGAAGAGGGCAAGTTGGAGAAAGGGGAGGTTGGGGGATGGGGTAATCCTACTATCTAGGCTATATTTCTGTTGTTCCTTGGACCCGCAATCATGCTGAGGTATTTAGTCGTCTAAGAGAGCTGAGAGCCCCATATTTCCTTCATGTATTCATGTATCTCAGCTTTATCATCTCTAAGATATCTATACCTTTCTAGTTGCAGGTGTCTGTCAACTTGGGTTTAAAAGTCATTGGGCTTTGGGACCTTTATTGATTTCCAATGCCTGGCTATCAGTGATTTTGCACTATTGAGCATTATATACAAAAGATGTTTTTTTGGTTTGTCCAAAAGTTTGGGGAGGTTATGGAAAAGTAAAAGGCTTGGTCTTTTGTCTTTGTTATCTTTAGTTTAGAGTCTACAATATCTAGAACGTCCTGCCAGTATTTATCGAGTAGGCTGCAGTTCCACCAAATATGTGAAAGTGTTCCCTGTTCCCCACATCCCCTCCAGCATTTCCCGTCCGTGTGTTTATATACTTTCTTGATTTTATCTGGAGTGAGATACCAGCGGGAGAGGAATTTATAATTAGACTCAAGGAGTCTGGCTGAGACTGAGGCCTTAGTATGGATATGGAATATTTTCCCCCATTCTGCCGTTGTGAGGGGAGCCCCCATTTATCTATTCCATTGTCTGGTAAAGTTTGGTAATGGGGCCTCCTTATGTGATGTTAACAGGCGGTAAAGTATGGAGATGAGATGGCCCGGTGTGCTTGGTGAGAGGCAAAATGTTTCCAACAATGTGGGTTGCCTAGTGAGTTGTCCCTGCTTTTTGTGTGTTTGTAGGTAGTGTTGCAGTTGTGTATGAAAGAACCAGGGGATTTTTAGTCCATTGCGTTCTATGTTATTTTTTTTTTTAAGTTTGTTGTTTTAGGAATAGTCTGTAAAACGCTGTTTGTGTCAGCTGTGTTTCGTCTAGTTGCACTTGATGCACACTTGTGAAAAGTATATCTGGGTTATGTACAAAAGGGGTCAGAGGAGAAGGGTTCGATGAAACATGAGGGTGTTCTATTAATGTCTTGTCCCACTGTGCAAAGAACTCTTTGAAGAAGGGGTACATTTCAATGAGCTTAGGCCAATTTCTAGGAGAGACCGATCCCAGAGATCCTATATTTTGTACCCTCAAAATTGTGCGTCCTATCTGTACCCATGTCTTCCCTTTTGAATTATTGCTCCACTCTATCCGGTGCTGACGATTTATAGTTTTCTTATATGTGTATAGTTTGGGAACTCCAAGACCACCTCCATCCTTTGCAAGATAAAGTGTGCCCCTCGCCACTCTAAGTTTCATGCCGCCCCATATGTTTTCCTCTGTTATACGCTGTAATTTCTGTAGAAAATGTGTCGGGAAAGGGATCGGAATGGTTTGTAGGTAGTATAAAATTCTAGGGAGGATATTAATTTTAATGATACCTATTCTTCCCAACCATGAAATTTTTTTATTTTTCCATGATGAGAGGTCACATGATATTGTGGAGAACAGAGATTTAATAGTTAGCCTCAAAGAGGGTTTCTGCAGTTGGTGTGAGATTCACCCCTAAGTACCGAAGTGAGCGAGTTTGGACCCTTAAGTTACTTTTACCGGCTAGTTGGGATAATTCCTCCTGTGAGAGGTTTATATTCAAAATTTCCGACTTGGATTGATTCAAGTGGAAATTTGACACCTTGCCATATTCTTCAAATTCGCGAAGAATCTCTGGTAGTGAGGTCAGGGGATTTGTGATAGTCAATAATACGTCATCTGCGTATAGACACAGCTTGTGTTCCTGATTGTCAATGGTAATCCCTGTTATCTTCCCATTATCTCTAATTTTTTGGGCCAGTACTTCTATTGTCAGTGCGAACAATAATTGGTGATAATGGGCACCCTTGTCTGGTGCCGTTGTTGATAGGGAAAGAGTCTGACAGGATGCCATTAGTTTTAACCTGTGCAGAAGGAGTGGAGTACAGGGAAAAGACCTTGTTTATGAAATTCTGGCCCAGATTCACCAGCTGACAATGTCGAAGGCCTTTTCTGCGTCCGTAGATATAAAGACGGTTGGTATGTTATTATTCTGTACATAATTTGCAAGGAGGGTGACTTTGATAGTATTATCCCTGGCTTCTCGTCCAGGGACAAAACCTACCTGGTCAAGGGATATCAATTTTGGCAGGAATTTATTTAATCTATTCGAGAGAATTTTGGCATACATTTTTAGATCAATGTTCAATAATGATATCGGCCTGACATTTTCTGGGTGGTTAGGCGGTTTGCCAAGCTTCGGGATAGTGGTGATATGAGCCAGTAACATAGAAGATGGGAACCCCTGAGTGTCATCTATCGTATTAAATAAAGATGCTAAGTGAGGTGATGGTATGTGCTTAAAGGTCTTGTAATATTTAGCGCTGAAGCCGTCGGGGCCCGGACTTTTGCCTGCAGGCAGTGCGTCCACAGTGTGTGCCACCTCTTCTGCTGTAATAGGTTTCTCTAACTCATCTGTCTCCTCTTGTGTTAGTGAAGGGAATGTAAGTGAGTCTAGGTATTTGTCGGTTTCTATGCTTATGTGGCTTCCGTCCCTGTCTCCTCGAATGTCCCCTGCGTTTTGTATGTTATAAAGCATGTGGTAATATGTTCGCAACACCTCCGCTATTGCCGAACTATCTGAGCATGTGTGGTTGTGCTTATTTCTAATGTTATGGATATGAGTTTTAAGCTGTTTCCTTTTGATGGCTCTGGCTAGGAGTTTGCCTGGTTTATCTCCATATTCAAAGTATTTTTGTTGCAGTCTCAGTGCTGTTTTTTGGTGGTCGATTAGGTGTTGGTTTTGTAATTCTATTCGTGCCTTTTGGAGTTCGTTTTTAATTAAGGGGTCTGTGGGCGTTTTTTTGTGTTTCACTTCTAAGTCATGTATTTTGGATGATGTGGCAGAGTACTTAATCCTCTTTTGCTTTGACAGCAGGGCCTTCTGTTTGATGAGTTCTCCCCTGAGGACACACTTGTGTGCTTCCCATATTATATGTGAGGGTGAATTCCTTGTATTATTATGTTGGAAATATTCCTTAAGTGTATTTTCGATCTGGGTTTTGGTAATTTGGCCACTTAGCAAAAAGTCATAGAGTTTCCAGATGAAGGGATAATTAGGGATAGTGGGCCACCTCAACTTGCACAGAACCGGAGCATGGTCAGACCATGTCATAGGCAAAATTTGTGCTTTTGTAACCAGTACTAGTGTAGATTGGTCTGTAAAAATGTAGTCTATTCTTGTGAAAAGGTCATGTGGATGTGAGAAGAAAGTGTAATCTCGTTGTATTGGGTGTAGTATTCTCCATGTGTCATGGACCGCTAGTTCCTCTAATCTGGCATTACACTGTTTTTTATTTTTTTAGATGGATGCTGTTGCTCTAGATGTGTCTAGCTGTGGATCCAGTGGAAAGTTAAAGTCTCCACTGATAATCAGTGCACCTTTTTTTAGTTCCAAGATTTTGTTAGTAAGGGAGGTCATAAACTTATTTTGATGTTGATTTGGGAAATATGTGTTGACCAGAGTGACCATTTTGTTATGCAGCCTGCCTACCATTATTAGGTACCTTCCCTCCATGTCTCTATCTATGTGTAGTGGGGAGAAGGGGGTAGTGTGGTCAATTAGTATACCCACCCCATTTTTTTTAGTGGAGCCTGAAGCAAAGTAAGAGGTTGGGAATTTAGGGTTGTGCCAAGTAGGCTCTCCGCCCTTCTTAAAATGGGTTTCTTGGACGAATAGTATATTACAATGAAGTCTGTTGGCATCTCTAATTAGATGCAATCTTTTTTCCGGAATGTTAAGCCCTTTGGTGTTTAGGGTCATGATCGTCAGGTCATGTACGTTGTGTGAAGGCATTTTGTCGTAGAGGTGGGGGGGTTAGAGGAGGAGGGGCGCTGTATGGAGAGATTCAGCTGTAAATACAGAAGAAGGTATGTGAGAAAACAGGAGTATTCCCCAAGAGTCCCTGTCCTCAGGTATGTATGCAAGCCTAGCGGGTCTGATGTACTTTAACAGAGGTCACTAGTATAGCTGAAGTAGGTGTTGGCAGGGGAGGGGGAGCTTTGGATAGCTCAGGGAAATGGGAGAGAGGAAAGGAGCAGAAGGAGAGGAGAAAAGAAGGGTAGATAATCAAAGAAAAAGCAACCTATCACGGTTGTATCAGTATTTAGTAGGTTAAGTAGAGCAAAAGAATATGGGATCAGTATCCCCACACCCGAAAACGTTAGTATTTTTCAATGTAAGGTAATAGGATCATATATTCATATACATTTGATGTTAAATATGAAAAGAAAAATAAAATGTACATAGTAAAGTGTATAAAACTTAGCAGCAAATTATGCAGTCCATTTGTCTATATTAAAGGCTACATATTTGCAAGACATGGAATGACATCACTTAGCAGTGTAACTATGGAGCTAATGGGGTCTTCTGAAATATGACATTTACAAAATGTTAATTATTACACATTCTAATTTAATGACTAAAGGTGGTCATCCATATATATCCATATGGCGCCTCAATGGTGATTACCGTATTTTTCGCTCCATAAGACGCACCTGACCATAAGACGCACCTAGTTTTTAGAGGAGGAAAACAAGAAAAAAAATAGAGAGAGAGAGAGAGACAGAAGATGGAGAGAGACAGAAGAGAGAGAGAGACAGAAGAGAGAGAGAGACAGAAGAGAGAGAGAGAGAGAGAGAGAGAGAGAGAGAGAGAGAGAGAGAGAGAGACAGAAGAGACAGAGAGAGACAGACGAGAGAGAGAGAGAGACAGAAGAGAGAGAGAGAGAGACAGAAGAGAGAGAGAGAGAGACAGAAGAGAGAGAGAGAGACAGAAGAGAGAGACACAGAAGAGAGAGACACAGAAGAGAGAGAGACAGAAGAGAGAGAGAGACAGGAGAGAGAGACAGAAGAGAGAAAGAGAGAGAGAGAGAGAGAGAAGAGAGAGACAGAAGAGAGAGACAGAAGAGAGAGACAGAAGAGAGAGAAACAGAAGAGAGAGAGACAGAAGAGAGAGGCAGAAGAGGGGGAGAGAGAGAATGGAGAGAGAGAGATGTAGGAAGAGAGACAGAGGGGAGAGAGAGAAAGACACAGAGGGGAGAGAGAGACACACAGAGGGGAGCGAGAGACACACAGAGGGGAGAGAGAGAGACACAGGGGAGAGAGAGAGACACACACACAGAGGGGAGAGAGAGAAACAGAGGGGAGAGAGAGAAACAGAGGGGAGGGAGAGACACAGAGGGGAGAGAAAGACACAGAGGGGAGAGAGAGAGAGAGAGAGACAGAGGGGAGAGAGAGAGACAGAGGGGGGAGAGAGAGAGACAGAGGGGGGAGAGAGAGAGACAGAGGGGGGAGAGAGAGAGACAGAGGGGGGAGAGAGAGACAGAGGGGGGAGAGAGAGACAGAGGGGGGGGGGAGAGAGACAGAGGGGGGGAGAGAGAGACAGAGGGGGGGAGAGAGAGACAGAGGGGGGGAGAGAGAGACAGAGGGGGGAGAGAGAGAGACAGAGGGGGGAGAGAGCAACAGCGGTGGAGTAAAAAGAGTGACAGGGGGAGGACAGAGAGAAAGGGGGAGGACATAGACAGAGGAGGGAGAGAGGAAGAGAGAGACCACTGAAAGAGGGGAGAGACCACTGAAAGAGGGGAGAGAGAACAATGAAAGTGTGGGAGAGAAACACCACTGAATACACACACACATATACATTAAAATTATGCTTTTACAAATCTGATTACAGAAGATTAGGGAATCCAACTTGGGAAAATTAAAAGAAAAATACTGTGCCTGTGGTACTCCTTTAAATCGCACTGCTCTTTTAATATCATATTCCAACTGTCCCAAGAAGCAGCAGTAACAGGCAGCCTTCCTTTATCTATCTCTAGCTGACAGACACTATAGAAGCTGATACTTACAGGGCTCTCCTCTGCTCTCCGGTAGTAAACTGACATTTGTCCCACCCCTCCCCCACCTGTCAACTCACGCTAACGGCAGCAGCTTTTCTGTGTCTGGTGTAATTTACAGCATGGCTGATAGCAGGGAGAACGGAGATAAAGTGATTCTGGATTCCCAAACATTTTCCTCTGTGTTTTTCTTTCTTGTCACAGCCCTGTCAGCACTGTTCTAAGGCACAAAAAGATCTTTAAGCAGAATAACATGGTGGAAAATGATTGGGAATTCGGAACCACAATGCAAAAAAAGTGTCTAAAAGTAAAAATGTTAACTCCCAAGAAAATCAAATAGTATCCAGGCATTCTTTACTAACCTCAGTCACTGCTCTGCTGCTCTTAGGTGCTGTCCCGACCCTCAGCTCACCACCCAAACACAAGTGCAGGCGCTGTGAGGATTTCCTGCCACCTGATTCACCCGCTCTAAACTTCAAGCACCAATAGCACTCATCCCCTGGCCAGTGCACTGTTGAATCATGGGGGGCTGAAATGCGTGCTTTGCTCCAATTTAAGGGGAAAAAGTGCCCCCACCACTGCTGCATAGCATAGCAGCTTTGTTAGTGCGGCTCTGGAGCCCGGCCCCTCCTGCCCTGGCTGTGTTACTGTTCACTAGCATTGCGCTCTCTACATTCAGAATCAATGTGCACTGCAATGCTCTCAGCAAAATTACCGTATACTCCAAAACACTGTGTGGCCTGCATTCGCTCCATAAGACGCACAGACATTTCTCCTTACTTTTGAGGGGGGAAAAAGTGCGTCTTATGGAGCGAAAAATACGGTATATTGGTTTAGGGATGTGCGGTTAAGAACAGATACATTTTTCTTATTTGTATACTAAACATATAAATTCAAACAGTTAACCGAAGTGAGCGAGTTTGGACCCTTAAGTTACTTTTACCGGCTAATTGGGATAATTCCTCCTGTGAGAGGTTTATATTCAAAATTTCCGACTTGGATTGATTCAAGTGGAAATTTGACACCTTGCCATATTCTTCAAATTCGTGAAGAATCTCTGGTAGTGAGGTCAGGGGATTTGTGATAGTCAATAATACGTCATCTGCATATAGACACAGCTTGTGTTCCTGATTGTCAATGGTAATCCCTGTTATCTTCCCATTATCTCTAATTTTTTGGGCCAGTACTTCTATTGTCAGTGCGAACAATAATGGTGATAATGGGCACCCTTGTCTGGTGCCGTTGTTGATAGGGAAAGAGTCTGACAGGATGCCATTAGTTTTAACCTGTGCAGAAGGAGCGGAGTACAGGGAAAAGACGTTGTTTATGAAATTCTGGCCCAGATTCACCAGCTGACAATGTCGAAGGCCTTTTCTGCGTCCATAGATATAAAGACGGTTGGTATGTTATTATTCTGTACATAATTTGCAAGGAGGGTGACTTTGATAGTATTATCCCTGGCTTCTCATCCAGGGACAAAACCTACCTGGTCAAGGGATATCAATTTTGGCAGGAATTTATTTAATCTATTCGAGAGAATTTTGGCATAAATTTTTAGATCAATGTTCAATAATGATATCGGCCTGAAATTTTCTGGGCAGTTAGGCGGTTTGCCAGGCTTCGGGATAGTGGTGATATGAGCCAGTAACATAGAAGATGGGAACCCCTGAGTGTCATCTATCGTATTAAATAAAGATGCTAAGTGTGGTGATGGTATGTGCTTAAAGGTCTTGTAATATTTAGCGCTGAAGCCGTCGGGGCCCGGACTTTTGCCTGCAGGCAGTGCGTCTACAGTGTGTGCCACCTCTTCTGCTGTAATAGGTTTCTCTAACTCATCTGTCTCCTCTCATGTTAGTGAAGGGAATGTAAGTGAGTCTAGGTATTTGTCGGTTTCTATGCTTATGTGGCTTCCGTCCCTGTCTCCTCGAATGTCCCCTGCGTTTTGTATGTTATAAAGCGTGTGGTAATATGTTCGCAACACCTCCACTATTACCGAACTATCTGAGCATGTGTGGTTGTGCTTATTTCTAATGTTATGGATATGAGTTTTAAGCTGTTTCCTTTTGATGGCTCTGGCTAGGAGTTTGCCTGGTTTATCTCCATATTCAAAGTATTTTTGTTGCAGTCTCAGTGCTGTTTTTGGTGGTCGATTAGGTGTTGGTTTTGTAATTCTATTTGTGCCTTTTGGAGTTCATTTTTAATTAAGGGGTCTGTGGGCGTTTTTTTGTGTTTCACTTCTAAGTCATGTATTTTGGATGATGTGGCAGAGTACTTAATCCTCTTTTGCTTTGACAGCAGGGCCTTCTGTTTGATGAGTTCTCCCCTGAGGACACACTTGTGTGCTTCCCATATTATATGTGAGGGTGAATCCAATCCCTTGTATTATTATGTTGGAAATATTCCTTAAGTGTATTTTCGATCTGGGTTTTGGTAATTTGGCCACTTAGCAAAAAGTCATCGAGTTTCCAGATGAAGGGATAATTAGGGATAGTGGGCCACCTCAACTTGCACAGAACCGGAGCATGGTCAGACCATGTCATAGGCAAAATTTGTGCTTTTGTAACCAGTACTAGTGTAGATTGGTCTGTAAAAATGTAGTCTATTCTTGTGAAAAGGTCATGTGGATGTGAGAAGAAAGTGTAATCTCGTTGTATTGGGTGTAGTATTCTCCATGTGTCATGGACCGCTAGTTCCTCTAATCTGGCATTACACTGTTTTATATTTTTTTTTAGATGGATGCTGTTGCTCTAGATGTGTCTAGCTGTGGATCCAGTGGAAAGTTAAAGTCTCCATTGATAATCAGTGCACCTTTTTTTAGTTCCAGGATTTTGTTAGTAAGGGAGGTCATAAACTTATTTTGATGTTGATTTGGGAAATATGTGTTGACCAGAGTGACCATTTTGTTATGCAGCCTGCCTACCATTATTAGGTACCTTCCCTCCGTGTCTCTTTCTATGTGTAGTGGGGAGAAGGGGGTAGTGCGGTCAATTAGTACACCCACCCCATTTTTTTTAGTGGAGCCTGAAGCAAAGTAAGAGGTTGGGAATTTAGGGTTGTGCCAAGTAAGCTCTCCGCCCTTCTTAAAATGGGTTTCTTGGATGAATAGTATATTACAATGAAGTCTGTTGGCATCTCTAATTAGATGCAATCTTTTTTCCGGAATGTTAAGCCCTTTGGTGTTTAGGGTCATGATCGTCAGGTCATGTACGTTGTGTGAATGCATTTTGTCGTAGAGGTTTTAGAGGAGGAGGGGCGCTGTATGGAGAGATTCAGCTGTAAATACAGAAGAAGGTATGTGAGAAAACAGGAGTATTCCCCAAGAGTCCCTGTCCTCAGGTATGTATGCAAGCCTAGCGGGTCTGATGTACTTTAACAGAGGTCACTAGTATAGCTGAAGTAGGTGTTGACAGGGGAGGGGGAGCTTTGGATAGCTCAGGGAAATGGGAGAGAGGAAAGGAGCAGAAGGAGAGGAGAAAAGAAGGGTAGATAATCAAAGAAAAAGCAACCTATCACGGTTGTATCAGTATTTAGTAGGTTAAGTAGAGCAAAAGAATATGGGATCAGTATCCCCACACCCGAAAACGTTAGTATTTTTCAATGTAAGGTAATAGGATCATATATTCATATACATTGGATGTTAAATATGAAAAGAAAAATAAAATGTACATAGTAAAGTGTATAAAACGTAGCAGCAAATTATGCAGTCCATTTGTCTATATTAAAGGCTACATATTTGCAAGACATGGAATGACATCACTTAGCAGTGTAACTATGGAGCTAATGGGGTCTTCTGAAATATGACATTTACAAAATGTTAATTATTACACATTCTAATTTAATGACTAAAGGTGGTCATCCATATATATCCATATGGCGCCTCAATGGTGATTATATTGGTTTAGGGATGTGCGGTTAAGAACAGATACATTTTTCTTATTTGTATACTAAACATATAAATTCAAACAGTTAAACATAACAGATATATAAAATAAAACACAATAAACCATACCCAGCAAAGTTCTCTTAAGGGGTTGTTGTGGAAAGAATGCGAGGTACAGAAGACCATCCAAGTTATGATAGTCTTTCCACAGTTCTGTCAGTCTATTTGTTTTGATCCTGTGAGGCGCTTATTCCTCCATCTGGCATCAGTATGTTAATGTCCAATGCTTTGCAGAAATTCGGTAGATCAGATGGTGTCCTGTAAATGGCATGTGTTCCATTTCTCGTAGCAATTATGCTCACTGGGAATCCCCATTTATACTGTATTCTGTTTGATTGAAGTTCACTTGTGATGAACCTGAGTTCTCTTCGTTTTTGTAAAGTGATTTGACTCAGGTCTGAGAAGATTTGTATGGGCATGCCTGCATGCATCACCTCTTTGAGGGCTCTCGTTTTTGGGAGATGGCGTCTTTGTCTTTGTAGTTTAAAAATTTAACTATAATGTCTCTTGGGGGTGCCTTGGGGGGAGGCTTTGGTCGCAGGGCCCTGTGTGCCCTTTCTAGTGGTACATCTGCTGAGCTTTGCGTGCCCTTTATCGTTCTGAATAACGCCTGCAGGTAACCCTCTAGGGCAGTGTTCCCTACTGTCTCAGGGGCACCCCTGATTCGCATGTTATTCCTTCTTCCTCTGTTGTCTAAGTCTTCGACTTTGGACAGCAGGAATTGTATGTTCTCTTCTTGGTCTTGCATTTGTTGGGAGTTAGAAGTGACCTGCAGCTGTAAGGCTTCATGTTTGTTCTCCAAAGTTTGGACCTGTTGGCTGACCTGTTGGAGATCTTTCTTTAAATCGCCAAACAGAGATCTCATTTCTGTTAAGACGGCGTTTATGTCTGCCTTTGAGGAGATAACATTGAGATCTTCTCTAGTCAGAGGCTCTGTGTGTAGGGAGTCAGACGTGAAATCTTCATTTATTGTTGATGGTATAGCTGTTGTTATGTCTGTACTTGTTGTCTCTGTCCGTGAAGTAGATGGCCTGAGAAAGCTGTCTAGGCTGTGCTCTTTGGGCCTTTATCTATTTTGTTGTGTTTTCTGGCCGACATCATGCAGCTTTGGGCTAATGGCGTGCACTATTTAAAATCCCCCAGAACCAAGGCACTTCTGTGCTGTATTTAACCAAATATTTGTCTTTTTCCCCAAGTATAGCCCACCCCTTGCTTGTGTAGCTGTTTGTTTATTGGCGTCATTGTATTCTCCTGCTCATTGCTGGGGTGCTAAGTAAAATGTTTTTACAGTGCTGCCGTTGAAGTGAGTAAAGTTCTTTATGTTTATGCAAGCGGCTGTTCGTAGTTAATATATATTGAGCTATGGCCTCCCAAACTATATGGTTATTTACTAATCAGCACTCTCTGCTATGTGTTTGTGCACTTATCCCATGTGCGTTTGACCCCAGTTGCTGTCGTACCTTCACTTGTCAGGTATTTGGGGGCATTATGTGGTCTCTCCTGCCGATGCTCATATTTTTCTTTTCTCGTGTGAGCTGAGCCAACAATGGGTATTTGCCGTTTGTGCGTTTATGCCGTAACTCAGTCTGAGGGCCGCCCGCTCCCTGCTCTCTCAGTAAGCGCCTAGGTCTCACCCGATCACCGCGACACCTGATTGCCGCGTGTGGTGTACGGCTCAGTGCTTTATGGTGTGCCTCCTCTGATCTAGCGCTCCTCTCTAAGCCTCCGGTATCCGATCTGGATGTGATGTATCTGGGGTGAGGCTTCAGCTCTGGTTAGGCCGCAAATGCTCCGGAACTTCATATGGGAATTGCTGCGTTTTGCAGTGTGAGATAAGCTGCTGCTAGCTGTTCAAACATGTTTTCTGCCCTATTTAATCTTTAAATATGCTGCCTATTACCAGATTATTAAATTCATTTCCGGTGTGGGGCTTAAAGGGACAGTCTACACCAGAATTTTTATTGTTTTAAAAGATAGATAATCCCTTTATTATCCATTTCCCAGTTTTGCATAACCAACACAGTTATAATAATATACTTTTAACCTCTGTGATTATCTTGTATCTAAGCCTCTGCAAACTGCCCCTTTTTTCAGTTCTTTTGACAGACTTGCAGTCTAGCCAATCAGTGCCTGCTCCCAGATTACTTCACGTGCACGAGCACAGTGTTATCTATATGAAATATGTGAACTAACACCCTCTAGTGGTGAAAAACTGTTAAAATGCAATCTGAAAGAGGTGGGCTTCAAGGTCTATGAAATTAGCATATGAACCTCCTAGGTTAAGCTTTCAACTAAGAATACCAAGAGAACAAAGCAAAATTGGAGCTAAAAGTAAATTGGAAAATTGTTTAAAATTACATGCTCTATCTGAATCATGAAAGTTTATTTTGGCCTAGACTGTCCCTTTAAGAGCCGAGGTTCAAGCAGCCATCTTCCTGCGTCGCCAGGCTCCGCCCCCCTTCACTTTGTATTTTACCTAATTATTCAAGAAAATTACCAGTGCCAGTTTCAGATTTAACCCTTTAAGTGTAATATTAATTGTTGTATAATAGTTTAGTGCTGGATAAGACTGTCTTTTTCTCCTCTTTTCCCTCATTCTGCCTACTACTTAAACTCTTCTTATCTTTTCTACCAGTAATTTAAATATATATATATTATGTATTTTAAGTAAGTGTGTTGTTTAAGTAAAAGTGCTTTTATTTTTTTATGTGCTTTTATTTTTTAGGAACAACATTTGTTTATCGGATATTAATATCCAATGAAGACATTAGCCATAAGCTATTTGTTTTTCTGATTGTGTGTTTTTAAAATACTGCACTAAAATATGTTTCTAATAGATGGCATCATTTTCAACATATGTTTTTTCAGTCACTGGAATTGTGCAACTTTAAAGTCAGTTCACACTTTAGTAAATATGTTTAGTTAAAATATCAAGTTTGTACTTTACCAAAGTTGATGATTATTAATGTGCGGACCAGTGTAGCAATAATAAAATAAAAAAAAAAACATTGGTGAATACATTACTTGAACCACTTGGAATAGTTCTATACACAGGGGCCTATATAGCTGCTATATAGTTCTGCAGACACGTGCACACTCTTGATCTTACACTTCTGCTTTTCAAATAAGGATAACAAGAAAACAAAGAAAATATGATAATAGAAGTAAATTAGAAAGTTGTTTAACATTTGATGTTCTATCTAAATCATGAAAGAAAAGAAATTGGGTTTTATGTCCCTTTAACTATCGCCATCTAGTAGAGATGTAATATCATTTTTTTTTCCTTTCACTTTTTTGTTATTTAAATTAGGCTACTGATGAGAATGATAGTCAGATTATGGGAACAAATAAATGTATCTATTAAAAACAAATTTCACGGATAATTAAAAATACATATATATGTATGTTTGAAAATTATAAAAACAAATGTAGGTCATAATCCTTATTTAATCCTATAGCATGTAGAGTTTTAAAATGTTGTGTTTAGTTAAAATATCAAGTTTGTACTTTACCAAAGTTGATGATTATTAATGTGTGGACCAGTGTAGCAATAAAAAAAACAACACATTGGTGATTACATTACTTGAACCACTTGTCAATACTTGGAATAGTTCTATACACAGGGGCCTCTTTCAATGCTTTACATACTTTACAGCAGTGGGTTGCAAAACTAGTATTTCCTACTGGCTTGAATTTAGACCTCCAGTTGAAATATTGTTGGTATCTTTTATCATACTTATCTAACTCCAGAAGATAAGAAGCCAGTTCCTTAGGGCTGTGAAAATCATCTACATGTATAAATGAATCTGGGGGTAGAAAACGCTCATAGTTAGCACGAGGAGGTCCCATTACCACTGGCACAGTTCCTGAATTGAATACATTATACCATAGTTTTTCAGTAATATAGTCTTTATGGATACTGTTCTCAAAAGCCAGATAGAACTTGTACGTAGAAAGAATCATTCTTTGTTTATTCCTAGGAAGCAACATCTTGCCATGACCATAAATATCTATTTCAATGTATTTTTTAAGCTCCAAATAGTATTTGGTCCTCCTGTAGTTTGGATTCCAGTTACTAACAACCCAAGCTACAAGTTTTTTCTTTAAAGGAATTGTAAAATTTTCATGTGAGTCATGCTTCTCCAGCCATCCATAAGGAGTGAAGATATCAGAGTCTGCCTGGTAAGTCATGGTGAGATTGATGAGGTTATCCATTAATGAGAGATTGGAACTGCGAGATGGAGACTCTAAATTGAACCAAATCCAATATTGTTTTGAGGGTCTTTTCATTTTGGGCAATTGTTCTCTAGAGCTACATACATCTCTGTGATACAGAATAACAGCATCAGCTTCTGTGTATAAAGTGCGGTCAACTGTGTAGAAACAACCAGATGTGTCAAAGGGATAAGGGCACTGGTTGAGTGCGGTCTGCAACCGATAGGGCAATGTCCAAAGGAGAATAATAAGAGGCTTAACTTGTATCAAAGATGACTCAAGTTTTGAAGAAGTTATTGTTGTTTCATTGTCTACTTTATATGTTTCTTTTTTGTGTTTGTCAGTATAATAAAATAGAGAGAACAAAATAAATGAAAATATCAGTTGCAGGATTGTAAAGATTAAGATATTTTTGAAAAAAATCAAATTCATGGCTTTCACAGTTTATGGAACTGTCTGAAATAAAGAAACATCACACTTAGTTACAGCACCATAATGTTACTAAAGGTTTCAGAAATGTTTTCACTGCATCTTTACCATATAATCTGAAAGCTTAGATGTCTTCTTTTGTGGCTGTTGGATAAGAGAAGAAAAATATACTTTTAAAATATTAATAACACAGTTGTCTTAAAACTATAAAACAGTATATAAGTATGACAATATATTGTAAACAACTTCAAGTAGGCATGTATAGATTTTAGTGATGTCGCGAATAGTTTGCCGGCGAATAGTTCCCGGCGAACATAGCATGTTTACTTTCACCGTGGCGGGCAAACATATACGATGTTCGATCCGCCCCCTATTCGTCATCATTGAGTAAACTTTGACCCTGTACCTCACAGTCAGAAGACACATTACAGCCAATCAGCAACAGACCCTCCCTCCCAGACCCTCCCACCTCCTGGACAGCATCCATTTTAGATTAATTTGTAAGCTGCATTCTTAGTGAGAGGAGGGACAGTGTAGCTGCTGCTGATTTAATAGGGACATCGATAGCTAGGCTAGTGTATTCAGTGTCCACTACAGTCCTGAAGGACTCATCTGATCTCTGCTGTAAGGACAGCACCCCAAAAAGCCCTTTTTAGGGCTAGAACATCAGTCTGCTGCCTGCCAGCGTGTGTGTCAGGCTCACAGCGTATACTGTGCCCACTTGCCCAGTGCCACCACTCATATCTCGTGTAACAGTAGTGTACATTTAAAAAACAAAACAAAACTTTTTTGACTGTGAAATAATAGCAGACAGCTGCCAGTACCCAAGATGGCCGCCAATAAGGCATATGGGGAGGGTTAGAGAGCTGTTTTGGGGGGGATCAGGGAGTTTGGGGGCTAAGGGGGGATGCTACACCACAGCATATGTAAATATGCTATAATTTTTTTTTTTACAAATTTTAAAAACCTTTTATTTTAGTACTGGCAGACTTTCTTCCAGTACTTAAGATGACGGAGACAATTGTGGGGTGGGGGAGGGAAGGTAGCTGTTTGGGAGGGATCAGGGGGTCTGATGTGTCAGGTGGGAGGCTGATCTCTACAATAAAGCTAAAATTAACCCTGCAAGCTTCCTACAAACTACCTAATTAACCCCTTCACTGCTAGCCATAATACACGTGTGGTGCGCAGTGGCATTTAGCAGCCTTCTAATTACCAAAAAGCAACGCCAAAGCCATATAAGTCTGCTATTTCTGAACAAAGGGGATCCCAGAGAAGCATTTACAACCATTTATGCCATAATTGCATAAGTTGTTTGTAAATAATTTCTGTGAGAAACCTTAAGTTTGTGAAAAAGTGAACAATTTTTTTTTATTTGATCACATTTGGCGGTGAAATGGTGGCATGAAATATACCAAAATGGGCCTAGATCAATACTTTGGGTTGTCTACTACACTACACTTAAGCTAAAATTAACTCTACAAGCTCCCTACATGCTCCCTAATTAACCCCTTCACTGCTGGGCATAAAACATGTGTGGTGCGCAGTGGCATTTAGCAGCCTTCTAATTACCAAAAAGCAACGCCAAAGCCATATAAGTCTGCTATTTCTGAACAAAGGGGATCTATGCAGACTCTGCATAAACTATGTAATTTTCCATGGGAGTTTTGCAATGGATCCCCCTTCGGCATGCCACAGTCCAGGTGTTAGTCCCCTTGAAACAACTTTTCCATCACTATTGTGGCAAGAAAGAGTCCCTGTGGGTTTTAAAATTTGCCTGCTAATTGAAGTCTATGGTGGTTCGCCCGGTTCGCCCATTCGCAAACAGTTGTGGAAGTTCGCGTTCGCCGTTCGCGAACCCACATTTTTAGGTTTGCGACATCACTAATAGATTTATAATTATAATTTACTGCCTCTGCAATTGATTCCTGTAGTTACTGTTTATCCCATTTGTCTACTTTTTAAAGGGACATAAAACTCATGCGTCAGATAGAACAAACATTTTTAAACAAATTTCAAATGTATTTCTCTTAACAAATTTTCTTCACTTTCTTGTTATCCTTTGTTAAAAAGCAGGAAGGTAAGTTCCGGAGCATGCACGTGTCTGCAGCACTATATAGCAGCAGTTTTGCAACAATGTTATACATTAGCAAGAGCACTAGATGGCAGCAGTTTTGTAACAATGTTATACATTAGCAAGAGCACTAGATGGCAGCAGTTTTGTAACAATGTTATACATTAGCAAGAGCACTAGATGGCAGCAGTTTTGTAACAATGTTATACATTAGCAAGAGCACTAGATGGCAGCAGTTTTGTAACAATGTTATACATTAGCAAGAGCACTAGATGGCAGCGGTTTTGTAACAATGTTATACATTAGCAAGAGCACTAGATGGCAGCAGTTTTATAACAATGTTATACATTAGCAAGAGCACTAGATGGCAGCAGTTTTGTAACAATGTTATATATTAGCAAGAGCACTAAATGGCAGCAGTGTTGTAACAATGTTATACATTAGCAAGAGCATTAGAGGGCAGCACTATTTCCTGTCATGTAGTGCTGCAGACATGTGCATGATGCCTTAAACTTATATTCAATAAAGAACATTGAACAAAAAGGATACTAAAAAAGCACTCATGAGAACTCTGCAACAAATTTATACTAGAGAACTGAAGATCACATAAGTTAAAAATATATCTTTATTAGAACGCATTTAAAAAAAATGGGTATAATTAAAAATAAATTGTCAGCAGATACTTATTTCAGTTAAACAACTGATTTGTGATGGTTTGCTTCTGGTGGTCTGGTTAATAGGTTCCCAATAATGGACACTATTAATATCTGGATTTCTAATGGTATTGTTATAGATATTGCTACAACTACAATATTGGTATAATGATTTTAATGACCAGTTTATCAACTTAGTATATCATATGAAGACCCAATCTATATTTGCACAGTAAGTATTCGTGCTTATTAAGTTCCCCAACATATAAATTATAATAGCACCACTGATGCAAATTGTTCTTCTAATGACAATTGTTGAAAAACATACATATAGGTTTATATTATAGCTTTTTACAACTATAAATATCGGACTCCCCACTTGTGCAATATAAGGCTACGATGTAGCTTGTTACATTGAGACCCACTAAGTTATTATGTTGATATTATGTGTATCAACACCATTAGTGTGATATCCTGTTTGTCAATTTTAACACATCATTTGAGGATCCTTTTAATACACATTGGGTCTTGGTGCTTATTGAATTCTAAAATTATTCTAGATCTGTATCATCACCAGTTCACAGAGTTGTAAATAATAATAGCACCACTAATACGGATTGGACTTGTAATATTGTTTGTTGAAAGACTTGCATGCAATTTTATTTTAAGCTGTAAATGTCAATACACAACGGTCTTCTCAATTCTGTTATATAAGCGCTACCATGTAGTTCACTACAATATGATACACTCAGTTATTATAACACTATTATGCGTAGCTATTAAAAGGGATCAGTGAGTATTGTTAATATTCAGTAATGTAGATAAATATCCACTACGATTATATATATACCACCAGAGATTTGTGATTATACGTTCTTGAGACTATTATAGTATTCTACATATCTCAAAAAAAAACTTCAAGATACTGGTTAGCTGTTCACAGTGTTCATTATAAACTGACAGGTGAGCGAATAGAGATATTGACCTCTAGTTATCAACGCATCTACTTTACCTGCCTTCGCCGGCCCAATACGCCCACCTAAGCTCGCCTACCATCGCCGCCACGGACCTGAAAAATCTCGCCAAAGTTATCAATAAATCTGTTAAAAAGCCATGCACCAAGTACGGGGCGATGAGCAGCGGACTGTGATACTTATCACTCATCCGATCTCGCTGCTCTTCGGCTTTTTGACAGCTTTATTGACAAGCTGTCACTAAGCACCCACACTAAACTACACTGTTCTACCCCCTATACCGGCGCCCCCGGAGCCCCCCGCAACTAAATAAAGTTATTAACCCCTAAACCGCCACTCCTAGACCCTGCCGCAACTATAATAAATGTATTAACCCCTAAACCGCCGCTCCCGGAGCCCACCGTCACCTACATTATACCTAGTAACCCCTATCCTGCCCCCCCTATACTGCCGCCACCTATAATAAAGTTATTAACCCCTATCCTGCGGATCCCGGACCTCGCCGCAACTAAATAAATAGTTTAACCCCTAAACCGCAGCTCCCAGACCCCGCCGCAACCTATATTAAACTTATTAACACCTAATCTGCCCCCCCTACATCGTTGCCACCTATAATAAATTTATTAACCCCTATCCTGCCCCCCCTATACCGCCACAACCTATAATAAATGTATTAACCCCTATCCTGCCCCCCCTACACCGCCGCTACTATAATAAAATTATTAACACTTAAACCTAAGTTTAACACTAACCCTAACACCCCCCTAACTTAAATATTAATTAAATAAATCTAAATAATATTTCTCTTATTAACTAAATTAATCCTATTTAAAACTAAATACTTACCTATCACTATCATTAAATTAATGAAATAAATTAGCTACAAATAACTACAATTAAATTCAATTAAATAAACTAACTAAAGTACAAAAAAATAAAAAAAGCTAAGTTACAAAAAATAAAAAAATAATTTTCAAACATTTAAAAAATATTACAACAATTTTAAGCTACTTACACCTAGTCTAAGCACCCTAATAAAATAACAAAGCCCCCCAAAATAAAAAAATGCCCTACCCTATTCTACATTAAAAAGTTACCAGCTCTATTACCTTACCAACCCTTAAAAGGGCCTTTTGCAGGGCATGCCCCAAAGAATTCAGCTCTTTTGCCTGTAAAATAAAAATACAACCCCCACAACATTAAAACCCACCACCCACATACCCCTACTCTAACCCAAACCCCCCTTAAATAAACCTAACACTACCCCCCTGAAGATCATCCTACCTTTAGCCGTCTTCAGCCAGCCGACCACCGATGGAACCGAAGAGGAGATCCGGAGCGGCAGAAGTCATCATCCAAGGGGCTCTGAAGAAGTCTTGCATCCGATTGAAGTCTTCATCCAAGCGGCGTCTTCAATCTTCATCCATCCGGAGCGGAGTGGAGAGGAGCCATCTTCAGACGAGCCAACGCGGAGCCATCCTCTTCTTTCCGACGACTAACGACGAATGACGGTACCTTTAAGTAACGTCATTCAAGATGGCGTCCCTTCAATTCCGATTGGCCGATAGGATTCTATCAGCCAATCGGAATTAAGGTAGGAAAAATCTGATTTGCTGATTGAATCAGCCAATTAGATTGAAGTTCAACCCGATTGGCTGATCCAATCAGCCAATCAGATTGAGCTTGCATTCTATTGGCTGTTCCGATCAGCCAATAGAATGCGAGCTCAATCTGATTGGCTGATTGGATCAGCCTATCGGATTGAACTTCAATCTGATTGGCTGATTAAATCAGTCAATCAGATTTTTCCTACTTTAATTCTGATTGGCTGATTGAATCCTATCAGCCAATCGGAATTGAAGGGACGCCATCTTGGATGGCGTCACTTAAAGGTACCGTCATTCATCGTTAGTCGTCGGGAAGAAGAGGATGGCTCCGCGTCGGCTCGTCTGAAGATGGCTCCGCTCTGGATGGATGAAGATTGAAGACGCCGCTTGGATGAAGTCTTCAATCGGATGGAAGACTTCTTCAGCGCCGCTTGGATGAAGACTTCAATCGGATGAAAGACTTCTTCAGCGCCCCTTGGATGATGACTTCTGCCACTCTGTATCTTCTCTTCGGTTCCATCAGTGGTTTGCTGGCTGAAGACGGCTAAAGGTAGGATGATCTTCAAGGGGGTAGTGTTAGGTTTATTTAAGGGGGATTTGGGTTAGAGTATGGGGTATGTGGGTGGTGGGTTTTAATGTTGGGGGGGTTGTATTTTTATTTTACAGGCAAAAGTGCTGAATTCTTTGGGGCATGCCCCGCAAAAGGCCCTTTTAAGGGCTGGTAAGGTAATAGAGCTGGTAACTTTTTAATGTAGAATAGGGTAGGGCATTTTTTTATTTTGGGGGGCTTTTTTATTTTATTAGGGGGCTTAGATTAGGTGTAAGTAGCTTAAAATTGTTGTAATATTTTTGAAATGTTTGTAAATTATTTTTTTTATTTTTTGTAACTTAGCTTTTTTATTTTTTGTACTTTAGTTAGTTTATTTAATTGAATTTAATTGTAGTTATTTGTAGCTAATATTTTTAATTAATTTAATGATAGTGTAGTGTTAGGTTTAATTGTAACTTAGGTTAGGATTTATTTTACAGGTAATTTTGTATTTCTTTTAGCTAGGTAGTTATTAAATAGTTAATAACTATTTAATAACTATTCTAACTAGCTAAAATAAATACAAAGTTACCTGTAAAATAAATATAAATCCTACAATAGCTACAATGTAATTATTAATTACATAGTAGCTATCTTAGGGTTTATTTTACAGGTAAGTATTTAGTTTTAAATAGGAATAATTTATTTAAGTATAGTGTAGTGTTAGGTGTAATTGTAACTTAGGTTAGTTTTTATTTTACAGGTAAATTTCTCTTTATTTTAACTAGATAGCTATTAAATAGTTAATAACTATTTAATAGCTATTGTACCTAGTTAAAATAAATTGAAATTTGCCTGTAAAATAAAAATAAATCCTTAGATAGCTACAATATAATTATTATTTATATTGTAGCTATATTAGGGTTTATTTTAAAGGTAAGTATTTAGTTTTAAATAGGATTATTTAGTTAATAAGAGAAATATTATTTAGATTTATTTAATTAATATTTAAGTTAGGGGGGTTTAGGGTTAGTGTTTAGGTTTAGTGACTTAGGTTTAGGGGTTAATAATTTTATTATAGTGACGGCGGTGTAGGGGGGACAGGATAGGGGTTAATACATTTATTATAGGTGGTGACGGTGTAGGGGGGGCAGGATAGGGTTTAATAAATTTATTATAGGTGGCGACGGTGTAGGGGGGGTAGATTAGGGGTTAATAAGTTTAATATAGGTTGCAGCGGGGTCCGGGAGCGTTGGTTTAGGGGTTAAACTATTTATTTAGGTGTGGTGAGGTCCGGGATCCGCAGGATAGGTGTTAATAACTTTATTATAGGTGGTGGCGGTATAGGGGGGGCAGGATAGGGGTTACTAGGTATAATGTAGGTGGCGGCGTTGTCCGGGAGCGGCGGTTTAGGGGTTAATAACTTTATTTAGTTGTGGGGGGCTCCGGGGGTGCCGGTATAGGGGGTAATACATTTATTTAGTTGCGGCGGTGTAGGGGGGGCAGATTAGGGGTGTTTAGACTCGGAGTACATGTTAGGGTGTTAGGTGTAGACAGCTCCCATAGGAATCAATGGGATATCTGGCAGCAGTGAACATGAACTTTCGCTATGGTCAGACTCCCATTGATTCCTATGGGATCCGCCGCTTCCAGGGCGGCGGTTTGAAAACCAGATACGCTGGGCCGGAAAAGTGCCGAGCGTACCTGCTAGTTTTTTGATAACTAGCAAAAGTAGTTAGATTGTGCCAAACTTGTGTGCGGAACATCTGGAGTGACGTAAGAATTGATCTGTGTCAGACTGAGTCCAGCGGATCGAAGCTTACGTCACAAAATTCTACTTTTGCCGATGTCTAGGGCTTGATAACTAAGGCGAATCAGCCTCGCCACAAATACGCTGCGGAATTCCAGCGTATTTGAGGTTGACGGCTTGATAACTAGGGGCCATTGGCTTTAACTCTCATGCTGTGTACATACGTTTCTACTGTTTGTGATTTGCTTTTACGGTCTAAGCTAGGAGACAAACAATACCCCAGTAAATATTAAAAGTTTGCTCAGACTAGAGCACCACGATTTACCCCAATATCTGCTAACAAGTGTCCGTTAAAAATCAAAGTACTGAGCTCCCAGTAGCTCACTTCCCTCTCCCTGACATGTTTCCCCGGGTTTCCGACATGATGCCTATCTGGATATCTATTTAACAAAGAATAACATGACAATGAAGAACCTTTGATAATAGAAGTAAATTGGAAAACTTTTAAAAATTGTTTTCTCTATCTGAATCATGAAAGATAAATGTTGTGTTTAATATCCCTTTAACTGGAATGTCTTGTGTGGTGGTAATTAGTACCAGAATATTAAACCAAAAGGGTTGTCCACTTTTAAAATTATTTTATTGGAAGACAAATAATATAGGTATGAAAATTAGCAATTACCTACAAGCTACAAAAGTATAAAACAAGTCTCAAGAAATACCAAAAGCTACTACATCCAGTCCAAATTATACAGGGCAACTTTATCTTAAACAAACCCAGACTAAGAAATATTAACTAAACATAGTGAACCAGAGAATCTATCCCAAGGGAAATGCACAAGAATGCTAATATACTCAGCCAGTTTAGTCCTCCGGTCCTCTCTCTCTCTCTCTCTCTCTCTCTCTCTCTCTCTCTCTCTCTCTCTCTCTCTCTCTCTCTCTCTCTCTCTCTCTCTCTCTCTCTCTCTCATCAGTTGCTTCCAGGAGGTGAGGAAGATAAAAAACAGTGTATAGTAACTGTTGGCTCCCATTGTATACTTAATTTACCATACCATACACCAATCAAAGGCTACATGGGAGTGTCCTTCTTAGACAAAGACTAGGCCAAAGGCTAGTCTATATTTTAAAATATGTTTGTAAATTTAAGAATCAACTACTTGAATACTCTAGGGATAAATTCTCTGGTTTTATGACACCACGTCTGGTATTTCAAAGGTCTGTCCAGCGTAATAAATCTAAAAATTTAGAAACTCAACTCATGGGGATCGATTTAACAAGGTCTGGCGGACATGATACACTTTTGGCATTTAACAGTGCACACACAGTTGTAGTGAACTGCTTGCGCAATGCTGCCCCCTGCTGATTCGTCCGCTAGCAAGGGGTGTCAATCAACCCGAATGTATAGGATCGGGCATATTGATTTCCGCATCCTCAGAGGCAGCGGATTAGTTAAGGAGCAGTGGTCTTAAGACCTCTGCTTCTTAATTCCTGTTTCTGGCGAGCCAGAAGGCTCTGCGGGAACAAAGGGAACAGGGGCTTGTTAAATCGGCCCCATTGGATCTAATGCTGGAGTATATTTTGCAGGAGAGTCAGGACCATGATTTTTATCTGATATCGTCATATAACTTGACAAGTTGAAGGATGTGGGGTCTGACAGGAGCAGCAGGGCCATGTAGTTTGATGTATGGTCCCAAACCTACTGCCTCCCCTGTTCACTTGCGGGTAGTTAGTTTACCAGCTGTGCTCAACAGAATTACTTAAGATATTAAGCTTGTTTGAAGGTTAAAAAAGCTTCTTAAATAACAAATGAAAAGGCCATAACCATGGAGGAATTTGCCATAGTTAAATTACTATTTTCCCATGGGCATTGGGGGTGTATTTATGGAAAAGCCAACTAAATCTGGGCTTAAGGTGATAGACTTTCAAGGGGCAACAGATAGTCATCTGAGATTAAGTTCTGGATCTGGTATAATTTCTAACTCTGCCTGAATCTGTGTATGGACAAAGTTATAATCTACAATCAATTACAAAGCAAGAAAGTTGAGAAGCAAGTAAAGTAAGGAAATACACTCTTACTTATTAATTCACAGGCTCCCTCACTTCCTCACCACCCAGTAGATAAACTCCTGCAGCAGGACGGTCAAGATGTGCAGTTCTGCTTTTACTTTTTTTTTTAGAATGTAATTTCTGACCTAGCGGGTAGATACAAATTAAGTTACCATCATGATTATTATTATTCTTTATTTATAAAGCGCCAACAGATTCCGCAGCACTGTTCATAAGTAACAAAGATAAAAGGGCAATACAATATGAGACACCAGACAAAATTTAACAAACAAATACAGGGGGAATTGGGAGCCCTGTTCCTGTGGGAACTTACAATCTAAATGGGTAGGAGGGTGAGAAACAGGAGGTGGGGACTGCAAAGGTGGGAATGATGTTAGTGCGAAGTTAGATGAGGGCAACTATTAGGCAAGTGGAATTCATTTGTTACTGATTTGGTGATAGGCTTCCCTTAACAAGAAGGTCTTTAGGGAGCATTTAAAGGAGGAGGGGTTGGGGGAAAGTCTGACAGCTCGAGGAAGTGCGTTCCAGAGGGTTGGTGCCGCACAAGAGAAGTCCTGTAGTCTAGCAGGAGAGGAGGTGTTGGTAGAAGAGGCAAGGAGTAGATCATTGTTGGATCTTAGGGGACGGGCTGGAGTATATTTGTTGATGAGTGAGGACAGGTATGGAGGGGCTGCATTGGTAAGGGCTATGTAGGTCAGAGTGAGAATTTTGAATTTAATTCTGCTGTGAATGGGGAGCCAGTGAAGGGACTCACAGAGGGGTGCGGCGGATACAGAGTGTCGGGAAAGGTGGATTAGCCTAGCAGAGGCATTTAGGATGGATTGAAGGGGGAGAGGCGAGAGAGAGGAAGGCCAGTTAGTAGGTTGTTACATTAGTCAAGCCGGGAATTAACTAGGGATTGGATTAGCTGTTTAGTAGTTTCAGCATTCAGAAAAGGACAAATTTTGGATATATCGCATAGGTGGTTGCGACAGGATGAAGAGAGCAATTGGATGTGGGGTATGAAGGACAGATTGGAGTCGAGTGTAATTCCTAGGCAGTGGACTTGGGGTGATGGGGAGATAGTGGTGTCACAGACAGTGATAGTAAAGTTAGAAACTGGAGTAGAATTAGTTGGGGGGATTAGAAGAAGCTCAGTCTTGGACATGTTAATTTTTAGGTGGTGAGAGGCCATCCAGGAAGAAATGCCAGATAAGCAGTCGCTGATGTGGGAAAGGACAGAAGGAGAGAGTGCAGGGGTGGATAGGTAGATCTGAGTATCATCAGCATAGAGGTGATAGTTGAAGACATAGCTACTGATAAGTTTACCCAGTGAGTAAGTATAAATAGAGAAAAGTAGAGGGCGTAGAACAGAGCCTTGAGGTACTCCAACAGACAGAGGCAATGGAGAGGATGAGTCACCAGCAAATGAGACAGAAAAGGACCTATTAGAGAGATGAGTGGATCCAGGAGAGGGCAATGTCACAGAGCCCAAGGGAGCTGAGAGTCTGTAGGAGGAGGGGATGGTCAACAGTGTCAAAGGCAGCAGACAGGTCAAGTAAGATAAGTATAGAATAGTGGCCATTGTTTTTAGCAGAAAGAAGATCATTAGTAACCTTGGTGAGGGCAGTCTCAGTTGAGTGTTGTGCACGGAAGCCAGATTGCAGGGGGTCTAGCAATGAGTTGGAGGATAGGAAGTGTGTTAGGCGATTGAAAACTAGTTTTTCCAGGACTTTAGAAGCTAGCGGAAGTAGTGATATGGGGTGGTAGTTTGCAGGAGAATTGGGGTCAAGGGAGGGTTTTTTGAGGATGGGGTGACCTTTGCATGCTTGAAGGATGATGGAAATTAACCAGTAGTAAGGGATCGGTTGAATATGTGAGTAAGAGCTGGGGTGAGGGTAGAGGACAGAGAAGGTATTAGATGTGAGGGATAGGGTCAAGGGGGCAGGTAATGAGGTGTGAGGAAGATATTAGGGAACTCACTTCATTTTCAGTGGTTGGGGGGAAGGTACTGAGAGTGTTGGAGGGGGTGACCGGGGGCGGAGATGAAAGGTTGCAGTCTTGTGGTGGGATGTTACTTCTGATGGTAAGTGTTTTGTTGAAAAAGTAGTCTGCCAAGTCTTGAGCACTAAAGTCAGATGAGGGGGGTGGTGCAGGTGGATAGAGGAGAGTTTTGAAAGTGGAGAAGAGATGTTTAGAATTTGAGGAGTGAGAAGATATGATAGAAGAGAAGTAGTTTTGTTTGGCTAAGTGAAGGGCAGAGGAGTAAGAATAAAGAATGAACTTATAGTGTAGGAAATCGGGTTCAGAGCGGGATTTTCTCCAGGCACGTTCAGCAGCACAGGAGCATTTTTGTAGATAGCATGTTTGCTGAGAGTGCCAGGGCTGGAGCTGACGACTTGGGGGTTTGCATATTTGTGGAGGAGCAAGGGTGTCGAGTGCAGAGGAGAGAGTATTGTTATAGTGGCTTGTAGCAAGGTCAGAGCAGGATATCGTAGAAGTGTGGGGAAGGCATTTTTGAATAAGGTTAGAAAGTTGGAGAGGATCCAGAGTGTGCAGATTTCTACAGGTGCGGAGGTGGGGGGGTAGGAATAGGTTTAGCCTGTACACTGAGATTATAGGTGAGCAGATGGTGGTCTGAGATGGGAAATGGGCGACAGGTGACATAAGAAGGGGAGCAGAGGTAGGAGAATACCAGATCAAGAGAGTGTTCGTCACAGTGAGTAGAGAATAGGGTGGGTTGTGAGAGACTAAAGGAGTTTGTGAGTGAGGGAAGTTTAGAGGCAGCAGGAGTAGATGGGTTATCAATGGGGATGTTGAAGTCCTCTAGGATTAGAGCAGGTGTATTTGTAGAGAGAAAGTGAGAAAACCAGGCAGCAAAGTTGTCGAGAAATTGGGAGCTTGGTCCAGGGGAGCGATAGATAACTGCCACCTTGAGGGAGAGGGGGGAGAAAACGCGGATGCAGTGGACTTCAAATGAGGAGAAGGAGAGAGATGGATGAGGATGGAGGTGCTGATAGGAGCAGGAGGGGGACAGTAATATTCCAACACTGCCACCATGTCTCTCACCTGGCCTAGGTGTGAGGCTAAAGTAGAAACCACCGTGCGTTAGAGCAGCAATAGAAGCAGTGTCAGAGGAAGAAAGCCAGGTTTCAGTAATTGCTAGAAGATTGAAAGCGTTAGAAACAAACAGGTCGTGATACAAATATTGGCCTAGATTACAAGAGGAAAGCAACCAGTAATGCGCTGTGTGGTTTTTAGAGCTCAGCAACACCCAGCCAATGACACATGATCAGGTTTTACAACTTGTCAGTTAAATGTTTAAAGAGTTATGAAAGTCAAACAGTTTATTTTGTGATTCAGACAGAGCAGACCATTTAAAAAAATGTTTCTAATTTATTTCTAATATCAAATTTGCTACGTTCCCATCATATTCTGTGTTGGAGAGATACCTAGGTAGGCATCTGGAGGAATACATGGCAGGGCTAGTGCTGTCATCTATTGCTTTTGCAAATGAATAATATTCTTGAAAAACTGATGCCATATAGTGCTCCAGAAATGGGTAGGCTCCTAAGCTTTACGTCCCGGCTTTTCAACAAAAGATTCCTAGAGAAAGAATAAAAATTATTACTAGAAGTACATTTTAAAGTTGTTTAAAATTGCTTGCTCTATCTAAATCATGACATTTTGGATTAGATATTCTTTTAACCAAAGCATTTTATTGCATTTGATTCTTTTACAGTGTGCCTTATACTTTCAATAGGAAAAAGTAGCAGCTCTCCCACTGCGCCTTTATAAGTTGTTGGTTGAAGGGACAGCCTAGTCAAAATTAAACTTTCATGATGCAGATAGGGCATGCAATTTTAAACAACTTTTCAGTTTACTTTTATCATCAAATATGCTTTGTTCTCTTGGTATTCTTTGTTGAAAGCTAAATCTAGATAGGCTCATGTGTTAATTTCTAAGCCCTTGAACTCCGGCTCTTATCTCATTGCATTTTAACAGTTTTGTATAGCTAGACAATGCTAGTTCATGTGTGCCATATAGATATCATTGTGCTCACTCTCGTGAAATTACCTAGGAGTTAGCACTGATTGGCTAAAATTCAAGTCTGTCAAAAGAACTGAAATAAGGGGGAATTCTGCAGAGGCTTAGATACAAGGTAATAACAGAGGTAAAAAGTGGATTAATATAACAGTGTTGGTTATGTGAAACTGGGGAATGTGCGACAAAGGGATGATCTATTTTTTTTAAACAATTACAATTCTGGAGTAGACTGTCCCTTAAAGTGTTGCCCTTGAGCACAATCAGAGATACATCTTTGACTTTTAACACTTTTGAGAAACAGGTATGACCTGTTACCACTTGCTACTGTGCATTTATAAACATAGAAGGTATATAGCAAAAATCTTTAACAAAAACTCCTATATCTCTGGGGGTTGAGCTTGGCCACGCTGGCAGATGGCCGTGTTTTAGAGAAGCTCCTTACCCCCATGTCAGTACAAGCTGATTAACCTGGCATATTCCACTCCACAACCCCTCCAAAGTAGGGTCTGTACATATTAAGCAGCCTCTTGCCATAGATATGCTGCCGCAATTAAACTAACCCACGAGCTATCCAGCGCAGCAATCAGGAGCAGCTATAACCCTGCTAATGGGCCTACATTACAGAGGAAATGTAGCACAGCACAACCAGCCTAATCAAGCAGAAGATCACAGCAGACAACGTCGCTCCAGCAGAACAACCAACCTAAAAACGCTCTCTGGCACCAAGGCTGACCGCCCGCACCACAATCGCAATCCCGTGACTCAAAACCGTGAATCGGCACCGACAGCTCAGGAGGCCGCACATCTTACATGGGGCCCACGACCTACAGGACAGCGCAAATAAGGTGAGACATGGCACCTTTGAACGCTAATCTGCAAATCTGCAGTTCCAGAAAGCAAACTCCATCATCTACTCTAAAACTGGCTAACAATTGCTAACAGATTATCTTAAGGGCCCACAAGAGGTAGTATAAATAGGCCACTCATTCTATATACAGCTAGGCCACTGAGCAGTCCCACTCTCCACATACACCCCCAGTTCTGACTCCTCTTGAGATCTGAGGTGCCTGAGATCTACAATAGGGCAATCATTTCTACCTAAGCCCAAGTAACACAGAGTGCTTCACACAGCTCAGCCGCTGCCTTGCTAGACTGGGATAGCCCTTTATAGCCAGTTTATCCTACTGATTAACATCTTATTACTGCGTGACAGGAACACATGATACCTGGCAAACTGGATCAACAGGGCATAGATATAACTTCAGGACTCAAAACAAGCAGGGGTGACTGTCACTAAGTCTCTCATTCTGCTATACCCCTCCTCCAGAAAGCTTAAGAACACTTTTATATAATCTACCCCAGTAACAGCATTCCAAACTGACTCTTAACATCCCCTCTGAATAATATAGACACTTTCAAATTGTACCTACTCCTGCTAGAAGTCAGCCCTGCAAGAAATAGTAGCTGACTTCTAGATACAACTCTGACCTCTACGCTCCACAAACAAATGCAAAGGGTAATACCTAACAAAAAGCAAGCCAAAGCTATCAATAACTCTTCCTCACGACTAATCAATCAATACCTAAAGCAAGCTGACAGTCTACAAGACCCTCTTAGAGAAAATAGAACTAATGGTCAGCAGAACATAACTGCTCAAGTTCACCAACCAGACTCACCAATGCCACACTGTATTACCAAAGATGACTTACAACACTTATGATCTAGGGATGATGTAAAAAATGTCATGCAAGAAATGCACACCCTCTTTGGCGATCTACGAAAAGACCTCAGTACATTGGACACCCGAGTGCTACAGGCGGAGGAACTATTGGAAACCTCATATACTACCATGCACCAAAGCACTACAGAGATACAGTCACATAGTGAACAGCTACAACTTCTCACCAACAAGATTGAGGACCTTAATAATCATTGCCGTAGGAACAACCTACGCATCAGAGGAGTATCAGAATCAGTTCATCCTCCAGTGATTGAGGGGTACCTACAAGTTTTTTTCTGCATAATAAAATGAACCCCCTCTTCGCTAGATTCCACTATGGAAAGAGCACACAGAGCACTGCGGCCTAAACTCCCTCCTAAGGCTCCCCCACAAGACATCATCAAATTCTTAAATTTTAAAGATAAAGAGTAGCTCCTACGATGTGAGCTAAACACAGTCAGGATTTCCAGGATCAAGACATGACTCCTTTAATCTAAAAAAAATTGGCTATTTATGACAAGTTTCAGGAGGGACAAATGCCAGAGGGTATTCTTCTAGGTAAATGTCTCTTAGAAATATTTAAATATGTATAGTATAGTATTAACTTAATAATTTTGCTAATACAAATGGTCTATTTATTGCATGCAGGAGATTCTGGCTATTCATGTTTTTTGTTGTTGTTTACACCAGTCAACCATCCTTCTTCTGAAGAAGAATTACAGTATAATGAAGCACACAAATCTAATAGATGTGCCATAGAGTGGACATTTGTAGTTTTAAAGAGAAGATTCCAGTGTTTAGATAATTTTGGTGGAGTCCTGCAATATGCCCCAGAGAAAGTTGCAAAGATAGTTTTAATTTGCTGTATGCTGCACAATATAGCAATTAGAATACCAAATGTGAAAATGGAGATATTAGATTAGGCAGAGTATGAATAAAATACCTTAGCACCCATAGAGCCAAATGATGCAAAGGGAGTCAAAGCTAGAGTTTAGTATATTCAGGCAGTATTTGCACAATAAACATTTTCATGTACATTTTTTGTATGCTACAGATGGTTATGGATTTTATGATATATTAAATATATTTTTCACTTATCCAAAATTTGTTTATTTTGGGTGTCCTAAAATTATTTAATTAAAAACTTGATGAAACATAATTTGCAACCCATACTGTAAAATAAACCAATAGATGTAAGAAATGTTCTTCAAGATAAGATTATTATGTATTTATACAACTACAGACTGCACTCTTGACTTTTTTGGATTCTAAAGTTTATCTTTGCTAAGCAAGATTTTTGTGCAGACATAAATATTTTAGTACTATTAACCATGATGGGGCATAGACGTTTTTTAATCTTACAATTTCGTTTCGGAGGGAATTTAGTGAATACAAACAGTAAAGTTACTCAGTACATTACTATGTAAAACCTTATTAATCCCAATTAACACTTTTCTTTAATAGGTCTGAATATTCAGATAGGACCACGAAATTTGGAACATAGAAACTGTTTCTACGCATCCCCTTCAGTAAAGATCAATGGCTTCAGGGAAAATATGTTTAAAAATTTGTTCAGATTACAAATTGCAGAATATTGTTAGCGCACATCGCCATAAGCAATATCATGACTGTGCTAACTTGTCTGCATATTAGAAGTTTAAAGTAAACACGTTTGCTACCGCATCTGTACTTAGCGAGATTCCCTTTAAGCGAAACCATTGATATTTAGCGAGATTCCCTGTAGATTAAGCATTGGTATTTAGCGAGATTCCCTGTAGATTAAGCATTGGTATTTAGCGAGATTCTCTGTAAACTAAAGAAATTATATTTAGTGAGATTCCCTTTAAGCAAAATAATATTTTTTTAGTGAGATTCCCTGTAAACTAAAGCATTGGTATTTAGTAAGATTTCCTTTAAGCTAAAAGAATTGATATTTAGCGAGAATCCCTGTGAACTAAAGCATTGGTATTTAGTGCGATTCCCTGTAAACTAAAGCATTGGTATTTAGCGAGATTCCCTGTAAACTAAAGCATTGGTATTTTGCGAGATTCCTTGTAAACTAAGGAAATTGTATTTAAGAGTCCCTGTAAACTAAAGCTTTGGTATTTAGCGAGATTTATAGTAAACTAAAGAACTGGTATTTAGTGAGAGTCCCTGTAAACCAAATAATTGGCCTTTAGTTACATTCCCTGTAAACTAAATCATTCATATTTAGTGAGATTCCCTGTAAACTAAATAATTGGTATTTAGTGAGATTCAATGTAAACTAAATAATTGGCATTTTGCGAGATTCCCTGTAAACAAAAGAATTGGTATTTTGCAAGATTCACTCTAAACTAAAGAATTGGTATTTAGTGAGATTCCCTGTAAACTAAATAATTGGCATTTAGTGAGATTCCCAGTAAACTAAATAATTGGTATTTAGCGAGATTCCCTGTAAACTAAATAATTGGCATTTAGTGAGATTCCCAGTAAAGTAAATAATTGGTATTTAGCGAGATTCCCTGTAAACTAAATAATTGGGGCGCGATCCATTATACGGCATAGTTTGCGGTGCAAGCGAGGGAACCCGCGTCGCCCGCAGTTTCAGCTCGCATCTCGAGCTATCCAATATACGGCGCCGTCAGTTGCTAAAGTGGCGTAAGTCGGCTAAATAAGCAATGTCCAGAAATCTGCGCAAGTACAAATTTCTGGCGTCGCCAGTGACTTATGCCACGTTAGAAACTGCCGGCGCCTACAAAACCTGACTAAAGTATGAAATCAGTCGCACTGTCTAACACGCCTCCTAAACATAGCCCGACACGTCTAACACGCCTCCCTAACATAGCCCGACACGTCTAACCCTCTATCCGCTATCCCCCCTCACTATCCTAACAATAAAAAAGTTATTAACCCCTAAACCGCCGCTCCCGGACCCCGCCGCTACCTAATAAAGTTATTAACCCCTAAACCGCTGCTCCCGGACCCCACTGTCAGCTATATTAAATCTATAACCCCCTAAAGAGAGCCCCTACCCCGCCGCCATCTACCTTACTACCCCCTAAAGTGAGCCCCTACCCCGCCGCCATCTATTTTAAAATTATTAACCCCTAATTTAACCCCCCTACCCCACCGCCAGCTATATTAAATTATTTAACTCCTAAAATACTAAACTATCCCTACCACTAAACCTAAGTCTAACCCTACAAATAGCCTTGAAAAGGGCTTTTTGCGTGGCATTACCCCAAAGTAAACTGCTCTTTTGCCAGCCCTTAAAAGGGCTTTTTGCGGGGCATGCCCCAAAGAAAACTGCTCTTTTACCAGCCCTTAAAAGGGCTTTTGGCGGGGCTTTGCCTACAATCTAAATCCCCCTACACCGCCGCCACCTATAATAAATGTATTAACCCCTAATCTAATCCCCCTACACCGCCGCCAGCTATATTAACTATATTAACCCTAATTATATTAGGGTTAATATAGTTAATATAATTCTTATATATATATTAACCCTAATTATATTAGGGTTAATATAGTTAATATTGTTATTATAATATATATATATTAAGTATAATAACCCTAACTAACTCTAACATCCCTAACTAAACTCTTATTAAAATAAATCTAATATTAATATTATTAATTAAAATATTCCTATTTAAATCTAAATACTTACCTATAAAATAAACCCTAAGATAGCTACAATGTAATTAATAATTACTTTGTAGCTATTTTAGGGTTTATATTTATTTTACAGGTAACTTGGTATTTATTTTAACTAGGTACAATAGCTATTAAATAGGTAATAACTATTTGATAGCTACCTAGTTAAAATAATTACCAATTTATCTGTAAAATAAATCCTAACCTAAGTTACAAATACACCTACACTATCAATAAATTAAATAATCTACAAATATCTAAACTAAAATACAATTAAATACACTAAACTAAATTACAAAAAAAACAAAACACTAAATTACAAAAAATAAAAAAAAGATTACAAGATTTTTAAGCTAATTACACCTATTCTAAGCCCCCTAATAAAATAATAAAGCCCCCCAAAATAAAAAAAAATTCCCTACCCTATTCTAAATTAAACAAGTTCAAAGCTCTTTTACCTTACCAGCCCTTAAAAGGGCCTTTTGCGGGGCATGCCCCAAAGAAAACTGCTCTTTTGCCTGAAAAAAAAACAATACCACCCCCCAACATTACAACCCTCCACCCACATACCCCTAATCTAACCCAAACCCCTCTTAAATAAACCTAACACTACCCCCCTGAAGATCTCCCTACCTTGTCTTCACCCAGCCGAGCAGAACTCTTCATCCGATCCAGGCGATGTCTTTATCCAAGCGGCAAAGAAGAAGTCTTCATCCCGGCAATGTCTTTATCCAAGCGGCAAAGAAGAAGTCTTCATCCCGGCGATGTCTTTATCCAAGCGGCAGCAAAGTCTTCTTCCATCCGGCATCATCTTCCATCAAGAGGCATCTTCAATCTTCTTTCTTCGCTCCTCCGACGCGGAGCATCCATCCCGGCTGACAGGATTGAGCTCACATTCTATTGGCTGTTCCGATCAGGCAATAGAATACGAGCTCAATCTGATTGGCTGATTGGTTCAGCCAATCGGATTGAACTTGAATCTGATTGGCTGATTCAATCAGCCAATCAGATTTTTCTACCTTAATTCCGATTGGCTGATAGAATCCTATCAGCCAATCGTAATTCGACGGACGCCATCTTGGATGACGTCATTTAAAGGTACCTCATTCGTCGTTCAGTCATCGGCCGGGATGGATGCTCCGCGTCGGAGGAGAGAAGAAAGAAGATTGAAGATGCCGCTTGATGGAAGATGATGCCGGATGTAAGAAGACTTTGCTGCCGCTTGGATAAAGACATCGCCGGGATGAAGACTTCTTCTTTGCCGCTTGGATAAAGACATCGCCCGGATCGGATGAGGAGTTCGGCCCGGTGTGGTGAAGATAAGGTAGGGAGATCTTCAGGGGGGTAGTGTTAAGTTTATTTAAGGGGGGTTTGGGTTAGATTAGGGGTATGTGGGTGGTGGGTTGTAATGTTGGGGGGTGGTATTGTGTTTTTTTTTCCAGGCAAAAGAGCAGTTTTCTTTGGGGCATGCCCTGCAAAAGGCCCTTTTAAGGGCTGGTAAGGTAAAAGAGCTTTGAACTTTTTTTAATTTAGAATAGGGTAGGGAATTTTTTTTTATTTTGGGGGGCTTTATTATTTTATTAGGGGGCTTAGAATAGGTGTAATTAGCTTAAAAATCTTGTAATCTTTTTTTATTTTTTGTAATTTAGTGTTTGTTTGTTTTTTTAATTTAGTTTAGTTTATTTAATTGTATTTTTAGATAGATATTTGTAGTTTATTTAATTTATTGATAGTGTAGGTGTATTTGTAACTTAGGTTAGGATTTATTTTACAGGTAATTGGGTAATTATTTTAACTAGGTAGTTATTAAATAGTTAATAACTATTTAATAGCTATTATACCTAGTTAAAATAATTAACAATTTACCTGTAAAATAAATATAAACCCTAACATAGCTACAATGTAGTTATTAATTATATTGTAGCTATCTTAGGGTTTATTTTATAGGTAAGTATTTAGATTTAAATAGGAATATTTTAGTTTATAATATGAATTAGATTTATTTAATAAGAATTTAGTTAGGGGTGTTAGGGTTAGATAGAGTTAATATAGTTAATATAAATACTATAGTAACTATATTAACTATATTAACCCTAATATAATTTGGGTTAATATAGTTAATATATATAATGTAATAACTATATTAACTATAATATACTTAGGGTAAATATAGATAATATAGCTGGCGGCGGGGTAGGTAGATTAATTTAGGGGTTAATAATTTTAATATAGATGGCGGCGGTGTAAGGGGCTTACATTAGGGGTTAATACTATTAATATAGGTGGCGGCGGTGTAGGGAGGGCAGGCTATAGGCAAAGCCCCGCAAAAGGCCCTTTTAAGGGCTGGTAATAGAGATAATTATTTTAGGGGGATTAGATTAGGGGTTAATAATATTAATATAGCTGGCAGTGGTATAGGGGGAATAGATTAGGGGGTTAATCATTTTTATATAGGTGGCGGTGGTGTAAGGGGTCAGATTAGGGGATAGATAAGGTAGATGGCGGCGGTGTAAGGGGTTCACATTAGGGGATAGATCAGGTAGATTGCGGCGGTTTTAGGGGTTCACATTAGGGGATAGATCAGTTAGATGGTGGCGGTTTTAGGGGCTCACAGTAGGGGGTTAGTTTATGTAGATGGCGGTGGGGTCCGGGAGCGGCTGTTTAGGGGTTAAATACTTTATTAGGGATTGCGGCGGGGGATCGCGGTTGACAGGTAGATAGACATTGCGCATGCGTTAGGTGTTAGGTTTATTTTGTAGCTAGTTTAGGGAGTTACGGGGCTCCAATAGTCAGCGTAAGGCTTCTTACGGCTGCTTTTTGTGGCGAGGTGAAAATGGAGTAAGATTTCAAACTGCGCTGGTTTGGTATACCTGCCTATGGCCCAAAAAACTACGAGCGACTGCAGAAATATACGCGCGTAACTTCTAGGTTACGCCGTATATGTGATACCAAACCAGCGCAAATATTGGCGTTGCTGGCTTTTGCGGGCGACGATTTTTATCGGATCGAGCCCTTGGCATTTAGTGAGATTCCCTGTAAACTAAATAATTGATATTTAGTGATTCCCTGTAAACTAAAGCTTGTAAGCTAAAAAATTGGTATTTCATACATTCATAAATTTAAATCGAAATCAAATGTCGAAATCTCAAATCACATAAAATAATTCAAAATCGAATGTTACAGCTAACATAAAGCATACATAAAATTAAAATATTCTAACGAATACTACCGAATATTAATTAAAATTGGAAAACCAATATTCAAAATTAGAATTCAATTCCAAATAATTAATGTCTAAAATGTAATTTTATATTTCGAATGTTATGAAATTTTAACCCATCCCTAGTTGTAGTAAAATATCTTCCTCTAGTTTGAATATATTAACCGCACTGTGTATGGTGCTGCTATCTCTGAATGGTAACCGTATATGTCAGTTCCATATGCGACAGATGCCTGAAGCTTCAGGAGCTCCAGCTCAATCGCAATCTACGACGGCAACAGATGCATTACAAACGCGATTATAGTATAGAAATGTATTTTAAAAAAGAACATTTTCTTCTATGTTGAATACATTGGAAAGTAAAGCATTCATAAGTGACTTCGGGTTCAGAACAGTTGGTCCAATACAGGTTTACCTAAAGTAAATTGTTAGGCTACAATAAAAGTATATATAAACACTTATAAAACATATTAAAATTAAGTATTTCACACACATATATGGATATTAAAAGTAATATAATATATATATATATATATATATATATATATATATATATATATATATAATTAAATAAATGTTTTAAAAATTATTTAAGAAATGGTATATGACAAGGTGTTTTACTGGGAAGGGCTCAAAGGTGCATATTTATATGTGTGTACATATGTCTGTGTATGTGTGTTTATGTGTACATTTTATGTGCACACATGCATACATACATGAAATTAAAACCCTCCACTCTGCACAAAATGTAAAGAGAATAACTTGTGTAGCCCATTAACAAGTAAATAAGTGAGTCATTGTGAAACTCATCTACATACAACTTTACATTCACACACACACACACACACTCTTATACCCAGGCGCTTGAATACCAACTTTGATCTCCACTGTTTCTTGTAAATCAGTTGTATAGCTTACTACATGCATTAATCATACAATGTAGGATTTTTTTCAGTGGTATCATCTGTGGTATGGTATGGTGTCTTGTCTAACTGTGATCCAGTTTTATGTCCATGTTGCCTGAATTAGCTTAAGATTAACTTTGCAAAATTTAATATTCGGCATTAGGGTAGTCATGAATATCGGGAAGTGTATGTGCCCACTCTAAAATACTGGTAATAATGTACTTCCATCTAAATTGTTGCTAATAGAATCATAGTTAGCTTAGTTTAGTAATTCCAGTATCAGGATCTTGTTTTATTACGTACTCTCTTGCCTGATCTATCTATGTACTTAACATCTGGTACTTGTTATTTGGTACTCAATACCTTGTCCTTCTATTCCTTAGTGTTTATACAGAATAATGTACGGCAGTAGGTATATACAGATTATAGCAATAGAGTCAACTGGGTAATGTGAATATATAATATATATGGTGTTGCAGTTATAGGTTTATACAGCTATATGATAAGCCAATATAGGTAATTGAGCCTTAACTGTATATTGCAACATCCTGTTATGTTAATTCCTGTGTTGTACCACGTTATACTTGTATATCACGCTATGTGTTTGATGCTTAGATACAATTCAAAATATACAGCATTATGTAATGTTTTTAACTTTTATCATTTGCTTTTTAACGTTGGCCCAGATGGGGACCGGTAGTCCTGTGCACGCATGCGCAATGACGTATTGGGACTTGTCGATTTCCGGATGCAGCAGAGAGTCTTCACTGAGGGGTGTGATGGTGGCACATAAGATGGTGGTAAGTTAGTAGTTCTTTATAAGTCTGAATACGGGCTACGGCCCAAAAACGTTTACTTCTGTATGCTTTGTTTAAAGTAAAACTTTGATTGTTAAAAAAATGCCAGTGAGTGCTTGCTTCTTTCTGGAATATATATATATATATATATATATATATATATATATATATATATATATATATATATATATATATATAGATAGATTGATAGATAGATAGATAGATAGATAGATAGATAGATAGATAGATAGATAGATATACACACACCTACACATACACATATACTATATATATATATATATATATATATATATATATATATATATATATATATATATATATATATATATATATATATATCCAAATACAAGCAAGGGAATATCCAGCCGTGAGTAGATTAAAACTTGAATTTTATTGAAATTTGGTTAAAAGCATATCCAAAACATGGGGAAATTAAAAGGGCATCAGATCAGGTCAGGTCTTACGCGTTTCAGCTCTGTTGAGCCGTACTCATAGACCTCTGATCTGGTGCAGTGATTGCACAACCATATACATTTCTTAATGAGGTTAATTAAAAACAGTCTTGCCCAATTAGTCTCAGAAAATTAACCCCTGAGTGTTATTATGCGTGTAGTATCCTCTATTATATTGTATGGTATGGGGTACCTGAAACATTTAGTGTGAGTATATGCTTTTTTAATAGCTTCTATTAATTGTAGGCTTTTGGAGTCTGTTGTTGTTTGGAATATAACATTAATTCGAGTTAACAAAATTATTATCTTTGGTCTCAGTATTAGTGTCATCTCGAAATAGTTATTTACAGGATTTAAATTTAAATTTCATTTGTGTATTTTTTATTTTATTTAAATTTCAGTGCTCTAGGTTAAACCCTTAGTCATCTAGTTATATGAATATATAATATTCCTTTACTTACTTCACTGGAATTGTTTGTATAGTAGGTTTATTTCCAAAAATTTATAAGCTCAAACCTGGAATTAAATCCATAGGGTACATTTGTTTTCATGCGGAACATCCAGTATACCTCTTTTTTACTGAGTATACTGTCCAGATCTCCCCCCCTTGAATCTAGGGTTATTTTTTCTACTATTGTCCATCTGAGTGATGTGGTGTTCCTATTGTGTACCTCTATAAAGTGTTTGGTTATTGGTAGCAGTTTATCCTCTCTTTGTCTGCTCTTTTCAGTGTCTACAGTGATACTGGATAGGTGCTCCCTAATTCTATTTCTTATTTCTCTCACCGTTTTTCCAATATACTGAAGTTTGCAAATATTGCACTCTATGAGGTACACTACCCCTTTGTCTCTGCAATTTAAGTGTTTGTTTATTTGTAGTATTTCTCCTGTCTTAGTCGATTTGAAGGTGTTTCCTATATCTGCATGTTTACAAGCTTTACAGTCACTATAACCACATTTGTAGAGGCCTTTAGATTGTAACCAAGTTGTTCTTTTGTTTGTTTTGAGATTAGTTGGGGAGACTATATTCCCTATAGTCCTACCCCTTCTATATGAAAAGAGACAATTGCTGTCTATTATTTTTGCTAGAGTATTGTCTGCCTTCAAAATAGGTAGGTGTTTCTTGATTATATTACATATTTGGTTATATTGGGGTGAGTATTGTGTGACAAACTTGATTCTATTAGTGTCAAATCTGGGTTTCTTTTTGGGTTTAGTTACAATCAAATCTCCCTGTGCTTTTTTAGACACTGCCATGCGTGCATTCTTTATAGTCTGTTTATTGTAGCCCCTCACTTTAAGTTGTTTATCTAGAATATTTGCTTCTTTTAGATAATCTTCGTCGTTAGAGCAGTTTCTTTTTATTCTAATGTGTTGACCTTTGGCTATGGCCCTAAAAGTTTCTTTGGGGTGTTCACTCCTTGCATGTAGAAGTGCATTCCTAGTTATTGGTTTTTTATATATTGTGGTTTCAATTACACCTTTAAGGTAATTACCTCGCAGTGTGAGGTCCAAATAATTAATTTCCTTATTTTTTAACTCGTGTGTGAATCTTATTCCCATCTTATTATTTCCTATGTATTGTAGGAAATTTTCTATGGATGCGTCATCCCCCTCCCATATTAGAATCAGGTCATCTATGAATCTATGGTAGAGTTTGATATTTTCCCTGAAGGGGCTTCCCTCCGCATAGATGTGGCACAGCTCCCACCAACCCATAAATAGGTTGGCGTAAGTGGGGGCAAACTTTGCCCCCATAGCTGTGCCACATCTCTGCAGATAGAACACCCCTCCATAAGAAAAATAATTATGTGTTAGAAGGTATTCTATGATTCTTAGAAGAAATTCCTGAAAATTCTCATCCAAATTGCTACGTGTTTGTAGAAAGTACTTAACTGCTTCTATACCTAGTGCATGTGGTATGTTACTGTAGAGCGACACTACGTCTAGGGATAACCATCTGCTCTTGGTGGTCCATGTAATATTTTTTAATTTTTGTATTAAATGCGTGGAGTCCCTGAGATAGCTGGTTAGGTTTAGAACTAATGGCTGTAGGATGGAATCTACCCATTCTGATACCGGTTCTAGTAGTGATCCCATCCCTGACACTATGGGTCGCCCCTGAACATTTTCTGTACTTTTATGTACTTTTGGGAATATGTGAAATAATGGTGTCTTTGGATGTTTATTTACCATATAATCATGTGTCTCTTTGTTTATAAAACCATTTGCTAGGCCCTCATCCAATAAATGGGAAAGTTGGAGCATGTAGTTTGATTTTGGGTCTCCTCTTAAAATTTGGTAGTTATTTATATTGTCAAGTTGTCTTTTTATTTCTTTATCATAGTCTGCCTTATTTAGTACCACTATACTACCCCCCTTGTCCGATTTTTTGATGACTATATTATCATTTTCTGCAATTTCTTTCAAAGCTGTTCTCTCCTTTCTTGTTAAGTTAGTGTCTTGATAGGGACTACTGGCTGTGTTTAATATTTCTAAGTCTTTAACCACTCTTTCTTGAAATTGTTCTAAAATTGTCCCCCTGGACTGAATGGGGTAAAAGGTGGACTTAGGTTTGAAACCTATGTGTGCATTTTTTTCTCCTGTGCTCAGTTGTTCACTAAGTAGACTCATTAGAGTCTCCTTAGCACATGAGTCTTGGAAATCTAATTGTATCTCTGATGTGGTTTCTTCACTTATTGTGTTTGCTTCTAAGGTCTCTCTTATGTCTTGTGTACTATGAAAATGTTTTTTTAGGGTCAAGTTTCTGACCAGTCTGTTGACATCTACTATTGTGTTAAATATATTGAACTTAGCTGTTGGTACAAAGTTCAGGCCGTAGCTTAATACTTTTTCTTGTGTAGGTGTCAACAGGGTGTCAGAAAGATTGATAACTAGTGATGCACTTTTTGTTCCAAATTCTTCTTTGCCCTCAGTTGGTATCTGTTCATCTGCCTTTGACCTTTTTTGCTTCCTCTTATTACTGGCTGTGTTATAATCTCCTTTGTTTCTCCCTGTGTTTGTATTGGGGCTGCCACTAAAAAAGCTTGGTCAAATTTTGCTCTAGTTGAATCTACTATGTCTGTCTTCTGTACTGTAGTTTGATACCTCTGAGCTTTGTTAGACTGTTTGTCCTGAGTAGTTTTGCTCCTAGCCCCCTGGGCTTCTGTGTTTATGTTTCCTACCTGTTGTGTGGTATTCTGTGTGATAGGTGTCTCTCTATCATACTGGCTATCATTATCTCCACTTGTATCATCAGTAGACTCTGCTTCTGTGTCAGAAAATGTAACTTTCTTTTTTCCTTTTTTATTGTGGTTACCCTTATGATGATTATAATTCCTTCTATTATTTTCTCTATGTGTATTGGATCTCTCTCTCCTATTCCATACATGTACTGTATTGGTCTGATAGTCAGTCCAGTCTCTTAGAAATTTTGTTTGTTTTATTTGTAAGGCTTCCTCAGTTGACTTCTCCACTGTCTCAATAAGCAATTCATCAAAACCTCTATACTCTATTGATAGTTGGTGATGTGTTAAGTGTCTCTGTAACTGTGTAATTTTGATTTTTATATCTGTTAGTAGTCCCTCTTTGTGTACAATAATCATATGCATTAATCTAAATGAACATTCATCCAAAATCATATTCCACTCATCCTTAAATTTCATGTCATCTACTTCAAAAGTTGGGAACTTATGCACTCTTAAACCCCTGGGAATCATTTTGAGGTTAATATATTTCTCTAAAGTCCATTTATCGAACTTGAGTTTCTCAGCTCTTATCATGAGTGCTTCAATCCTTATAAAAAGGTCAGTAAGTTCCAATCAGTAAGCCAATCAGATTGAGCTCGCATTCTATTGTTTGATCGGAACAGCCAATAGAATGCAAGCTCAATCTGAGTGGCTGATCGGATCAGCCAATCGGATTGAACTTGATTCTGATTGGCTGATTCCATCAGCCAATCAGAATTTTCCTACCTTATTTCCGATTGGCTGATAGAATCCTATCAGCCAATCGGAATTCGAGGTAAGCCATCTTGGATGACGTCCCTTAAAGGAACCGTCATTCTTCAGTTGGACATCGCCGGAAGAAGATGGGTCCGCGCTGGAGGTCTTCACGATGGAGCCGGTCCTCATCGGATGAAGATAGAAGATGCCGCTTGGAAGAAGATGGTTGCCGGTCCGGATCTACTCTTCTTCCCGGATAGGATGAAGACTTTGGACCCTCTTCTGGACTTCTTCAGCCGTCGGATGATGGATCGCCAACCCCCGCTTGGGTTGGATGAAGATTTTGGAGCCAGGACGGATCGGTGTGATACCCGGTGAGGTGAAGACAAGGTAGGAACATCTTCAGGGGCTTAGTGTTAGGTTTATTTAAGGGGGGTTTGGGTTAGATTAGGGGTATGTGGGTGGTGGGTTGTAATGTTGGGGGGGGGTATTGTATGTGTTTTTTTACAGGCAAAAGAGCTGAATTTCTTGGGGCATGCCCCGCAAAGGGCCCTGTTCAGGGCTGGTAAGGTAAAAGAGCTTTGAACTTTTGTAATTTAGAATAGGGTAGGGCATTTTTTTATTTTGGGGGGCTTTGTTATTTTATTAGGGGGCTTAGAGTAGGTGTAATTAGTTTAAAATTGTTGTAATATTTTTCTAATGTTTGTAAATATTTTTTTTATTTTTTGTAACTTAGTTCTTTTTTATTTTTTGTACTTTAGCTAGTTTATTTAATTGTATTTATTTGTAGATATTGTATTTAATTAATTTATTGATAGTGTAGTGTTAGGTTTAATTGTAGGTAATTGTAGGTATTTTATTTAATTTATTTATTGATAGTGTAGTGTTAGGTTTAATTGTAACTTAGTTTAGGATTTATTTTACAGGTAATTTTGTAATTATTTTAACTATTTTAGCTATTAAATAGTTCTTAACTATTTAATAGCTATTGTACCTGGTTAAAATAAATACAAAGTTACCTGTAAAATTAATATAAATCCTAAAATAGCTATAATATAATTATAATTTATATTGTAGCTATATTAGGGTTTATTTTACAGGTAATTATTTAGCTTTAAATAGGAATAATTTAATTAATAAGAGTTAATTTATTTCATTAGATTTAAATTATATTTAACTTAGGGGGCTGTTAGTGTTAGGGTTAGACTTAGCTTTAGGGGTTAATCCATTTATTAGAATAGCGGCGAGACTGGGTCGGCAGATTAGGGGTTAATAATTGAAGTTAGGTGTTGGCGATGTTAGGGAGGGCAGATTAGGGGTTAATACTATTTATTATAGGGTTATTGAGGCGGGAGTGAGGCGGATTAGGGGTTAATAACTTTATTATAGTAGCGGTGAGATCCGCTCGGCAGATTAGGGGTTAATAAGTGTAGGCAGGTGGAGGCGACGTTGAGGGGGCAGATTAGGGGTTAATAAATATAATATAGGGGTCGGCGGTGTTAGGGGCAGCAGATTAGGGGTACATAGCTATAATGTAGGTGGCGGCTCTTTGCGGTCGGCAGATTAGGGGTTAATTATTGTAGGTAGCTGGCGGCAACGCTGTGGGGGCAGATTAGGGGTTAATAAATATAATATAGGGGTCGGCGGTGTTAGGGGCAGCAGATTAGGGGTACATAAGTATAACGTAGGTGGCGGTCGGCAGATTAGGGGTTAAAAAAATGTAATCGAGTGGCGGCGATGTGGGGGGACCTCGGTTTAGGGGTACATAGGTAGTTTATGGGTGTTAGTGTACTTTAGAGCACAGTAGTTAAGAGCTTTATAAACCGGCGTTAGCCCAGAAAGCTCTTAACTACTGACTTTTTTCTGCGGCTGGAGTTTTGTCGTTAGAATTCTAACGCTCACTTCAGACACGACTCTAAATACCGGAGTTAGAAAGATCCCATTGAAAAGATAGGATACGCAATTGACGTAAGGAGATCTGCGGTATGGAAAAGTCGCGGCTGAAAAGTTAGCATTAGACCCTTTCCTGACTGACTCCAAATACCGGCGGTAGCCTAAAACCAGCGTTAGGAGCGTCTAACGCTGGTTTTCACGGCTGACGCCAAACTCTAAATCTAGGCCTGTGTGATCTTTCCAGCAAAAATTAAGACCCTACTTCAAGATGAAACAAAAATTTTAAACAGTAAAGAAGAAATAATCAGGTTTTTAGAATCTGACAAAAATTAGGAGGTTAGGAGAGGAGGAGAGACGTTAGGGAATTTGGATGTAGTATAGATAGAAAGAAATCGGGGTGGGGTTTTGTTTTTTTTTTTTTTTTCACACAGTTGGGTTATTAAACTCACAGAAGGTATTTATATAATATTACTATTATAAGTGAATAATAAGGAACCTAGAAGATCAATAACTTAATTAAATGGGCACTATTAAAGGGTAAGAAGGAAGTGATAAATAAAGGAAGAGAAGATTCACATCAAAAACATTTTATTTTTTTTATTTTTTTTTCCACACAAAGAAACACTTAGAGTAAAATAAATTCACGATATTAGTCCATTGGGGGTGTTTTTTGTTTTTGTTTTTTTTATTAGGTTCACGGAGGGTATTTATATAACATTCCTATTATAAGTGAATAATAAGGATCCTAGAACATTAATAATTGAATTAAAGGGGCACTATTAAAAGGGTAAGAAAGAAGTGATAAATAAAGGAAGAAATTAATTTATTAGAAGAGTCACATTAAATACATCCTTAAAACACTATTTATAACTTTCAAACAAAGAAGTAAAATAATTTTATGACACTAGCTTTTGTTTTTTTGTTTTTTTTTCTTCTTTCTCTGAAGCCTAACCTCCTCTCTTGATTTCACTTTTGGAAATTCTTAGGTAAAGTAAAAATGATAAATATATCATCTTGGAATGTGAGTGGAATTAATTCCCCCATAAAAAGGAAAGCTATCCTTAATCATTTAAAAAAAATAGGTAAAGTAGATCTAGCCCTTTTACAAGAAACTCGTCTATTAGATAAGGAACATGAAAAATTCAAAAGAGATTGGGTGAAAGAAGTGGTTTTCTTATCATATAAAAAAGCTAGTAGAGGTTTGGCAATTTTATTCAGTAAATCATTGGAATATGAGATTAAAAAGATAATTTACAATCCGCTGTGTAGATATATAATAATATCATTGGTTATTAATAATGTACAAACAACAATATGTAATATTTATGGTCCAAACGAGACCAATTGTTCATTTTGGGAAAAACTGTTAAAAATTTTGCTTAAATATGTGGACACTAATTTAATAATTGGTGGTGATTTTAATTTATCTCCAAATTTTGTCTTAGATAGAAGCAAGAACACTTTAGGAAGTCAAAAAAAGGGATCTATTAAAAGAGGGAAATATGATAAAAAAAATGGTAAATTTATTATCGGAGACACTAGGATTAATCGAAGCATGGAGATATAAAAATCCAACACAAAGAGAATTTACGTATTATTCAAAAGTGCAAGATTCCTTTTCTAGGATTGATTTCTTTTTGATCTCTAAGGCCTTATTAACACATATAGAGGAAGTAAATGTCAATGAAATTATTATCTCGGATCATGCTGTGATAGATTTAAAATTATCGCTAGGTGGGAAGCGTAACGGAACAATTAGTTTTAGATATCCAAAGTTTTTATATGGATCAGACCACTTTAGAGAACATATTAAGCAAAAATGGAGAGAATATTTAAACCATAATCTTAGGAGTTGTCAAAATAATGAAACCATTTGGGAGGCTGGGAAGGCGGTAATTAGAGGAGAAATAACTGCTTATGTATTAAACTATAATAAAGAAATAAATAGACAATATAAAGAATTAAGTGAAAAAACAGCACATTCATATAGCCAATTTATAGAAGTTAGATCCAAATTTTGGAGGAAAAAATATATGGAGGATAGAAAAGCATTGGAGGTACAATTAAATCAACAGGCTATAAGAGACATTGGGAAAGAAAAAGGGAAACTATATAGATTTGGAAACAGATCGGGTAAGATTTTGGCCTCTATAGTAAAAATACAGAATTCGACGAAACAAATTTTATCTATAAAATCTAAAGAAAAAATATCAATTAAAAATTCTGAGATAGTAGAGGAATTCAGAAAATATTACTGTAAGCTATATACTTCTGAGAGTACTAAAGAAGAAGGAAAGAGTAAACTTTTTATGGACGAGATTAAAATCCCAAAGATCTCACAAGAACAACAAGATTCTTTAAATTATAAGATAACCTTACAAGAAGTTGAGGAGGTAATAGCTAATTTGTCCTTAGGTAAAGCTCCAGGACCTGATGGTCTTCCGGCAGAATGGTACAAAAGTATGAAGGATTCTATAATAGATATAATGACAAATTTATTTAATGACTATTTCAGTGAAAATATAAAGCCCTCGACAGTGTTTTCAGCGGCTAATATAGTAATCCCTAAAAGTGGGAAAGACCCACAATGTGTTACTTCATACCGTCCAATATCCCTTCTTAACCAAGATTACAAGATATTGACCAAAATACTCTCTAATAGATTAAAAAGTTTCCTTCCAGAATTAATACATAAAGATCAATCCGGGTTTATTCAGGCGAGATCATCTAGTAAAAACATACGTAAGGTTCTTCATATAGTAAATTATTTCTGGCTTTTGAAACAACAAAGGAGTAATGAGTCGATTCCAAATACACTGTTGTTAGCCTTAGATGCTGAAAAGGCTTTCGACAGAGTCGATGGCCTTATTAACATCTTGTTTAACAGAATATAATATAAAAGGTCCATTTAATAATTTTATCAAAAATGTTTATTCAAAAGCAAATGCATCAGTTATTGTTTGTTAATGGTGAAACTTCAGCTAGATTCACTATGGGGAGAGGAACTCGCCAAGGATGTCCCCTATCCCCTCTTTTATTCAATTTAACTTTGGAACCTTTGGCAACCAAATTAAGAAATGTGTATACAGGTATAGAAATAGAGGATAAAAAATACCATCTTTCGCTGTACGCAGATGATATGTTGCTTTTTATTCAAAATCCTGAGACACATTTAACTAAGATTCTAGCTGTTATTTCTGATTTCAGTGAATTTTCAGGCTTTAAAGTAAACTATACAAAATCAGAAGTATTATGGTTAAATAAAAGAGACATAGACATTTTAGGAGAGTTGCCATTTATAGAGGCACTAAATTTTATAACTTATCTAGGGATTGATATATCCCCAAATCCAGAAAACTGGTACAATTTAAACTATGAGAAAATTTTTGTATCTTTAGAAAAATCACTTAGAAGATGGAATTCATTACCCATCTCATTGATGGGAAGAGTACACATAATCAAAATGATGATCTTACCTAAGTTGTTATACCCCCTAAATATGTTACCAATATTAATACTCAGAAAAGATTTGGAAAGATTAAATAAGATTTTTACTAGGTTAATTTGGAAGGGAAAAAAAACACGTATCAGTTTAGAAAAATTAAAGCAACCAATGTTACAAGGTGGATTAGGGGTACCGGATGTCTATTTATAAAACCTTTCATCGCTAACTAGAATAGCTATAGAGTGGTTAATGGGCACTGAACACTTTTCTGAAAGTTCCTTGGAAAGAATAGCAGTAAGAAGAATAAATAAAGCATATGTACTACATATGGCCTTGAAATATATTGATAGTGTAGTTAGGAATAATATCATGTATAGAGATATTTTGAGAGCATGGCATTTCATCAGTAAGTTTATGCACTTTCCAATTAGAGGATGGATAAATTTACCCATAAACGGTAACCCAAATTTCAGACCAGGTATGAATTCTGTTATATTTAGGGAATGGGAAAAGAAGGGAATATATAAGATATGAGATTTATTAAGTCCATTAAATAGATCAATATATACATTTAAGGATCTCCAATGTAAATTTGGTTTATCTTATCTACACCACTTTGCATATAACTAAATAGTTCACTATATAAAGGAGATTATAAGTAAATTTCCCGATACCATATGGGATCCACACCCCCTATATTTTATGATGGAGAATTATAAAAAAGAAATATACTCTTACTCAAGATTATATAAGACACTAATAGACTCGAACCTATTTAGTATAAGGGAGAGGATTATTGAGGGCTGGCAAAGAGAGGCCTCTGTAAATTTGGAAGTATTGCAAATGGAAAAAAGTTTGAAAACTATTATGACAACTACTCATGACTCATACCTTAGGGAATCTCAAATGAAAGTTCTACATAGATTTTATATAACTCCTAAAATGGCCTCAATATGGTTTAATTGCAAAAGAAATTGTGTTAAATGCAATTTGTATGATCCCAATTTAAAACATCTGTTTTGGGATTGTCCGAAAATTGGTCAATTTTGGGCAAAGATCAGTTATTGGGCATCTAGGATTTTAAAATACAAGATTAACCTGAACTTCTTGAATATTTTACTTATATGTAATGAGCAGGTTAAACAAGAAAACACTAAACTGTTGTTTATGATAATTCTTTTAGGGAGAAAATGTATAATGAAAAAGTGGTTATTAAATAGAGGTCCTAGTATGAAGGAATTCCTTAGGTTTATGTTAGAACAATTGAATACAGAACTATTTGATGTATTATACGATAAGGATATAAGAATCACTGAGTTTAATAAAAAATGGGGAATCTTTATTAACAGTTTAGATCCTCAGGAAAAAAATAGAATCTTGGCGCCACTTAGAATATAAGAGGTTTTCACTTTGATTTTAAGGTGAAATTAGTAGTTTTAGGGCTATATTTGCTTGAATTAGGCTCTGATAGGGAAAACTACGTGTGGTTTAGTTATACCTTGAGGAAGGGTTAGGAAGCTTTGTTTAGTTAAGATAAATTAAATCAAATTTATAAGATGTTAAGAGTAAGTGATATCCAGTCTGATACTTATAAGATTATGGTCTAAATTGGTAATAGGAAATTATTTCTGAAATAATCAGCAATTTACTTCACTTTAACCATGGCTTAGAGCATGTATATTTTATGTGATATTTTAAGTATAAGAGTTATTTTATGGAATTGTTGAAATTGTACGTAATGAAATGCTCAGGTGAATTATTGATTACTTCATGATATTGCATTTTTTATGAATTATTTCAAATAAATAAAAAGAAAATAAAAAGAGAAAAAAGAGGGAAAAAAAAAAAAAAAGATAGTGGTAAGTTAGTAATTCTTTATAAGTCTGAGGACGGGCTACGGCCCGAAAACGTTTACTTCTGTATGCTTTGTTTAAAGTTAAACTTTGCTTGTTAAAAAAATGCCAGTGAGTGCTTGCTTCTTTCTGGAATATATATAACTATATATATAGATATATATACACACACCTACACATACACATATACTGTATATATATATATATATATATATATATATATATATATACACACACATACACACACACATATATATATATATATATATATATATATATATATATATATATATATATATATATATATATATATATCAAGAATAGTAGAGAAGCTAAATTTGTCACTACCTATTGTCAGGTTAGGAAATATCCAGAAGAAGACCCAAATGCTAGGGTGAACTTAATCAACACCCTTGCACTCTGAGTTTAATCCAGGACGTGACCCCACGACAACCTCCAAAAAACAATGTACTCACAATATGGAGCAGGGTTAGCCTGTGCCCAAAGTAATTCAAGATATCAGCCAGATAGACTTCTGAATAAGGAACTGGTTTCAGGAAATGTCTTCCACAGAATCAGGAGAGCAGGGATAGTCCAAGGTAGGGAGATCTTCAGGGGCTTAGTGTTAGGTTTATTTAAGGGGGGTTTGGGTTAGATTAGGGGTATGTGGGTGGTGGGTTGTAATGTTGGGGGGGGGATATGAATTCTTTGGGGCATGCCCCACAAAAGGCCCTTTTAAGGGCTGGTAAGGTAAAAGAGCTTTGAACTTTTGTAATTTAAAATAGGGTAGGGCATTTTTTTATTTTGGGGGGCTTTGTTATTTTATTAGCGGGCTTAGAGTAGGTGTAATTAGTTTAAAATTGTTGTAATATTTTTCTAATGTTTGTAAATATTTTTTTATTTTTTGTAACTTAGTTCTTTTTTATTTTTTATACTTTAGTTAGTTTATTTAATTGTATTTATTTGTATGTATTGTATTTAATTAATTTATTGATAGTGTAGTGTTAGGTTTAATTGTAGGTAATTGTAGGTATTTTATTTAATTTATTTATTGATAGTGTAGTGTTAGGTTTAATTGTAACTTAGGTTAGGATTTATTTTACAGGTAATTTTGTAATTATTTTAACTAGGTAGCTATTAAATAGTTATTAACTATTTAATAGCTATTGTACCTGGTTAAAATAAATACAAAGTTGCCTGTAAAATAAATATTAATCCTAAAATAGCTACAATATAATTCTAATTTATATTGTAGCTATATTAGGGTTTATTTTACAGGTAAGTATTTAGCTTTAAATAGGAATAATTTATTTAATAAGAGTTAATTTATTTCGTTAGATTTAAATTATATTTAACTTAGGGGGGTGTTAGTGTTAGGGTTAGACTTAGCTTTAGGGGTTAATAAATGTATTAGAGTAGCGGTGAGGTCCGGTCGGCAGATTAGGGGTTAATACTTGAAGTTAGGTGTCGGCGATGTTAGGGAGGGCAGATTAGGGGTTAATACTATTTATTATAGGGTTATTGAGGCGGGAGTCAGGCGGATTAGGGGTTAATACATTTATTATAGTAGCGGTGAGGTCCGGTCGGCAGATTAGGGGTTAATAATTATAGGTAGGTGGAGGCGATGTTGGGGGCAGCAGATTAGGGGTTAATAAATATAATATAGGGGCCGGCGGTGTTAGGGGCAGCAGATTAGGGGTTCATAGGGATAACGTAGGTGGCGGCGGTGTGCGGTCGGCAGATTAGGGGTTAAAAAATTTTAATAGAGTGGCGGCGATGTGGGGGGACCTCGGTTTAGGGGTACATAGGTATTTTATGGGTGTTAGTGTACTTTAGAGCACAGTAGTTAAGAGCTCTATGAACCGGCGTTAGCCCAGAAAGCTCTTAACTCCTGACTTTTTTCTGCGGCTGGAGTTTTGTCGTTAGATTTCTAACGCTCACTTCAGCCACGACTCTAAATACCGGCGTTAGAAAGCTCCCATTGAAAAGATAGGATACGCAAATGGCGTAGGGGGAACTGCGGTATGGAAAAGTCGTGGCTGCAAAGTGAGCGTTAGACCCTTTCCTGACTGACTCTAAATACCAGCGGTAGCCCAAAACCAGCGTTAGGAGCCTCTAACACTGGTTTTGACGGCTAACGCCAAACTCTAAATCTAGCCGAGTGTGTCTAAACATTTTGTAGAGGTACACAATTGTGATCCAAGATCGTTAAAAATACAGGTAATTGATTGGATACTTCCTACAGCAGAGAATAGGCTCCTTAAGTTAAGGAAACAAGAGACCTATTTGATTTTTAAATTGGAAAGTTCTGAACCCATAGTATTAAATGTGGATCTAGACGTACAGGCATACATGTGATATAGGACATCCCGTTTTTAATTTTTGCACCATGCAAATATGAATTTATTTTAAAAATATTTTTAATAAGTATTTTAGTAATGGTAATGTAATCATAATAATTAAATCAAATATTGGTTACGAGTATATATGAAATTTCACTTTTTAAATATTGTTTTTTAGTTAGATGTGCATTTTTAAATTCTGTATTTATTTATTGTGTATATATATAGATTTCATAATGCTTATGTATGTTGTAATATTCTTATATGCATTTTTGAAAAAACCAGTGCAAGGTAAAATGATACAGTTAAGTAACTCATGTTATACAATTTAACCACGGCATTTTAAACATTGTTTCACAGTATACAGCAACGTCATCCGCTCATATGGAGTGATTGGCTATTTTGGGCCAGAGAGGCGTTCTTTTGTAATACAAAAAAGCCTGCGTATGCCGTAGATGTCAAACAATCATACCTCTTGAGAAAGCCTGACTGACGTCGGGAGAAATGCGTTGAGGATTATACAGTGTAAGACACAGCTTATGGTGACCGACAGCCCACACAGGTCTAAAGGAGGTCTCGCATAAAATTCGGTGAGACTGATAAGACAGAGACTGTGGAATTCCAACAAAGGCAGCGGTTCACATACAAAAGTACAGCAGAGCACAGCAGCTACACCGGATTGGTTATACTGACAGGCTGAATATTATGTAAAATGTTGTTAGTAGCGTTCTACTCCTGTGGGATGGGACAGCGGAAGAATTTAATGAATTTGTTGCTGTCCTGAACCATAATGACAAGAACATTATCTTGACATCAGAAACAAACACAACAGAATTAAACTTTTTGGATATTACTTTGAAAAAAGAGGGTCTGAATATAGTCACGGAAAACTACAGGAAAAAGAATGCTACTAACAACATTTTACATGCGGATAGGAGTCACCCAGTACACTTTAAAAAAGGGATTCCTTATGGTCAATTCCTCCGTTTGAGGAGGAATTGCTCCTCTTTATCAAAGTTTGAAACTCATGCGTCACTGATGAAAGAGAGATTCTTAAAAAGAGGTAACTCGAATAAGTGTCTTAAGAAATCCCTCTGGAAAGCTAGAAATATGTCTAGGGATGACCTTCTGTATAGAAATAACTCCAAAATGGAAAAAAGTGAGATTAGATTAATTTCTAATTTCAACAATCAATGGGAAAACATCAGGTCAGTTTTTAAGAAAAATTGGCACATCTTATCCCTAGATGACAAGGTGAAAAGCGTGATAGGAGATGCCCTACTCCTAACAGCCAGGAAGGCACAGAGTTTAAAGGACAAACTGGTGAGAAGTCAATTCTCAAGGGGTCCTTCTGCTTCGGATTGGCTAAGAAAGGACAGAGGTATTAGAGGTAGTTTTCCATGTGGGCACTGTGTATACTGTGCTCACATGGATAGCACAAAACAATTCTCTGTTCAGGATGGAAAGATTTTTTATATTAAATTTTTCTTTAATTGCAGATCGGAAGGGGTAATTTATCTTCTACGGTGCTCCTGCCCGGCCTTCTATGTTGGAAAAACCAAGAGAATGGTGAAGGACTGGGTACAGGAGCATAGGGATGATATACTCCATTCCAGGAATACAAATGTTGCCAGACATTTCTGTACTGTACATAATAGCAATGTAGATTCATTAAAGTTTATTATCATAGATAAAGGTATCACAAATGGACGTGGTTGTGATAATGACAGGGTCCTCTTACAAAAAGAGGCCAAATGGATTTACAGACTGGGAACTAGAATCCCAAAAGGTCTGAATGATAAGCTGGAATATGCCCACTTCTTATAAATAACTATGTGTAATGGTTAAGCATCCGCTTGGAGTGTATGCCAAAACTGAGGGTGAACTCTATTTAATCTTTATTGTGTAGAAACTTTTGGGGGTAACTAGGAATTATGTTGTACCAAAATAATAAGTATTTCACACAATATAGAGCTCTGTTGTTTATCCTTTATTCATACAGGGTTAAATGCAATACAGCTTTAAGAAACTGTAAGGCTGTGTGGGATAATCACCTGTAAGTAATCAGGTATCTGTATAAAACAGGATGTCCGGTGAGGACTCTACATGCCCTGATGATCCCCTGTAACACATAATGGAGGTGGGGGAGAAACGTGCGTTGGCACTATGTATTTTGAAACCCAGGTATAAGTCGACAGTACTCTGGGTCTCGAGTTTCAGTGCAAAAGTTTAACCTGTTCCCTGAATCATCTGCTTGCAAAGAGACACTTTGGCTACATGTATGCAGCAGTTAAGTCCAAGTAATTTGCTTATGTGCTGATTTGGTTCCGGCGGTGGAGTGAGCGGTTTTAAAGTGTGCTAAAGTGTGCTATTGGAATGCGGCGAGGATTTGCCTATTTGAGAGGTGATTGTACACGGTACATCTTGGTATTTCACCCTGTCAGAAACATTAATAAGTTTCACGGCGATATGCCGATTCAACTGGGCGTCCTTTGACCTATGGAAAAGGTTTCTTCCGCCTGCAACCCCTTACAGTCCCTGGTGACGATCCGACACTCCCACTTTGTGTTACGTCACATGCAAGGAGTCATCACAAGCGTTTGCAAGTTGAAAGCCGTTGGGAACAGCATAACGGAAAAGTCTAAGCTAAGTGCCTCTCTATTTCACTTAAGAAGTTACATTTGTGAATGACTGTATATGCAGCAGGAATAGCTGCGGTTTAATCACACAGCATTGAGGAGATGTGCTCCTATATAACAAAAGCGCTTTAGCACTTCAAGCAGAACCCATATTACGTTTATGTATGGACTTTGGTTGTTTATGTATAGCTGCATGTTGCCTAAGATAACACATGTCCTAGCAGTTGGTTAAAGACAGTCTAGGCCAAAATAAACTTTGATTCAGATAGAGCATGTAATTTTAAACAATTTTCCAATTTACTTTTATCACCAATTTTGCTTTGTTCTCTTGGTATTCTTAGTTGAAAGCTTAACCTAGGAGCTGGCACTGATTGGCTAGACTGCAAGTCTGTCAAAAGAACTGAAAAAAGGGGCAGTTTGCAGAGGTTTAGATACAAGATAATCACAGAGGTTAAAAGTATATTATTATAACTGTGTTGTTTATGCAAAACTGGGAAATGGGTAATAAAGGGATTATCTATCTTTTAAAACAATAAAAATTCTGGTGTAGACTGTCCCTTTAAGTATATACTTAGGTTGCATATTATCTTTGTTGGTTAACCCCTTCATTTAGTGGCGTATACTTCTGACATAGAACGGAGAGAATTAGGTTATTTTGCACTTTAACTGTTTTAAGTTAGACTTCGCCTTCCGCTGTGGTGTTTGACACTGACAGATAAAGTTTTTTATCCTGAACTGTATTTTTTGGAAAATAAATTGTAAAGTTTAAAAGTCCTTTTTTTGTGTGCCTTTTTGAATCCCTTGCTGTTCTAGGGTATCAATATACATCCTGGTATCTTCTCTTTCTATATTTAAATATTATATTTTTACTTGAAGGGTGGCACCATTAAATCATATATTTTAGCAATATTACCTACTCTCTCACGCTTTTTGTATTTATATATATATATATATATATATATATATATATATATATATATATATATATATATATATATATATATATATATATATATATATATACTGACTTTGGGTTTAGCGCAGTTGGTCTAAAATGGGTTTACCTGAAATAAATTGTTAGGCTACAATAAAAGTATATATAAACACTTGTAAAACATATTAAAATAAAGTATTTCAGACACATATATTGATATTAAAAGTAAAATATATATATATATATATATATATATACATATATATATATATCATATATAATAAAAGGCCAAGTGTGTTTGTCCGAAGCTGTCATGCGCAGTAGAGACAGCATGAGGACAAACACACCTGGCCTTTGAGTCCCTAGCTGATTTGCGGCAGAAGTGGGCATGGCCGGGCGCGAGAGGGGGCATGGCCGACATGATGGGGGCATGGCTGGATGTGAATGGTCGTGAAGGGGCGTGGCCGTGCGTGAAGGGGGCGTGGCCGGGTACGGTCACGCAATAGAGGGGAGAGAGATAGAGAGATAGAGAGGGGGGAGAGATAGAGAAGTTAGAGAGATAGAGAGAGGGGGATAGAGAGGGGGGATAGAGAGGGGGGGAGAGTGGGGGGAGAGAGAGGGGGGAGAGAGGGGGG